>NC_028645.1:17782252-17842958 GCF_001406875.1 Solanum pennellii | reverse complement strand
GGGTGAATTATTCACAAAATATATGTACCCTATAAAACTATTTAATTACACAAACATTTCTTTCATATTAACTTCTAACTATAGTTTTTAAATAATTACATATTGTATCACTAATTAATAATTTAATACTAGATTTCAAATTCAAATACGCCTAATACATCTATTTTTTTCACCAGATACACTATGAAATAAAAACATATAGGAAGAGAGGGAGAGGGAGAGAAAAGAACGAGATAGGAGGGAGGCAAGCGAGATGTGAGGGATGTGCAAGAGAGAAAGAGAGAGAGTCATGTATTCTAGATACATGTGAATCACATTGGATATATGTATATCAGATATCACATCCTAGATATATTCTGAAATATAGATACATGTGTAGGGAGAGAATTACAAGCGATAGAGGGTGAAAAAGAGTGATATAAGAGAGAGGTAAGTGAAAGAATCAAATACATGTGAATCCACTTGAATATAATTCATCTAGACTAAATTACATTAATTTTGACCCGATGTATTTAAGATACGTGTATTTGGATGGAGTAAATATATTTAGATCTCAGATGAAATCTTGCATGAATAATAAAATATTTTAAATTTCTTTTTTATGGTGGGAGGGGTGCATGGGAGGGATGATGGTGTAGTGGGGTGAGAAAGTATTTTAAATTTATTTTCAAAAACATAAAAAAATTCAATTTTCTTTTCTATTCTTTTTTTGTGTGGGGGTGGGACTTCGGGTAATACTTTAATATTAACATTAACTGAATACTAATAATTTCCATGACCCACATGATCTATGGCCCGTCAGCTATCCTACGACCCATATGTCCTTTTTATAGAACCCTTGGTCCAAAATTTCTTTTAGTCCCATCACCATTATACGACCCATGGGCTATGGACCATATAGGACCTTATACTGTAGTCACTAAAATACACTAAGTCTGGATCTCCATCTATGAGCACTTCTTATGGACCTTCCTATCGTTCCGTAGACTTTCATATAGGACTTACAGTTTCAATTTTTGCAAGACCTATTCCACGACCACTCGAAGGACTATATGGCCTTGTATGGTCCGTAGGTGGACTCATTCAAACAAAAACCAACAACTTTTCTGCAACATTCCTTGCAAACTCAACTTACAAATTTGTGAGGTGTAACACCGTAGGCCTAACCCTTCGCGAACGCGAACTTCCCTCCATAATCGTGGAGGCCAAAGGCTTGAGAGTTCGTGAATGAGGCAAGGTTCTGCAAACACGAAGGTCAAACATTCCATCCTTCCGCAGTAGCAATTGAGGCCATGGGAACACAGAGGCTAAACTCCCCTACCCTTTGCAAATATGGACAAGGCTCCGCGAACATAGAGGAGGAAACCAACACCAAAACACAAATTATTCACAGTTTGTACCTTCAGATTTATTCGAAATCTCGTGCGCACAAACGAGATATGTTGCTCAACTAAATTTGAAGTGCATGACTCATTAAAACAATAAAATATGGATTAGAGCTTTCCTTGATCCAATGCCTGTTAAAGTCAATATAAACTATTTTCCACTCAAACAGACCAAGCTTCCCTTAGAACCTCCGGAAATTTACCCCGAATCTTACCTTAATCTAACATCACCATCTGAATCCAACAAAGTCATTGAAAATTCATTCGAGCATTCAAAATCCAAACTGTTTGAATGTATGCATCCACTTACATAGATGGGACCTGGTCCTCTCAATACTAATGCACAATAATTAACGAACACAGTTACTTTACGTGGAAACCTCCTTGCTCAAGGGAGTAAAACCACAACATGTTCTCAACAGGACTTTTCAACAACCACTATCACTAATCTTCAACAAGCAAAAGTAAAAGTCTATTGATTTATATATATGTAAACAATTTACACTTCAATTAGTTGGTTACATAACAACTTACACTTCAATTAGTTAGTTACATGGCTTCAATTAGTTAGTTACATTTCCATTAGTTAGTTGTAGATTAGTTGGTTAATTGAGTTAGTTATGTGTATATATGTAGATATGCAGACTCATTTGTAATACTACTTTACATTCATGGTTTTACACCATTCTCTATCAATATACATCTAAGAAGAGTGCGATCCTCTTCTTCTTCTCTTCTTCTTCTGTTTCTTCTTCAAGCTCTATCAATGGAGATCTAGATATACATTTCATGGCTCTTTTATTCAACATGGTATCAGAGCAGGTGTAGATCACTGTTCTTCTTGCCGATTAAAGTTTCAAATCATCTCTGAAGAAAATCGAATTCATCTTACTATCGATTTCTGCGCTCATCTCTGAAGGTCGATTTCTCGTTTTTTCTTGTCGATTTCAGTGTGTTCTGTTTTTGTCTTCTTGTTGATCTCTTTAAGTGTTCTGTAATTGTTTCCTATGAATCGATTTCATCATGGTTGAGACGACTACTTCTGGCCAAACTTCCACATCAGGAACAGGAGGGAACAAAATCGATATTAGTAACCCTCTCTACATACATCCATCTGACAATCCAAGTCTGATCTTAGTTCCAGCAGTTTTTGAAGGAATTGGTTATCGATCGTGGCGACGAGGTGTAATGAGATCACTGTCTGTGAAGAATAAATTGGGATTCATTACTGGAGAATTCAAACGCCCTTCTTCAACATCTCCACAATATTGTCAATAGGAGAGATGTGATAACATGGTAATATCTTGGATCCTTAATTCCCTTAGCAAAGATATAGCAGACAGTGTTGAGTATGTTTCTGATGCAGTAGAGTTATGGAAAGAGTTAGAAGATCGATATGATCAAACAAATGGTGCAAAATTGTTTCAAATCCAAAGGGATATAAATGATCTAAGTCAAGGAGTTCTTGATATCACTGTGTACTATACTAGGATGAAGAAACTCTGGGAAGAGCTAAGTAATCTGAGGATCAAGAACCAATGTAGTTGTGCTTGTAGCTGTGGGGGTAAAGAGATCATGCATAAGGCTGAACAAGATCGAAGGTTGATCCAATTTTTAATGGGGCTTAACGAGGTCTATACTGTTATTAGAGGTAGTATTCTGATGATGAATCCACTACCATCCATGGCTCAAGCCTTTGCATTACTTGTACAAGAAGAGAAACAAAGGGAGTTTAAACCACACAGTCAAATGTTTGCTGAAGGAAGTTCAATGAATTCATCTGTACGTGTTGGTTCATCTAATTCATCATGTGGGAGATCAAATTCTACTAATGCTGGTTCGTCAAACTCAACAGGAGGAAGAGTATTTAGAACAAACTATGCACCAAACAATTATCCTGCAAACAATAGGCCTAGGCCTTTTTGTGAACACTGCAAAAGATCAGGGCATATCATTGATAAATGTTACAAGTTACATGGTTATCCTAATCAAAATAACTCTTCTAATGGACAAGGTGTTAATCAGCAAAGATACAATAATGTTCAGAATCAAAGGGTATATGCTAGAGGTAAAGGAGTAGCAGCTAATGTTTTTGCAGATTCTTCAATGGGAAAAACTGATGTTCATACAGCATGTAGTGCTAATCTCACCAATGAACAATGTGGACAGCTTATTAACTTGTTACAGCACCTTCAATTAGAGCAACCTGAAAATGCTGATTCTGAGGAACAAGCAACTTGTGAAGCTGCAAACTTTGCAGGTATGATAGCTTGCAACTCATCCATTGATTTTGATAAACTGTCGTGTGGCTGTCTCAAATCAAGGACTGATTTATGGATACTAGATTCAGGAGCTACACATCACATGACCTTTAATATCAGCCATCTCTCACATATTACTGATCTACCATATCCTCTTTTAGTTAAATTGCCAAATGGATACAAAGTTAAAGTGACCAAAGTTGGAGATGTTAGAATCAATGACATGATCACATTGTTCAGAGTTCTTTTTATCCCTTCCTTTAAGTACAACTTGGTTTCGATTAGTTCCTTGTCTCTACATCTCAATTGTACTGCGTCTTTCTCTAACTCATCTTGTACCTTGCAGGGCCCTTCAATGAAGAGGCCTCTGGAGATTGGTAAAGAACAAGATGGATTATACTTCCTTTGCTCAGATTGTTTAAAAAGGAAAAAGGATAGTCACTTCACTTCACAGGTCTTATCTTCAATGCCTTGTTCTTCTCATAACAATAAGATAGGCTCTCAATGTAAATGTTTTTCTCATTCTTGTAGTACCATCTGTCATTCTTGCAAGCCTTCATTCAATTCTCAAAATGCTGAATCAACTGTAAAGGACACAATTCCTAGTAACACAAATAATGTACTCGCTGATTCTATACCTCTTTTATCTCATGATTCTTGTAGTGATTTGTTGTGGCATTATAGACTTGGGCATGTGCCTTTTATAAAAATGAAAGGGATTACATCCATTCCTGTGAATTTTTCATCTAAACAGTCTTTTACTTGCAACATTTGCCCTATGGCCAGGCAGACTAGACTATCTTTTCCACCTAAGACTCATAATACATCAAAGGTTTTTGAGCTTCTGCATATCGACTTATGGGGTCCTTATCATGTGTCCACTCATGACAATTTTAAATACTTCATTACCCTGGTTGATGACTTTAGTAGAACTACATGGACACATTTGTTGTGTTGTAAGAGTAATGCCTTACACATTGTAAAATCTTTTGTCAACATGGTAGAGAATCAGTTTAAAACAAGTATTCAAACAATAAGATCATATAATGGTCTTGAGTTTGTGAATCAAGAATCTGTCCTTTATTTTCAATCCAAAGGAATATTACATCAGAAATCTTGTCCTTATACACCACAACAAAATGGGGTGGTAGAGAGAAAACATAAGTATCTTTTAGAAACAGCTAGAGCTCTTCTTTTCCAATCCAAATTACCTATCAAGTATTGGGGGGAATGCATACTTACTGCCACATATATAATCAATAGACTTCCTTCTACCTATCTTCACAACAAATGTCCTTTTACTATTTTGTATAATCAAGAACCTCAATATTCTCATATGAGAAGCTTTGGCTGCCTTTGCTTTCCTACTACACACAAACATCAGAGAACAAAATTTGAACCAAAATTTGAACCTAGAGCTACACCTCATGTATTCCTAGGATATCCTTTTGGAGTTAAAGGTTACAAAGTGTTGAGTTTGAGCAGCAATAAAGTACATATTTCTAGAGATGTTGTGTTCCATGAAACAGTATTTCCTTTTTCTAAAATCACCAATCTTTCTACCAGCAATCCTTCTTCAAGTTCAACATTTGATAGTGTTTTTCTTGACAGCAATGATATTAATCTCACCTCTCCAGAGTCTGAGCAATGTGATCCCATTGAGACTACTTCCCCTTCACCAAATCTCACACCCTCAGAATATGATCCTTCCATCAGAAAATCTACTAGAATTCATAAACCTCCAGTTTATCTTAAAGACTACATGACCTCTCTACATGCATCTTTTTCACATCACCATCATATAGCCTCTACATCCTTGTATCCTGATAGTCAGTCACTTATATTGAGTGTGTCACATGATTGTGAACCATCATCATTTAATGAGGCTGCAATGAACCCTGCTTGGCAAGATGCAATGACACAAGAGTTGACTGCACTACATGACAATGATACTTGGGAACTTATGCCTCTTCCTGCTGGTAAAAAGGCTGTTGGATGTAGATGGGTTTATAAGATAAAACATAAAGCTGATGGGAGCATAGAAAGGTATAAAGCAAGGCTAGTTGTGAAGGGTTACACTCAGCACTATGGAGTAGATTATACAGAGACTTTCTCTCCAGTCATCAAGATGACAACTGTGAGAGTTTTGATAGCTACTGCTGTAAAGAAACACTGGAATGTATACCAGTTGGATGTCAACAATGCCTTTCTTCATGGAGAATTGCATGAAGAAGTATACATGGATGTTCCAGAGGGCTTGAATGTTGATACAAAAGGCATGGTTTGTAAACTCAATAAGTCCCTATATGGTTTAAAGCAGGCCAGCAGACAATGGTATGCAAAATTGTCTGAGGCCTTGAAGTCTAGGGGATACAGTAATTCCTTAAATGACTATTCTTTGTTCTATAGAAAACAAGGTTCTTCCACTGTGTTTATAGCTGTATATGTAGATGATATTCTACTTACTGGAAATGATGCTGAAGAGATTGATCAGTTAAAGAACTATCTTCATAACCAATTCAAAATCAAGGATTTAGGAAAGCTACACTATTTCTTAGGTTTGGAGATACTATATACAGAGGCTGGAATGCTTATTTCTCAGAGAAAATTTGTGCTTGATCTTCTCAAAGAGTATAATTGCACAGAATACTCTAGTCTAGCTTCTCCTCTTGATTGTACAATCAAACTCAAAGCCAGTGAAGGGAAACTTTTGGAAAATCCCAAGTCATATAGAAAATTGATTGGAAAGTTAAATTTTCTCACCAATACAAGATTAGATATTGCATATGGAGTACAACATCTAAGTCAGTTTATGCAGGAACCTAGAGAGCCTCATTTGCAGGCTGCATATCATCTACTTAGATATCTAAAGAAAGATCCAACTTTGGGTTTGCTCATGTCTTCTACTAATGACTACAAGGTACAAGCCTTTTGTGACTCAGACTGGGCATCATGTCCTGATTCAAGAAGATCAGTTACTGGTTACATTGTATTGTTGGGAACAAGTCCTGTCAGCTGGAAATCAAAGAAACAAGAGACTATATCTCTTTCTTCAGCTGAAGCTGAATACAGATCCATTAGAAAAGTAGTAGGGGAATTGGTATGGTTAAGCAGGTTATTTGAGGAGCTAACTGTGCCGTGTGCTAGTCCTTTTCCTGTTTTCTGTGATAGCCAGTCAGCATTGCAAATTGCCAAGAATCCTGTATTCCATGAGAGAACGAAGCATATTGAAGTCGATTGTCATTTTGTGCGGGCTAAACTTCAAGAAGGGTTGATTTCACTACATCATATTGGAACTGGTGAACAGCTTGCTGATATTCTGACCAAAGCACTCACTGGAGTGAAGCATTCAGCAATTCTCAGCAAGTTGGATCTGCTTGCTGCACCTCCAACTTGAGGGGGGGTATTGATTTATATATATGTAAACAATTTACACTTCAATTAGTTGGTTACATAACAACTTACACTTCAATTAGTTAGTTACATGGCTTCAATTAGTTAGTTACATTTCCATTAGTTAGTTGTAGATTAGTTGGTTAATTGAGTTAGTTATGTGTATATATGTAGATATGCAGACTCATTTGTAATACTACTTTACATTCATGGTTTTACACCATTCTCTATCAATATACATCTAAGAAGAGTGCGATCCTCTTCTTCTTCTCTTCTTCTTCTGTTTCTTCTTCAAGCTCTATCAATGGAGATCTAGATATACATTTCATGGCTCTTTTATTCAACAAAGTCGATTACAAAACAAGAGATTAACCTTCTAGTCTCTTCACTATGTAATACACCCTATCTTTTAGTTGAGCATGAGCAGATAGAACGCTGCTCCCTATACTAATTCTACCTGATTAATATAGTCTTGAAGTAAAAGCCTAAGTTACCCTTAACCCAAGCCCTTACAATGAATCACTCAAGGTTGATACGTTTCTATCAAGGTGAAACGAATCCTACAATTTGAGAACAATTACAAGCAAATAGGAAACAACAATAACAAGAAGAACTGAAAACGCTTTGGCTGATCTCTTGTTGTACTTGATGCTTGGAGAGTTTTTCCCTTGTGAATGAATGAGTATTGTCTTATATTTTCTTTGATATATATCATAAAGATTCATTATCCATCAAACAAAACAATAGTTGATTTTGATTGGTGAGTACACTGCTCTTCACCAACTTCCTTGATGTAGACAACCTTTACAATTGTCCAGTACTTTTCACAGCTGGTGAGTCTCTTATCACGAAAATTGACCAATGTCAACTCTTGGTCTAAATACACTTAACTTCACACTCAAGAGCATGAATCCACATAAAGACTTTAAAATTGATGACGAAAACACTCCTAGACAAAATTCTGCATTCTAGAGTTGATGAAGTTTCGTTTCCAAACTCGTACCTCTGGTTGTTGAAAAAAGTCGTTCTTAACAACTTAAAGTCTCCAAAATGTTAAATATTTTGAATGAACCAACCTCGTAAATGGATTAGACATGCTCGAGGCAACTATCGAAACAGTTAAACAATAATTTTTCAAAAATTTCAAAAAAGACCTTCTGGATCATTACATGTAATTACTTGGTCAACAAATGATTGAACGTAATTGACACAGGTAGTTACACTCACATATTCTTACGGAGGGATTGTGAATACTGCTAATTACATGATATAGTTACAAGTTGATTCTCCTCTTTTTATTTCCGTATCTATTTTTTTAAAAAATTGTTTTATTTATATTATTTTGAATTTTTGTAATTACATGGTATAATTACAGAAAACTCATATGCTGATTATGAAAGCTATTATTATATGCTGGAAGGACACAATTGATCAAGTCAGGTATTTTTGTTATTCAAACTTACTAGGCACAAATATTTGTGCTTCCTAAAAGTATCCTAAAACTAGTTGAAATTGTTTGTAGAACATTTCTGTTATTTATTTATTGTATAGTAAGAATAGTAGTTTGTTTAACTAGTCTTAGCTTGCAGGTTAGTATAGAATGAGAAATAGGTGGTCACCATCTATTTGGTTTTGTATTTCCAATATTTTGGTCTGAAAGGAATGAAAGTTGCTTTACAAAAAAAAACAAATCTCTTTCAAGAGTCGCATTAATCATTTTCCCAAGTAATTTGATTTATTATGTTTACTATTCTTTTTTTAGTTATGAGTAGCTAAATTTGTAATTTGGGTTATGGAACTTAGAATAGGGATGATAATTCTGAATACTTTACAATAAATATCTTTCTTGAAGGGATCAAATCATCCTGTATTAAATTCCTTTCGTACTTAGTATTTTCTTTGAATGATTGACAACATTCGAAAGAACTCGTATATATTCTGACTTGCTAGCACCATAGATGTACAGATTAGGAAAATGGATCATTAACCAATATTTTGTTGTTACCAGCCACCATCTAATAACTTGAGCTCGAGGAAGGATAGTTTACTTGAGACTTTTTATGAATGACCAAATTAATTTGACATCCCAAGTGTTAAAAAAGGACTTACGGTGATATTCTCTTAATTCGGTCGAGAGACTTAAGGAGATATATAAATTTATCAGTTCTGCATAATGAATTGATAGTATAGTACATGTTTAAGTTTCAATATGTAAGAACTATAATTCTAGTTCGCATTTATTATTGATACAAATCCAAGTTGTTGCTTTGAATGTCAACTTCAAATTATAAAAAAATTCTACTATGCTCTTTGTGGGATTCGACCACAACCTATAATTGAGTCACTATAATTTTGCATCGACTGCTTTAATCCGTAAACAGTGAGCGTTGGTGAAGCCGAAGAATGAGCTATACAAACAATATTTGACATGACAGGGAAATGTAGTTCACATATAAACATTTATGTTTATCATTTGAGATTCTGTAATATTTTACAATAACACGATGAGTAATTTATTTTCGGAGGTACTTGACAAAAGCATAAACAAGGAGAAAGAAAGAAAGAGCGAGATCATTTTGTTCGTTTTATTAGACTTAACGATTTCAAACCTTGTACGATCATCCTGTAAAGTGCTATGAGCGTCACCAACCTAAGCCATGGCCATTTCCGATCCCAGGTTCATGATAGCCAATATTCTCAACAGCACCAACGGTCTTGAACAATCTCCTCTTGTTTATCTCTTCTACAAGAGAACGATGCAGCAATTGACTACGTATATCAACAAGTGACCGTACCTTAGTCAATTTTGGGCGTTGATTATTCATTTGCATTGTGTTCTGATTCTTCGACAACGTGCTTGTTTCAGGACAAAACCTTGTACTACATTTGCTTGTCTGCTGAGTACACTGAGATTCTGCTTTCTTGGAACTCATACAATCAGCATCATTTTCATGAAAGTTTACGTTGTTGTAGGACTCGTATGAGTTCATCGAGCATTGAGAACTTGAATCATCATACAATTTCAACTCATCTGCAATTAGCATGAAAAAGAAAATAAGAGTATGGAACATTGGAAATAACTTCAACAGGGAAGAATAAAGCACACAAACCTTGAAGCCAATCATGGTCTAATTTCCCTTGATGGAATGTGGACTTATATGAAGGGAGGAGACCAGGTAGAGAAAGTTGGGAAGAAGAGTGGGAGGAATTGTAATAGAAAGGATGGGGAGTGTTTTCATCATTATCATCGTTTTCTACGTAGTTGAAACTATGTTGTTGTTCATGATTCTGAAGAGAGCGCGAGTTCTTCCATTCTGGAATCAGATCAGAAATCTCAGTGTCAATCATATCAGCAATTTGAAGAGGATCCCAATCTGTTATGTCCAACTCCTTCACCATTTCTGCAGCCACTTCCATTGCTGTGTCACTAGAAATGTCGAAAGGGAAAAATATGTTCCTCGCTTGCCCTACACGTAGACAAGTTCAATCAGTACAAGTCCTAACTAAGTACTTGTGAAGAATAAAAGGTGAAACAATACCATTCTTTTGAAATATTTGTAGTTTGAGAAAGATGGTATAATCTTCAGGATTCATTGTTCCGGTGATTGTCATGTTTGTACCATCTAGTACTGAATCATCAGGCTGAAAAGGTATAATTTCATTCTGTTTTTCGTTTGGCATATACTTTTGACATGACAAATTTATGGCTGGAGGTAAATCTTCATGTTCATCAACAGCAAGGAATGGATCCCTTAATAGCTCAGAAGCAGATGGCCTTTCAGAAACAGGACTCAAACATCTTCCAACAAATCTTTGGGCTTCTGGATCATTTATCTTGTAAAACGCTTTTGGTAGCTTTCCCTGTTGATCAAAATATTTTTCATTATCAGTGTGATTTAACAGGTTAACGATATAATACGAGTATTTATAACCAACACTCTATATAAATGTAACAAAATGTTTTAGCGACTCTGGATGCAATGACATTAACTCAATTGTTGTTAAACGTTTTTGAGGCAATAAATATTACTGTTAAAAAGAAAATCTATTGTCACTATCTGTCCATTTTGCTGATGTGAACTATTATATATGGAGTTATGTGCAACTATTTATACTTTAAAGTAATCTAATTGTGTAAATATTTGATATGAAAATAAAATGTGGAAACCACATTGATGATCTTACTGAGGTGACTTTCTTGTATATTTGAGCTGGATTTGAACATTCACTATACGGATACTCGGAAGTGAGCATTTCTAACACACACATGCCAAAAGAGTATACGTCAACGAGTTCATCATAATCCTCTTCATATAGTTCTGGTGCCATAAACTCAGGAGTACCTAATATAAGCAGTAATAGTAACAAACAGAATCAGTAGAATCTTGGCCACGAAGTATGGAAAAATAGTAAAGTCAGGTAATGTATCACCTATGACACTATGAGCATGGTGTGATCCACAAAGTATGGTTGCTAATCCTAAATCACCAATTTTGACTTGGCCAAGATGTCCATTTACAAAGATGTTGTCGCACTTGAGATCTCGATGTATAACTGGAGGATCATGACAATGCAAATAAGAAAGACCATTAAGGATTTGACATCCCCAATTCTTAATTGCGTGTATGTTTAATCGCTTGTATTTGTGTCTATACCTACATCAGTAAACATACGTGCGGTGTTATGATATAGTTGTCAGTGTATATAACTTAAAACTTTTTCAAGACGTGGAACAAAGGTTATTACTCTCTAAGGGTGCCAGAGGTAAACATTTCAGTAATGAAGTTGAAGGTTCTGCCTTCAACATTGATCCAAGATGCATGGAATTTCATGATGGCTTCATGATCAAGTTCTTTGAGGAGATGGACTTCTGAGTAGAGCCTTTGTAATTCTTCAGGTGACCTAAACATGTCATTGAGTTTCACTTGGTTCCAAGCTACTTCCATTCCTAGTAACTCATCAAATGCTCTGTATACTATCTTTGTTGCTCCTTTCCCAAGGATCTCTTTGTACTACAAAAGAACACATCAATCATACTTTCTCTCTTCCATTTTATCTGAGATAGTTTAACTCGATACGAAATTTATGAAAGAAATGAAGAATTCTAAAATATGTGGTTTAAAATGAGTATTAGAAATTTGTGTGACTATAAATCGTTTTATTAAGATAAAATAGACATTTTAAAGTTAAATTGTATAAAAATATATTATTTTTTTGGGACTGACTAAAAAGGAAAATAAGTCATATAAATTGGGACAGATGAAGTAATTAACTACTCCCTCCATCCCAATTTAATTGTCTTACTTTTTGTTAGTCGGTTTAAAAAGAGTGTTTCTTGTATATTGGGATAAGGTACAAGTACCCCTTAAACTATAATTGAAATCACAGAAACACACATTCACTAAATTAAGATTCTATTACCCCTGAACTCATTTTTTATGTAATTTTATACACTTTTTTGACTTATGTGGCATCCAAATATCTCCCACACGCCTCAAGTGCATGAGGTCACGAAGTATGCTACGTAAGCCAAAAAGTGTACAAAATTAAAAAAAATGAATTCGAAAAGATAATAGGACCTTAGTTTAAGTAAGACGTATCTCTGAGATTCCGATCATAGTGAGGGAGATACTTGTTTCTTATCCCTTCTATACTTAGTCTAATTTTAACATTTTAAACCACAAGACGTAAAGAACTATATAAATATATTTAATTTAAAATCACAAAACTTAATTTTTTTTTTATTTGTTAGCAGTCAAACTAAAAACTTCAAATGAAACATAAAAAAGTACAATTTATCATGAATATCAACCATATATGAATTTGTATTGTTCGTGCCACTCCATTTAACTTGTCACATTATAATAGTATAATTATAATTAATTTCTCTAGAACCAAATGTATATATCCTCCAAAAGTCAATTTTCTAGCTAGCCGAAGATTTGTTACTTTATATAGGCGATATCAATCTATTTTTTATAGACTAGAGACAAGGTTTTCATGTCCTCCTCATGTTATTTCCTTTGTGCATAACATAATATTGTAGGGTCAAGCCAAGCCCTCTATACCTCTACAACCTAATTATGATAGATTAATATAAAAAGGAAGGGGGAGAAAAATCCAAAAAGTCAATGAGCCAAATCCCTATACCACACAAGTTTGTCACCTACCAAAACAAAATAAAAGGAGGAATATTTTTATCATCACGGGGAGAACCACCTTGTGTAAAATTAACAAATAAAAATTATATATATATATTCTACAAGTCAACTTGCTTCTTAATTAATTAATAATGATGAGGTCGGCCATTTTAATTTGGATGTTTTCAACCAACATTTGCCGCCCTATATCATGCTATTTCTGAGGATAATCAAAATGGCAATTTATAAATAGTCATGTAGGACTAGGTTGAGCCACGTTTCAATTATGTCCATAGCTACCTATTTAATTTTTACCAGCATAAGCAATAATGCCCAATGAAATTTAGAAAATAATCGCCAATAATTAATATTTTAATTTTTTATCTAATTACCAGTCCTCATTGGAATATTTTAGTGTACAAATTCTGCGAGATCACAAAGCATCTAGTTTTCCTAGATTTTATTTTCTTTCATTCTTATCGATAGATTTGTTACTTCATTAGGATTGGGATGATAAAATCTATAGCCCTTTGCTTGTACTTAATTATCTCTATTGAGAATTTTTCCTAGTTTTCTATAATTTTATTTTCTTTATATTTGTTAATTAATACAAATTTGTTACCTCTTAAGAATTGATATGATAAGATCTAGCCCCTTTACTTATATTTATCTTTATTGGAAAAAAAATATTTCTAATTAAATTCAACTAAATACTGTCCAGCAGTAAAAGATTTCCACCCAAAAGAAGTATGACAAAAAGAGCTATGAACTTCTAAACGCAAAAACAAGAAAATTAAATGAAAAAGAAGAGAAGTGGACTTTTCATTGGTCTATAGAGTAATTCTCAAAGAGATCAATGATTTAAATTTATTTTATCAAATTGATGATAAAGTTCAAAACAACAATATATATGAAGGAAAAAAGATATGAAAAACTTACACGTCCATAGCGTTTAGATGAATCCACTTCCACATACTCCAACTCCAAATTTGTTCCATTAACATCAAGCATTTCATTCATCCCAACTTTATGCATGTTCAACCAAACCCTTATACATACACAAAGAAGCAAACAACTCCAACAAAATATATTTAACAAGCAACTACTTTCTCTCTCTATATATACATATGATTATCACTAAATTTTATTAGAACAAAAACACAAAACTAATGTAGTTTCTCGTGATGTAATTAAAAATATAATAGATAAGCTAATGCTATTGAAGCCGAGGCTTTCCTTCATGATTTTCATAAGAGAAAACACCAAATAATAACCAAAAGAGCCTTGAGTAATCAATCCTTAGCATAATCCAAGACATGGCTACAACTTCACGGGAAAACTCGTAATCCCCACAAATCATTTGGAATAAGTCTAACACAAAAAAAAAAAAGCACTATAAGAGGTGAGGATGCAATCAACAAATCAAGAGAATATAACTAAATTAAAGTAGACAACAACTTTTCAATAGGAATTTTAAAAAGTGGGGTACTTTTTGACAACAAATATAATTGATGGGATTCTAAACTTGAAAAATCTATGGCCATGTTTTGGAAGTGACATTTTTTTTTGAGTGGCGGAAGATAATCACATAAATGAGATTTTGGACCAGAGAGCGATGTGATCGAATATGGAATAACTAATAAAAAGAATAGAATTTGAGAGAAAAGAGATGGAGAAAACTTTAATCTTGTGTTTGTGTGAAATATTAGGGTTGAATTAAAGGGATTTTGTAGAAGAAGACTTTTGGGATTAACAAAAGGGTGGGGTGTTTATGGTGAAATATGGCCTTTTTGAGATGACTTTATTACTGTAACACTGTTGACCTTTTCTCTATATGCCAATGTGTGATTTTTTTTTAAATTTTCCTTTTATTTCCAATTTGGTCATATGTCCTTTTTTGTTATTATTTCTAGTAAGTTTTATTTGGAAACAGTTTTAGGTCAACTATAGAAGTTAGTACTTAGAAACGATTGGCCAAGCTTTTTTAATTTGTTAATTATTAATGGAGTCTCTGCGTTTGTCATATCATTATCGGTACTTTTTAAGTAAGCATTTTTTTTATACAACTTATTCTTTTTTTTTTTAATGATTTGTATCATAATCTCATTATTAGTTTATTAGAAATTATAAATAACTATTTTTCTTTCTACTATATTAGAAGAGTGGAGGTACTAACATGTGTGCTTTAGGTCATAAATTCATTTTCTTGAGGACGGTTTTGTCATTGCAACTAATAGTCCTATTCTTAATATTATTCCACATGATTTTGCTTGCTATCTCAGTGTTATAAATGACTTTTATGCCAAATTCTTCATTCCTATGTTATGTTCATCCTTTGTGATCTTCCCCCTTTACTTACCCATAAACTACACTTTTTTCCTTTTCTTTTTATATAAATTGATGGAACATTATTCCCAAAAGAAATAATATGATGTGATTAAGACGATGAATTAGTACGATTTAAAAGAAGGAGATGAACACAAAAATGCAATTCTGGGAATTTTTAATGACATCTTTCTCATTAGTGTATAAATTATATACAAAATACTGGCCAATAATGTCAGTGTTGTAACTAGCTTAGAGTTGAAAATTTGGCTACCTTAGTTTTGGAGTCATTTTCCGTACAATAGTGTATATTCGATTGGTCTTAATTTATGCGACGTATGAATAATATGTTGTAAATATATATTTACTAAAAATATTTTAGTTACTCACATCATAAGTAATTGATTCTTTCAAATTGACATTTAAAAAATGATTTTCATTTTTCACACAAATATATATATATAGATAAATACACACAAATATATATCAAGATAAATATTAAACCGTGTATGCGCCGACATTATTCGTCTAGGTTTATTATATATTAGAGATCTATAGTTATATTTTGAATAAATATAATTAATACTGAGAGATTTTATAGTTATATTTTGAATATATATAATTCATTATTACTATTGTTTGAGATGCTAAGCTAAAAAGGGAAGAAAAAAAAAGCTCGACTGTGACTTTTTTTTTCCTTTTATTTCCAACTATTGAGTCTATGTGTGCTTCACTATTTGTGCTTCGCGCACTAAAGGGTGGGCCAAGAACTTTTTATAAGAGGTCTTTTTTAACAATATTCCCCTTGTAAAATATATATTTAAATGGTTATTTAGCAACGGTTATACGATCCTAGAAATATATTATTTGTTGCAACAGTTATGACTGTTGCAATATATTTTTGAATATAATATAACAATTTTTAAATAAGCCATGTTATCATCCCTATAACTGGTAGCAAGACCACCAGTTGTACAAATTTACTCGATGAGGCAAGAGGCCATGATACATATCATGCACCTGTCCCTTTGTCATCGGATCATCATCCGTCTGATCCTCTAGAAGATCTTAGCTTCCCTATTGCTATTCATTATGGTACACATAATTGTAAATCCACTTATTTCATTGTTATTTTTTGTTTTCTAAGGCGATTTATCCTCTATATATAGATCTATGATTGTTTCTCTGCACTTTGTCATTGTTCCCAAGACAATTAAGGAAGTCTTGAGCCGCACTAAATAAGTAAAGTGTTGCGGAAGTCAAATATATAGAGAATGATGGAATCACAATTGCTATATCTTAAGGTAGCTAATTAATAGTAAATGAGACAATAATAAAAAGAATACCAGGAATTGACGAGGTTCATTTTATTTTCTTTTGCCTACTCCTCAGACACAATCAACCAGTATTTATTTCACTCTAAAAGAGTACAAGTGAAATACTACATGAGAGAAAGAAGAACAAATGCCTTAGGAGATGAGAAGGCAAGTGAAAGATGTGTTACAAATGAATTAAGAGCTACCTATTTATAGGAGTGCATTCTTTCTATTGATGTCAGTTATGATATCACAACATGTCAAAATGTCAAGATTTACCTTGTGAAACCAATTTATTGTTCACCTAAATTTCACCTACAAAAGGTGTTATCTTTGACTTTTCAACCAATGAAGAATTATCCTCCTAACTATCATATCTTCTCATTAATCCATTTTTGAATCTTGTCAAATTTAACAGATCTCCACCTTGGCAAGATTCTCTATTTTCAACTTTCTCTCAACAACAATTTTGATTGTGTCTTCAACCTCAATCTTCAATGTTCAACAATGTTGATCAAGTTCAAACAATGTTGAAACTTGACCGCAGTCACCACTTTTGTCAACATATCGGCAGAATTATCCGTAGTATGAATTTTCTGCATTATGAATCCACTATCTTCTATGATGTCTCGTATGAAATGATATCGGACGTCAATGTGCTTCATCCTTGCATGATAAACTTGGTTCTTTGCTAATTGAATAGCACTCTTACTATCACAAAGTATTGTGATTCCTTCTTGTCCAATACCAAGCTCTCTCAGCAATCCTTGAAGCTAAATTGCTTCGTTTGCAGCCTCTGTAATTGCCATGTACTCTGCCTCAGTGGTAGACAAAGCAACTGTTGACTGCAAAGTAGACCTCTAACTAACTGGTGCATCTGCAATAGTGAAAACATAACCAGTAGTTGATCTTCGTTTATCCAAATCACCTGCATAATCTGAGTCACAATATCCAACAAGATATTGACTATCTTTCTGCTCGAAAACCAAACCAACATCCACAGTATTATGAATATACCGTAGAATCTATTTTACAGCCTGCCAATGATCCTTTACAAGATTATGCATGTACCTGCTTACAACTCCAACAGCGTCTGAAATATCTGGCCTTGTGCAAAACATTGCATACATCAAGCTACCAATAGCAATCGCGTATGGTACTCTTGGCATATATTCTCGTTCAGCTTCATTCTTAGGTGATATAGCATCAATAAGCTTAAAATGAGGAGCAAGCGGAGTGCTAACCAACTTCATTTTTCATTCATATCGAATTGGTTTAGTACTCTCTTCAAATATTTTTTCTGAGATAAATAGAGTTTCTTTGAATGTCTATCTCTTTTTATCTCCATGCCAAGAATCTTCTTTGACTCACCCAAATCCTTCATGTAAAACTCCTTTCTTAGTTGAATCTTTAGCTTCTCAATTTCCTCTTGACTTTTAGAAGCTATGAACATATCATCAACATATAGGATAAGCTATATAAATGAATTATCTTCAAGTTTGCGCAAATACACACAATGATCGTATTTGCTACATACCTTTGTTGCAATATAAACTTGTCAAATCGTTTGTACCATTGTCTAGAAGATTGTTTCAATTCGTACAATGATTTTTCAAGTTTGCACACCATATTTTCTTTTCCATCAACTTTGAATCTTTCTGGCTGAGTCATGTAGATTTCCTCTTCCAAGTCTCCATGTAGAAATGTAGTTTTTACATCTAACTGAACCAGTTCCAAATTCAATTGTGCTATTAAAGCCAACAAAACTCTAATGGAGGAGTGTTTTACAACTGGACACAACACCTCATTATAGTCAATTCTCTCCTTTTGAGCGTATCCTTTGGCCATCAATCTTGCTTTGTAGCGAACATCTTCTTGGTTAGGAAATCCTTCTTTCTTAGCAAATACCCATTCGCACCCAATTGCTTTCTTTCCCTCTGGGAGATTGGCCAATCTCCATGTATGATTCTGATGAAGGGACTGCATTTCTTCATCCATGGCATTCCTCCACTTATCTACTTGGGAACTTTGGACTGCGTCTTTATAAGTGGTAGGAATGTCATCAGATGCAATTGAGTCCGCACAAGCCACCATATCTATGAGTCGAGCAGGTGTTTTTATTGTCCTTTTTGGCTTGCCGATTGCTATTGATTCAAATTGTGGTTGAGGTTCTTGAGATGGAACATCCTCTTCGACTGCTCTCCTTCAAGAGGAAAATCTTCTGTTATTTCCTCGTTTGATCCCTGAGTTGGGAAAACTATCTTTCCCTCAAACTCCTGCTTTGAAGCGTCATCAATTTGTTTGTCTTCTTCAACTGTTACCTTATTTGTCAAGGTAGATTCATCAAAGGTAACATTCCTGCTGAAAATAACTTTTCTTGTCTCTGGACACCATAAACGGTATCCTTTGACTCTAGAAGTAATTCCCATAAATAAAGTTTTCTTTGCTCTTGGGTCCAATTTGGATTCTCTTACATGATAATATGCAATTGAGCCAAATACATATAAAGAAACATAATCTTCAGTAGGTTTTCCATACCATTTTTCAAATGGTGCCTTCCCACCAATAGCAGCAGATGGTAGACGATTAATGAGGTGGCAGGCATATGTTACTGCCTGAGCCCAAAATTCTTTGCCCAAACCAGCATTGAACAACATACATCGAACCTTCTCCAGCAAAGTTTGATTCATGCATTCTGCCACTCCATTCTGTTGTGGTGTATTTGTGACGGTGAAATGTCTGGCGATGCCATTTTTCTCACAAATTTTCTAAAAAAAGATCATTCTTGTATTCTCCACCATTGTCTGTGTGAAGAGACTTGATCTTTCTGCCACTTTGAGTTTCTATCATCGCCTTCCATTTGAGAAAAAATCCCTATACTTCATCTTTTGTTTTCATTGTATACACCCACAATCTTCGAGAAAAGTCATCAACAAAGGTTACAAAATAGTGTATCCCACCTAGTGAAGGTGTTTTGGAAGCACCCCAAATATCTGAATGAACATAATCCAATATACCTTTAGTATTATGAATAGATGTTCCAAATTTAACCCTTCTTTGGTTTCCCTTGACAAAATGCTCGCAAAACTCCAAGTTGCAAGTTTTCATTCCTTTTAGCAATCCTTGATCTGATAAAGTTTTGAAGGATTTTACTCCAGCATGTCACAAGCGCATATGCCACAGCTTGGTCATTTCTTCCTCCTTCTCGTCATTTGATGTTGTTGTCGTTGTTCCAATAATTGTACTACCTTGATAGTGGTACATGTTATTATTTCTTCGAATTGCCTTCATTACCACCAGTGCACCAGAGCATATTCTCATCACGCCATTATATGCAATGACTTTGAACCCCTTTGACTCTAGGGATCCAACAGAAATGAGATTTTTCTTCAAATCTGGTACATATCGAACATCTGTTAATGAGTAACTTAATCCATCATGGTTCCTTAACATGATTGAACCAACACCATATGCGGTAAGAGGATTATTGTTTGCGGTGTGAATAACTCCACATTCTCCTTCTTGTAAATCAACAAACCAGTCCCAATTGGGACACATATGATAGCTGCAAGCTTAGTCCATCAACTATAAATCAGATGATTTAGATGGATCTGTCGTAACTAGTGAGTAATCAGAGTCATCACAATCAAACACATTTGAATCCATGACAGCCTTCCCATTATTTGGTTTGGCTTTGCTATTTAACTTTGGGCAGTCTTTCTTCAGTGCCCTTTTTCTCGGCAAAAGGCACATTCATCTTTGCTGAGTCTGGATCTTGACTTGGATCTCCCTTTCTTCGTTCTCATATGATTTTGAGAATGACCTCTTGCAATAAATGCTTCTTGTTCTCCGTCTTTTTGTTTTTCTCTCTTTCTTTGTTCATAATTGTATAAGGCAGAACAAACTTCTTTGAGAGATACTTCATCATTCCCATGTAGTAGAGTCGTTTCAAGATGCTCGAACTCATCAAGAAGTGAATTTAACAACATTAAGGTCATATCTCCATCCGTAAAAGTCACGTCCATCTTCCGCAAATCTGTCGCCAATTTATTAAAGATGGTGATATGATCATTTGTTGTGCTACAAGGAATATAAGTGAAGCGTAATAGTCTTCTTTTCATGTAAAGTTTATTTTGACTATTTTTCTTCAAGAATTTTTCCTCCAATGAATTTCATAATTTATTTGCGGATGTTTCCTTTGTGTATAGATACTTTTGTTCTCTTGCGAGGTAAGATCGAATGTTACCGCAAGCAACACGGTTGATAATCTTCTAATCTTCTTCTCCTACACCGTCTGGTTTCTTTTCTTCAATGGCAATATCTATCCCTTGTTGAAAAAGAACATCAAGGACCTCGCCTTGCCACATTCCAAAATGTCCTGACCCGTCACAAATTTCAACTGCAAATTTCGCATTTGACACAATTCTTGTCATAAGCGAAGATGCCAATGATGACGTATCATTGACACTCGATGTGGACTCATCATTTTTCTTGTCTCCCATTTTACTAAAAATACTATTTACTAGCTAACAATGCAGTGACCAAAGTAAATCTTTTTCTGATGTGGAAGTTCAGACTATGCTGCAACCACAGAGCATACTCAGATAATACCTTGGCTTTGATACCATAAAGGAGCAGTACAACTGGAAAAAAAACAGACTGCTAAAAGACTGCTAGCATGTCTATAAAATAGGATCAACTATAACTAGTTATTAGGATAATGACTAAAATAAAAACTAATCTCCAAACAATAAGATGAAGCCTCTAACCCATTAAAAGCATATTCTGAGAACATTCTCCTCCTGAATTAGGAGCTACAAACTCCCAACTTTTCTCTAAGAAATTTGAATCTGCTAACATGGAATGACTTTGTAAAAATGTTTGCCACTTGATTCTCTGATTTGCAATAGCATAAAACCACTTCACATTTTTCTGCACTTCCCTCAAGATTTAAAACTTGATGATGTTAAAGTGCTTTTTCCTTCCATGAAACATGAGATCTTTGGATATGACTATGGAAGCTTGATTATCCACAAGTGTCTCAATGCTTTTTTCTTGCTCCAGCTGCAAACCGATCAAAAATTTCCTAAGCCATAGTGCTTGATTAGTATTGGTGACTATGCTACTATTTCCTGCTTCCCTGGGCACCTGGAGAAACACTCTGATCCAAAAGTAAAGCAATAACACGTGCTATTCATATCACTAGTTGACCCGCCTGAATCACTATCAGAATATCCACTAAGTTTGAAATTCTTACTTTTTCTAAATTTGATCGATGTCATAGTTTAGAGTTCCTTTAAGATACCTAACCACTCTTTTGGCAGTCATCATGTGTAACTCACTTGCATAATTTAAAACAAGGACAAAACACTCACATGAAACAAGATGCCAGGTCTTACTGTTTTGAGATACATCAAGCATCCAATTAATGTTCAATACACTCCTTCATCAACTAGTTCAACTCCATTATCCTTTTCAACTTTTTTGTTTGATCATTGGAGTACTCACACTCTTGCATTCTTTCATTCTATATCCTTTTAGAATCTCCTTCATATATTTATGTTGACAAATAAAGACTTCACTATGAGTTTGCTTGATCTCCGTTCCTTGAAAATAATTCATCTCACCAGAATTTGTCATCTCAAAGACTTTCATCATATCCTCCTTGAATTCTTCAATCAGCCCTATATTATTTCCAGTACAAGTAAATCGTCAACATATAGAGAAATAATAATAATGTTAGAGATAACTTCTTGACATAAATAGTCGATTCACTTACACTTTTTTAAACTCCTAAGTCTAGCAAAAGGTTATCCATTCGGCTATACCAAGATTTAGGAGCTTGCTCTACTCCTTATAGAGCTTTCTTTAATAGATAAATCATATCTCTATGTTGTGGCACGTTGAACCCTTCTATTTGCTTAACATATATTTCTTCCTATGTAGGCTATTCAAGAAAGAAAACTTCTTGTCTATTTGAAAAATCTTTATCACGACACAAAGTACCCCCAGATGTGACATGGTGTATAAGACCCCGAAGGTTCTTACACAAGCCACTTAACATACATTATAATAGAATTTATAGGGTTCAAAAGACATTTTATATCAAAGAGTTTGTCAAATACAAAACGGAAGTCTAACATAGTCTCAAAGCAATCTATTGCATCAAGAATGATTGGAACGTATTCCAATCACATGCATCACATATAATATCTGAAAAGTAAAGACAATAAGCAATAAAGGTTCGATCCTTGGAACATGAGGACTCACCACTCTCCAAAAGCTACTAAGGAGATCACTAGCCATGAAGATGTGGATTAGGAGTGTCAGACCCTATATTAGGGAAACAAAGTAAGAAAGAGTATGCGTTAGTACAAAATGGTGCCAAGTATTATAGCAATGCATAATAGTTATAAAATCATGCTAAAAGGTTTTTTCATGACATGCAAAGATCAAGTTAAAACATAAGAGGTTAGAAAACATAAATCGTGATCAAGGTTAATGCAAGTTAAATCGTCTTTAAAACACATTTGAAATACTTTTAAAAGTAACATTGGTTCATTATTGTAAGAAGTATCCATTTACTGACATAGACCATGTGAGCTATAACCTAGAATACAGTGTAATCCTCCCACACTGATAAGAGAGTGTCTTATTTGCCAAGGTAAGGACCATGAACTTCTAGCTTACATAGATCCAATAGCTAATGTCTATCTAAGACAATCATCTTATGGTGGCACATAGGTATGAGATAAGGAGAGTGCTACTAGAAACCCAAACTCTAGCTACGGGAGTGCTTCTATCTCAATATCCTCTCGGTGCTAAGTATAAATCTTATGGAATAGTTATTAATCTTAACTTGTCTTACCATTAAGAGACATGGGCATTCGCCTCTTGTTTTATCATAGGATATCTCCTTAGACCATACGAGAGAAAATCTTTCACCATTCATATTTTTTCATAATATTTATTAAGGTCCATAATCATTCACTTCATGCTAGAAATGCCCTAGTACTAATGTAAAAATTTTTGAAAGTGTGATCTATAATTATTGATGGCATATCCGGATACCATACTAATCAAAAATTAATGTAGTTAAATATCCTGAAAAGTATTGAGGAAAAATTTAGATGGCATTCATGTCATGTGGCCAGGCTTCATAAAACATATAGATACCTTAATATATAAGATTACTTAAGTCATATGTGTTACTTTCATAAAACATAAAGATTTTTCCTGCCAGTGAACATTCCATTTTAATTGATAATTTTTGCTTCTTTTTTTTTTCAAATAACAGGAATTTAGCAGTCAGGAGAATAATAGGCATAACGTCTAGTCCACAAGTCAAAAACATTGTACTAGTAAAAAAATAACCCCCCCCCCCCTTTCCAACCACATTCCAAATTAAACAAGCTCCTACTTGACTCTCTCCGCAATATCCAAAGGCATTGAAGAGAAATCATCTCTTCACAAGTTCACATATAACAGTGCAGAAAAAAATGTCTAACCTGTTCATATAACAGAAAAACCTGTTCATATAACAGAAAAAAAACAACTTATAACAATTGTTTCATACTATTCTAAGCAGTAATAGTAACATGACAGAAAATTACATATTTGTCTCTTAGCTCGCAATGTAAAGTATAAATGAGAAAAAGGTTTGGAAGGATAGCAAGTCAATCAAATGAAGAATGACGGGTTGGACGTACAAAACAAAAAGAATGCACTCATAAGAACTATTGACTGAATTATGAGTAATAGGATAGTGATGACCATCATGCATGATATATATATACCAAATTCCCCATTCCTACAAGTTGATTACATTATTCAATTGATCAATCAATCGACTAAGCTCCCAACCATAAGCGAAAAATGAGAAAAAGTACCCTAAGTCTGGTTAAATACACAATTTTTCAGGTTGGAACAATAGTTAAAAGGTTAAATTTCAAATGAGTAAACACATTGCAAGCTATAATCTTGAAACAAAGGAAATTATATGTTTCAAGCTAAATGATACATAAACTGATAAAAGAGTTGATTTCGAGGTCACATATAAATTATTCAAATAACAAATGAATCAATTAAGCCCCTAACCGTAAGTCATAGGAAAAAAGTACCTGAATACGAGTAGTGGAATCCGAAAAGGAATCGAGAAGCATACCAACATCTCTCCTTATTTGCCTCACAACCACCTCCCTCTTGTTTCTCAGCAATTCCATTCATCTTCGCCATTGTCTATTGCATACATACACAAAAAAGAAAGTTGGTTTCTTTTATCCGAGAAGAAGTAAAATTGAGAGGGGAATTGGGAAATTCACCATTTTAGAGAAATTGAAGGTCGTTCAGAAGAGAGAAAGATCCACGAGAGAGTGTGTGTGTTAGAATATTTAGTAGTGAAGAAGAGAACAAAGTTTTGTAAGTTGTAATGGTCCTTTAGGATAAAAACAAAAATATGATTTATTAAAATAATTTTAAAATGGTGGTCTTTATGTGGCATTATACCGTTTGTATATAATATAAAAAGTAGGCTTAAGGGCATAGTCAAATCAATTTCAATTATGGTCAATTCTAATTAAGAATGCAACGATATTTTTCTATATTCAGCTATGATTTAAATAAGATTAATTAATAAATTTTTTAATTTTAATGAAATAAAATAATTATAAATTAATTAATTCAAAAATATAGTCCACTAACTAACTAATACTAATTTAACAAAATATTTGAGTAAACAAAATCTTTTTTTAAAACGATTTTTTAAATATTCATAAAATATACTGATTATATACACAATTGATATTTGAGTGGAGTACATGACTTTTTGCAAGCGATTTTTCAAAAAATATTTAATTTTTTCTCGATAAATTTTTATTTTGGAAATAATCTCATTATAAATAATAGTGTCAAATATTAAAAGAAGAAAAAAAGAAGGCAAAAGAATAAAAGAAAAATATCAGTAAACAATTACTTATTTATTTTTCATTTTTTTCTCAATAAACAATTAAAGCTCCTAAAATAAATGTTTTTTTAAAAAAAATAATGCTGCCAAGATTCAAACACACGCCCATTTAGCGACATGTGATAAACTTAACCATTAGAGCTACACAACATTCACACAAAATATTATCACTAATATAACCAAACTAGTTTAAAACGAACACCCCTTCATTCCAATCAAACTTCCTCAAACTACAGTTCGTAGTATACAACTCACAAGTTTTCATGATCTTAGTCCAATCATCACAATTCAACAATCATCAAGTAACAAGCATGACAATCACAAGTGTCAAATAGGTCAATCGCAAGTAGCAAGACCATCAAAGCACAACAATCAAGCACATTGAATACAAATCCACATACCTATCTCACACAAAATCAATAGAAATTCATGGGAACAACCTATAGTTTATGAACTCGTCGGTAATGACCTAGACATAAATAGCACTCACGAAAAATGACCTTGACATAAATATTACTCATTGGAACTGACCTCGACATCAATAACACTCGTCAACAATGACCTCAACATCAATAACACTCTTTTGTAATGACCTCGATATCAATAACCATCAGAAGCCTTATCACGGTGCTCAGAAATCATAGCAAATAAGTAATTTAACACTACAAAGAAGAGTTAATAACTTAAGAAATTAAATTCCATTATAATACCATTAAAGCATTTCATCAATAATCACATTAGGGTTCACAACAAGGCAATTTCACAAAGTATCATAATTAACACGTTGACTTTTATTTAACCCATTTCCTTATTCATTAATATCAAGCAAGTGAACAAATGAACCCTTCACTCCGTTCTCATTACTGCCCAACACACACATAATCAAAGAAAATACATGAATCAACTATTATGAAGTTCAAAAAATCACTTTCCTCAATTTCAATCGAAATCGATTCAAAACATGAGCATTACCTTAACGAACAATGTCCAAATTCACACAATCTAATTCAATCAAGTAATTACAATAAGAATCCGAAATTAACAACACCGAAATCAAATTATTTGAAAACGAGGTCAAAACAACTCAAAAACTCAACTCTGAAAATGAGGTTTGGATTAAAAAATGTTTACTTTTGAACTCATTACCAGGACATTTGGAACTCTGGTGAACTCATTGGATCTATATAGTTTTGATGATCGACAAAGAAGGATGAAACGTGTATGTCGATCTAGTCCAAATATACACTGCCTTGAGTAGTTGATG
Organism: Solanum pennellii; assembly: GCF_001406875.1. Classification (NCBI taxonomy): domain Eukaryota; kingdom Viridiplantae; phylum Streptophyta; class Magnoliopsida; order Solanales; family Solanaceae; genus Solanum; species Solanum pennellii. The sequence continues at coordinate 17,815,912 of NC_028645.1, read as the reverse complement.
TAAGATTAAAAATTTTATAACATAATATCAGGATCTTGAACACGATAATCTTACATAGAGATCGTTAATGTCACATACTTGATGAGGAAGACAACATCACAGAGAAAAGCGGAAGAGGTAGTTGTAAATTGATTTCTACTTCCTTGCCCTAACTTTATGTTACCACAACCGTCAGCGATGGAATTATTGTAGAGAATATGTGATTAACACTAATGGGTGGAGGGAGGACCAGTTTGTAGAGGTTATAATTTAATTTGTTACGTCCATCAAGTAACCAATGTACGGACGAGATCTATTCCTTATTAAATACTATTTATGGTATTACTTGGATTACAAGTAAACTTGGGTCATAAGTAAGAAATAATCATAATTTTTTACATTCTCCCACTTGGCCCAATAACCATATATCATTAATATTTAATAAACATTAATTGCGCATACAATAGATATCTTCTATAATGTCCATCATACATACCACAATATAACAAACTACTAATATGAGTTATGGCGGTTGTGCATAAATTTTAAGTTACATACTTCCTTTCATATGCTACTACATTAGCACATTATCATACTAGGTTCATAAGCTATAAAAATATATAACATCACGGTCCACAATAATGTCTCATAGAGACTCATGATCTTGTAATTTCTCAAAATAATAATGTGTACACCATTATGAGAAACAAGATGTATATCAGAAACACATAATTTGAGCTCAGAGTGTAAAACACCATAAATGTATCAATCATAAGTAAAACCAAGACTCATTCTTTGAACATGTTCTTTAAATGACTTTGGTTGTAAGCCTTTTGTTAACAGATCTGCAAACATGAGATCGTTCTAATATTCTTAAGTAACACTCTTTGTTTTTGAATTTCTTCCTTGACAGTAAAGTATCTTAATTCCATAAGTTTGGCACATTTGGAGTACTTATCATTCCTAGAGAAGAATACTACTGCAACATTATCACAATAAATTTTTCAACAGCTTGGTAATCGTGTTGATAACCCCAAGTCCCGCCATAAAGTTTCGCAGCCATAATGTGTGCATTATGGCTTCATAACGCGTCATAAACTTTCTTTGCAGGTTTTCAGTGATCAATTCCAGGGATACATTGATATCTTCCTAGCATTCCGACCACAAAGCTAATATATGGTCTTGTGCAAGTTTAGATATACATCAAACTACCAACAATAGAAGATTAAGGAATTGAGACCATAATTCTACATCATTCTTTGGGCATAACATGAGATTAAATTTGTCATTTTTTTCTTTTATTTTTTTAAATAGGAACTATTTTTGCTGAACAATTGTTCACGTTAAATCTCTCTAGAACTTTTTTGATATAGTCATTTTAAGACAGTCTCAATAATTTTTGTGATCTATTATGGAATAATTTCTATCCCTATCACATAGGATGTCTTACCCATATCGTTCATTTCAAAGTTTATAGAAAGTCTTTTGTCTCACGCAGTATGCCTAAATCATTAGCAACAAGTAAAATGTCATCGACATACAGGACTAAAAATGTAAAGTTACTCCCATTGATCTTTTGGTATATACACGAATCAACGGTAATTTCCTTAAATCCAAAAGATGTTATGGTATCATTAAACTTTATAGGGAAAATGCACAAGTACCCCCTCAACCTATGTCTGAAATCCCAGATACACACTTATACTATACTAAGGTCCTATTACCCCCTGAACTTATTTTATAAGTAATTTTCTACCCCTTTCTAGCCTACGTGGCACTAGTTTTAAAAAAAAGTCAATCATCGTTGGGTCCACAAGATAGTGCCACGTAGGTCAAAAAGGGGTAAAAAATTAATAATAAAATAAGTTCAGGGGGGGTAATAGGACCTTCGTATAGTATAAGTGTGTCTCTGAGATTTCAGGCATAGGTTGAGGGGGTACTTGGGCATTATCCCAACTTTATATATACCATTTTCATGAGGCTTGTTTGAGTCCATATGTTGACTTCTTTAGTTTACAAACTATTTGATTTTTCCTTTAATTTCGAAACTCTTTGGTTAGTCCATATTAAGATTCTCCTCGAGGTCTCCATTAAGAAAGACAATTTTCACATTCATTTGATATAGCTCTAAATCATAATGAGATACCAAAGCCAAAACAACTCTTAATGAGTCTTTCTTTGAGACCGGTGAAAAAGTCTCTTTATAATCAATGCCTCCTTTTAAGTGTATTCATTTGCAACAAATATGGCTTTGTATCGTTCAATATTACCATTTGAATCGCGTTTCGTCTTGAAGACTCATCTACATACAATTATTTTAGAACTTTTTGATATCTGAACGAGATCCCAGACTTTGTTGTATTCTAAAGATTTTAACTCATCATTCATGGCATCAATCCATTTAATCAGACTCATTGTTTTCTGTGGCTTGTGAAAAATGAAATCAAATTTTTATTAATTTTAATGTCAAAATCTGATTCTTGCATATAAATCACATAACAAACGATTTTCTTTATGACATTGTTTGTGATTTTTTTGCGTCACATACTTGTGAGTTTGTTCCTTCTTGAAGTGTTTCACTCAAAATGTTGATCAACATTGTTAAAGTGTTCTTCAATAAGAGGAAAAACATTTGTGATTGTTGCGGAAGTAGGTACATTCATGGGCTATGAAATGTTTACCCTTACCTCATTAATTCCCGCACTTTATCGTTCAACACTCCCACCAACTTCACCATTCTCAAGAAATTTTGCAAATAGACTTAGACATTGTTCTGATTCGTTTGAATTTACATAATATTCACCGCCTCTATCTGACCTAATTAATTATTTTCACTTTCTATCTAGTTGTCTTTCAACCTCATTGACGTATACTTTGAGAGTGCCCGCTGCTTGAGATTTCTCTTTCAACAAGTAGATAAATTCATAACGTGAAAATTCATTGATAAAGGTGATAAATATTTTTCTCCACCTAAATATGGAACATCAAAGGGTCCGCAAATACCAGTGTGTATTATTTCAAGAAGCCGAGTGCTCCTTGTGGCACCTTTCTTGGTATGTTTGATTTACTTTCCTTTAATGCAATACAAACATATATCAAGATCAACAAAATTTAAATTCGAAAGAATTTAATTTTTTACTAATCTTTTTAATCGTTCTTTGGATATATGACCCAATATTTATGCCACAAATACGCAAAACTTTCATTTAGTGAACTACGTTTAATTTTAACATTTTGATGATAGTAAGTAGGGATTCAGAAAAATTATTATCGAGTTTCAATCTATATAAATCATCAATAAGAACACCAGAACTATAGAATAGTATTCTTTTATAAATTGAAATATCCATGTACAAACTTAAAATCAAATCCAGAAACATCAAGTCTTGAAAGCAAAATCAAATTTCTAGAAATCGAAGGAACATAAAGAGTCTGTAATAGATCAAGGTGATGTCCGGTCTCCAAGACAAACGATAAGTTCCTATGCCTTCAATTTTAGCCTTCATTGAATTTTCCATGAACAAGAATATTTTTTATTTGGATTCGTAGTTTGGATCGTAGTGAACCGTGCAACATAGTGGATATATGAGTAGTTGCACCAGAATCAAGCCACCAAGTATTATTAGAAACTTCAACTAAATTTGATTCAAAACATACAAAGGCACTAAATGTACCTTTCTTTTCAAATCAAGTTTCACGTTTCAGACAATCTTTCTGATAGTGTCCTTCCTTTTTACAAAACGACATATATCAGCCTTGAGTTCTTTATAAACATCCTGTTAAATTTTAGCATGTGTTTATTTTTTTAATTTTTTTTAACTTGTTGGTTTTCACTTTAAGTCCTTTACCAGCTCGTTGACCCATGAGGTTAATGGAATGATCTCCTTGTTTCTTAAGTCTTGACTCCTCTTGAGTAAGTATACTGGACAATTCACTAACATACCACTTATCCTTAATAGTGTTATAGTTCATTTGGAATGGTCCATACTCAAAAGGCAATGAGTTCCGAATAAGATGAACCAAGAAGGTGTCATTCACTTTCATCCCCAAGGTCAAAAGTCTTGCTGCAATGTTAGTCATCTCGATGATATGATTTTGCATACTACTCGACCCATCAAATTTCATGATCTTGAGTTCAGTTATTAGTGTACCAGCAAGAGACTTATCAGCAGAACAAAAACATTCTTCCACAAACTTCAGGTATTCCTGGCACTTTCTGTTTGTGGAATAGTACTTTTAATATTGTTAGCAACAATCATTCGCATGACATAAGGCTCAATTTATTAGAGCGCTCCTATGATTTATGAAAGGACTTCTTATCCTCGCTACTCTTATCGATAATGGCAGTGGACTTGTCATTCAGCAGAACCAAGTCAAGATCCATCACACTTAAGTGCAACTGGACTTGTTCATGTCACTCAAAGAAGTTCAATCATTTGAACACATTAACAGATGAAGCATGTGAATGAAAATGAATAACTGCAAATAGATACATGCTCACATATAAAAAATAATGTGATTTCAGTAAAACGATAAAAGTACATCGTAATTCTCCTTTGGGTAGATACTACGACACACTATAATAATTTAAATGTCATTTTAAAAAAAAAATCTTTAATAGGAAATTAAATAATTTTAGCCAAACATATACAACATCTTTGGATATACAATATATGTTTGATTGAAAATATTAATTTATCTCATAATTTTTTACTATTCGTAGAATGATAGATTCACCTTTGGGTAAATTTTTTAAGTTCTAGCAATAGTGAATGTCAATTTATCTATTTATTTTTCAATATATAGGTATTTAATTAACTTTCATAGATAAATAACAATTTTATGAGTGCATATTTTTCTTAACCATACTAGTTGGGCCACTATGGTGACTAACAAGTTATATGAATACAAATGCATACATAATCTCATAAAATTTTGTGCATGTGAATAATTTGAAACATTTTAGTTTGGCCACTTCGGTGACTAACAAAGTATAGATTCACATACATGCATCAAGTGATCATAAACATGATATGTGTAGACGTTATTTTCTCTAGTTTGGTCACTTTGGTGGCTAACAAACTATATAAATAGAAGGTACACATAACGTCATAAAATTTTGTGCATGTTAAATAATTTCAAAAATTTTAGTTTGATCACTTTGTTAACTAACAAACTATAATCATAAACATGATATGTGTAGACGTTAATTTCTTTAGTTTGGCCATTTTGATGACTAACAAACTATAGAAACATATTACACGCATCAAATAATTATAAACATGATATGTATAGACGTTAATTTTTTTATTTTGGCCACTTTGATGACTAACAAACAATAGAAACATATTACATGCATTAATTAATCATAAACATGATATGTGTAGATGTTAATTTCTTTAGTTTGGCCACTTTGGTGACTACCAAACTATAGAAACATAATACACATATTATTTATTGTTTAGCATAACAACCACTTTAATTTGTTGCACAATCTAAAATAAAACATAATTGTTACAGTATGGGGTTCCAAACATCAATTCTAAACTTTTCACGAGTGATGATAATAAAGCATTACTACTTTAACCATTGACTACTTGTTCTTAATAAATCATAAGATAACTTACAAAAATTTATAAGTAATGGCACTTTAATATTTCAATATCCTCGTGTAAAAGTTTATTAGGACTTCAATTATTGGCTAAGGCAAAAAGTTTCTCAATTGTCAGTTGAACATTACTTTGCATCAACATATTGTATTGTAAACTCGAGTTTAAAGTTACTTTAGTCTTTCAAATATTATTAGTAATGGCGAAAAAATTTGAGACCATCCTCACTGAAAAATTTGGATCTTTCCCTCATGCAATTTTTCTAAATATGTCTATTTTATATACGAAGATTATCGGTTCAAATAATCTAGGCTCTGATACCACATGTAAGATTAAAAACATTATAACATAATATCAGGATCTTGAACACGATAATCTTACATAAAGATTGTTAAGGGCACTTAGCTGATGAGGAACACATCATCACAGAGAAAATCAAAAGCGTTAGTTGTAAATTGATTTCTACCTCCTTGCCCTAACTTTATGTTACCACAACCGTCAGCGATGGAATTATTGTAGAGAATATGTGATTAATCCTAATGGGTAGAGGGAGGACCAATTTATAGAGGTTATGATTTAATCTAGTACATCCATCAAGTAACCAATGTACGGACAAAATATATTCCTTATTAAATACTATTTATGGTATTACTTGGATTACAAGTAAACTTGGGTCATAAGTAAAAAATAATTAACAATAAATAATAATAATTCTTACGGTTGACTCCGGGCAAATTCATAAAATAAATAAAGACAACATGGTAGCACTCCTTTATGGCTACAGGCCAAGGTTTTAGTATGAAGTGGTTAAATGGTTTCCCCAGCCCTATGGTTTGTGGAAATGCAATATTGATGGGACTCTAGAGGTAATCCAGGATCTAGTGCAGAAACATTTTGTGTTTAAAAATGTGAAGGATATCTAGTGGGTGCTAAGGATTTGAAATTAGCAAAATCTACAAGTCTAATAAGTAGTGCTATAAAAGAGGTTTACAACAATATTGCTGGGAAAATAATTTCTTAATGGTGTTTGGGAGATTTTTGGGAGTGTAAAAATGGTGTTAACTCCATCAACAGGCTAAGGGAGGTGCTATTAGTAAGAGTACAACATTTCTTAAGGGAGTGAAATACTCTTGTTGATTATTTTTTATGCTAACTTGGATTTTCATTTTGTAGGTACTAATTAATATGAATATAAATATTTTTAGGAAGTTCCAAATTCAGTAAAAAAAACGATCATCAATCTAGACAAATTCAAAACACAATACGTCAGGATTCATATTCACATTTATTTCAACTTAATGAGATCTGAATTTATCACAATTTATAATATGAATATAAAAGTGAAGTACATAGAAATACTCTACTAACTTAATCTCTTTGATGTCTGAAATATATTCAGTAGGTTAAAATACTATGCACCTGATGATATCTTTGAAAGGTTGTGAATAGTATAAAACCGGTGAAAACATTTGCCGCAGTGGGCTTGAATCTCCTTAGAGAGAGCGAGATATTCGCGCCTCAGCCTGAAGAGATTAATTTCTTCATTTTATTTTCAATTGTAATATTGTACTTTTATTATCTTGTAAGTTTTTTCACTAACAATTTTAAGGAGATTCAACGATGGCTACAATTGAAAAAACCGCGAATGTCAAGATGGGAGATCTTAACAAGCCATTTCGGTTCAATAGTAATCATTTCAAGAGATGGAAGGGTAAAGTACTTTTCTACTTAAGTCTTCTCAATGTTTCTTATGTATTAACTGAGAAGAATCCAAATAAAGAAGACATCACCACTATGAATGATGATGAAACTATTTATCATCTAGAGAAAGTGGAAAAGTACGATGGTGATTCCTATAAGTGTCGGTATTATCTTCTTTATTGTCTATCTGATAATTTTTATGATTATTATGATAGAACTTAATCTAGTGCAAAGAAAATTTGGAAGGCATTGCAGAGTAAGTATGATACCGAAGAGGCTGGAGGGAAAAAATATGCAGTTAGTAGATTTTTTTGTTTTCAAATGGTGGACAACAAATCAGTGGTAGATCAAGCTCAAGACTTTATCATGATTGTTGGAGAGCTTAGGTCCGAAGAGGTTAAAATTGGAGATAACCTTATTGTTTGTGGCATAGTGTGGATAAACTTCCACCTTCTTGGAAGGAATTTCAAAAAATTATGCGCCACAAACAAAAGGAAACCTCTCTTGAAACCTTGATAATGAAAATCCGCATGGAAGAAGAAGCAAGGGGCCAAGATGCACTTTTACAAATAGAAGAGAACAACATCACATCGAAGGAAAATTTAATTACTTCGAATAATGCTACTCCTGAAACTCACAAAAATACTTCTTTAAAGCCTAAGAAGAAAAAATTCAAGAAAAATAATGGTAGACCTCCCAAGAAAAATAATGGTGAAAATCACCAAGCACAAAATCAACAAGTTCAAGAAAAGGGACCATGATTTGTTTGTGGCAAGAGTGGGCATATTGCTCAATTTTGCAGATTCTGGAAACGTGGTCCTAACCCTCAGGCAAATGTTACCGAAGAACCTTTTGTGGCGGTGATTACCCACATAAACATGGTTGAGAATGTTGATGGATGGTGGGCTGATTCTCGTGCAAACCGTCATGTCTGTTATGACAAAGACTAGTTTAAAAAATATACTCACTTTGAGGAGCCCAAAACGATCATGCTTGGTGATGCTCACACTACTCAAGTTCTTGGAAAGGGAGATGTTGAATTGTGTTTTACTTCTGGAAGGATATTAACATTGAAAGATGTACTTTATACTCCTTCTATGAGAAAAAATTTGATGTCTAGTTTTCTTCTTAATAAAGCAGGCTTTAAACAGATTATTGAATCTGATCAATATGTAATAGTGAAGAAAGGTACTTTTGTGCGGAAGGGGTATGCATGTGATGGGATGTTTAAGTTGAATGTTGAAATGAATAACACTTCTACTTCTGTTTATATGCTTTCTTCCACTAATTTTTGGCATGCTCGTTTGTGTCATATTAATGATCGTTATGTTGGAATCATGAGTAGTTTAAAATTAATCCCAATGATTAAAAAGAATTTTGAAAAGTGTGAGGCTTGTAGTAAATCCAAGATCACTAAAAGGCCTCATTTTCAAGTTGAAAGAAAAACTGATTTGTTAGAATTAGTTCATACTGATATTTGTGAACTTGGTGAAATTCTAACTCGTGGAGGTAATAGATATTTTATCATTTTCATTGATGATTTTTTTAAGTTTACATATGTTTACTTGATGAAAAATAAAAGTGATGCTTTTGAAAATTTCAAAACTTATCTCAATGAGATTGAAAATCGGTTTGGGAGAAAAATAAAAAGAATTAGAAGTGATAGAGGTCGTGAATATGAATCAAATGAGTTTAATTCTTTTGTTAGATCATTGGGAGTAATTCATGAAACTACTCCTCCTTACTCTCATTCGTCTAATGAAGTAGCAGAAAGGAAAAATAGAACTTTGGTTGAATTGACTAATGTCATGCTTATTGAGTCACATGCACCTTTAAATTTTTGGGGTGAAGCTATCTTAACTGCTTGTTATGTGTTGAATCGTGTGCCTAATAAAAAGTCTAAATTGACACCTTTTGAATTGTGGAAAGGTTTACAAGCCAAGTTTGGGATATCTAAGAGTTTGGGGTTGTCTAGCCTTTATGAGGCTAATAGATCCCAAGATTACAAAGTTGGGTAAGAAAGTTACTACTTGTGCTTTTCTTGGTTATGCTTCAAATAGTACAACTTATAGATTTTTTAATCTTGAAGATAATATTGTAATAGAATCTGGTGATGCTATTTTTCATGAAAATAAATTTCCTTTTGATACTAAAAATAGTGGGGGGTCAAAGGATTGAACAAAATATTTTGTCACTACCTAATTCTTCTACTTCAACTTTGAAAAATAAAGAAGTTGGTGATTTTGAGTTAAGAAGAAGTAAAAGAGCTAGAGTAGAAAAAGATTTTGGTCCTGATTTTTATGTGTTTAATGTTGAAAATGACCCTCTAACTTTGAAAGAAGCATTATCTTCACATGATTCTATTTTTTGGAAAGAGGCTGTAAATGATGAAATGGAATCTCTAATTTCTAATAAAACTTGGAAGTTAGTTGATTTACCATCGGGTTGTAAAACAATTGGTTGCAAATGGGTCTTAAGGAAAAAGTTGAAACCGGATGGTTCTATTGATAAATACAAGGCTAGGTTAGTTGCAAAAGGTTTTAAACAACTAGAAGACCTAGAATTTTTGATACTTTTTCTCCGGTAACAAGAATTACATCCATTAGACTTTTAGTTGCTATGGCTGCAATTTTTGATTTGCAAATTCATCAAATGGATGTAAAAACTGCTTTTCGAAATGGAGACCTAAATGAAGAAATTTATATGGATCAACCCGAGTGTTTTGTTGAAGCAGGCCAAGAAAGCAAAGTAAGTAAACTTACTAAATCCCTATATGGCTTGAAACAGTCACCAAAGCAATGGCATGAAAAGTGTGATTCCTGCATGATTGAAAATGGTTTCAAAACAAATGAGTGTGATAAGTGCATATATCATAAATCTTGGAATAATTCACATGTGATCATTTGCCTATATGTTGATGATTTGTTGATATTTGACTCTAACATGAATGTTATTGATGAAGCTAAAAATGTTCTCAGAAGCCATTTTGATATGAAAGATCTTGGTGAGGCAAATTTTATTCTTGGAATAAAAATAACAAGAACATGTGAGGGGATTTTCCTTGACCAGTCACATTATGTTGAGAAAATTTTGAAAAAATATAACTTTCATGATTGCAAGCATGTTGCTACTCCTTTTGATTCAAGTGTTCACTTATTTCCTGTTGAAAGTGAAAATGATGTAATAAATCAAAAGGAATATGCTAGTATAATCGGAAGTTTGAGATATGTGACTGATTGCACTAGGACTGATATTGCATATGCAGTAGGAGTACTTGGCAGGTTTACAAGCAAGTCAGGTAATGAACATTGGCATGCTATAACAAGAGTTATGAGATATTTAATTGGAACGAAAAATTGTGGTTTGTTCTATAAAAAATATCCTGCTGTACTTGAAGGCTTTTGTGATGCGGATTGGAACACTTTGTCAGGTGATTCCTGTTCTACCACTGGTTATGTCTTTACTTTAGGTGGTGGTGCTGTTTGTTGGAGATCAAAAAAGCAAACTATAATTGCTAACTCTACCATGGAGGCTGAACTAATTGCTTTAGCTTCAGCTAGTGAGGAAGCGAATTGGTTAAGAGATTTATTGTTTCAAATTCCTTATTTTGAAAAACCAATTCCTCATATTTTAATTCATTGTGATAGCACCGCTGCAATTGGTACAGTTCGAAACCGTTATTACAACAGTAAATCAAGACCTATAAGGAGGAAACACAGTAATGTAAGGTCGTATTTGACAAATGGTACCATTAATGTTGATTATGTCAAATCTTGTGATAATCTTGCAGATCCTCTTACGAAGGCCTTAACAAGAGAAAAGGTCTGGAGCACATCAAGGGGGATGAGATTGAAGCCTACAAATCCTTGAGTCATATATGAGGAAACCCAACCTGGGGACTAGAGATCCTATAACCAGGTTCAAAGGGAAAAACTAATCATATGATGACTTGTTGTTGAAAAATGCACTATTTTTTCCCTCCCTATGATGTGAGTGCATTGTTTCCTGTAGTTTGTGAAGGTTGAGTTGATAAAACTCTTAATGAATATTTGTACCCGATGGGTGGAGTGTTAATCTTACAGGAGCACTCTCAACAGATTTCACCTATGTGATGTGTGGAAGTAGGTCGCTTCCTATGAGAATGGGGCTTATTCTCAGATGCACTCATGAAATCGGAATAGCACATGGTCATAACGTGCTGACTGTTAAAGCTCATGTCAACACCTTGATTATTATGTGTGAGCAGTGATATTTTATTTCCCTTAAGCAGTCATAGTTCAAGTGTGAAACCACTACGACTCTGGAGTAAAAGTTATCGTATCACTAAGTGGAGGTTCAATGCAGAGCACACCTTCTTTATGCATAGTAGTCTTCCTTCAACTGATAAAGTCTCTTATCTAAATATTAAAATGAGTGAGGGATTGTTAGGTTATTAGCATTTTAATATTAATATTTATCATATTAAATTTCTTTATTTTGGAGTTATAAGAATGACCATTTGTAGGCATTTGTGTTTTAAACTACCAATTTAATCATGTTATTCATCTTTGACTTGGTAGCCATGTAATGCCATTACTTTTCGCTTTATTGGTTGAATTCATTGTGAGATAAAAACATTCCAATAAACATTGGAATGGATAACTTCTACATCATCCATTAGCATTGGTTGTCCATCACTTTATTTCATTCTTAATTCCTCCATTACTCTTTGTAACCTATGTAACTCCTATTGTAACCTATGAAACTCCTAAGGCCATTATCTTCACTATTTACTACCTCCATTATCTTCCTATTCATTGCTAGGAAGACTTCTTTTAGCATAAATAGTGGGGGTCTTCATTTGGTTTGAAATACACACAAAACACAAGAGAAAACAAAGAGTGAAAGAGTTAGTCTAAAAGAGAGTTCTTATTAGTTGAAGGGAGGTGTTCTTCTTGTGGAGCTTTGGACTCAACTCTTGTCCAGAATTGTTGAGTTATACTTTGTGAAGGCTGTTGTATCCTGGAGGGGACAAGTCAAAGAGGACTACTGCTGGACCGGTGAAAACATTTGCTGCAGTGGGCTTGAATCTCCTTAAAGAGAGCGAGATATCCGCGCCTCAGGCTGAAGAGATTAATTTCTTCATTTTATTTTCAATTGTAATATTGCAATTTTATTATCTTGTAAGTTTTTTCACTAACAAATTATGATTATAATCTTCAAATTGAGGTAACTCCAAGACTTGAAAACAGATATTTTGGGAGGTTTGTGTGTTGTTAGAATTAAAGTTTATAATTTCTTAGATTACATAAATTTGTAATATTTTATTGATAGGCTCACTGACTTAGTGAAGTTTGAGAGTAAATCTTGTAGAAGTATACTCGTAATTTTTACATTTTTTGAATCAAGTGTTTCCACATAAAATTAGTATGTTCCTTATGCTTTGTTGTTACACTTAAGGCAACATGTTTCATTAGCACAATGATTTAATTAATTAACTAAATTGTAGATCGTTTAGAATACCACAAATATGATAATTTTTAAAATTTCTTTTAAGACATTGTCACTTCAAGAGCAAATTGATGCATAGTATTAGTAATATAGAGAATTTGTTTTTTCTTTCGAGTATGATCACGACCTAATTTTCCACGCTAAGCTTGGTGAAGCTCATCTCATTTACTTCAGGGAAGGACTAGACTTCGACTTTCATGATTTTTTTCATTAACTAACTTATTATTTTGTTCAGCCACAAAAGATCGTGAAATCAGCTCAAAATAATTTTTTAACACTACCTCTTGATATTACTATTGTAAGAGCAAATTAAAGACATGAGACGTGATAAAAGTTTTCTTCAACACATCACGACCAGTGATAGTTGGAACCATGAAATAAAATAATTTCAAACATTGAAGATTTACACTCTTAGAAAAATTTAAAATCTTGCAACCTTGGATTTATCCAATGGAAGATCATAATTTCCAATTTTCTTTAACGCCTCTTTGAGAGAATTATCAGATTTTAAAGCAGTTGTTATTTTAGATTTTATGAAGTACCATAAAATTTAACCACTCAACAATATGTTCGAAGGCATCAAATGTCATTCAACTTAAAAGTCATAATTCAAACTCTGACTTGCATATGCTACTTATCTTAATAATTTGCATGAACTAAACCACAACATATCACTTTACCATACGTCTGCAGCTAACACTTCTACTACGACAAATCTCAAATTCCAAATTCAATCCATGAAATTCCACAGTTACTATATACCTTTGATAATGTTAGATACGCACTCAAGATGACAGAGTCTCGTATTGATAACACGTTATGAGATAATAATAAATATCAAAACAATTGCATGTACTCACAACTCCATCATATTCTACATAGCCACTACTCACGACTCCATCAATAGGCTAATAGCATGTTAGAAACACAACATGGTTCGAAGTGGACAGTGGATAAACTAAGATTTTAAAACGTTATTTTGAATGGTACGAAAGTTGAGATTAAACCTAAAAAAGTAATTGTTGGAAAATGTTACTTGTAGCTTAATTACCACTTATAGATAATTTGGAAGGGAAAATCTCCATGCTAAGAGGCTGTAAAATCAAAGATAGAATATATGTCTTCAAGCTTCATGATTTTTGACAGAGAAGCAAACTTCTAAAACCAGAATAAGTAAGGGATGTTTACATTCCAACATCTCCATTCACTCCCTACCTGTTGTTACAAACGAAGCACTTAATCAAAAGTCATCTTATGACAAGCCTACAACTTATAATCAAGAGCAGAGACTCATAAAAGAACTTCTATGATTTTAACATCCTATACAGTTGCAACACACAAACACATCATCTGTAATATTGTACAAACACCTTGAACAAAGTTACACATTAAAAAGACTAATAATACATCATGTATTTGAAATTACGACGACCATTAGGCAGAAATGCCCAGATCATACTTCTTTTCTAGCAGAACACCAGGAGCATCTCCAGAACCCACACTCAGAAAGTGAGAGGGGGGAACTCATCTTCATCTTTTAGATGGTATGATGACTTGAGGGTAACCCTGAATGTTTAAAAGCAAACTTAGGAGTTTTGTGATTGAATACTGTAGGAGTTACTACTAATCAAAGTCGCTCATACCTATCAAGCTCCTTACTAAATACAGAATTTGACCTCCGAAATGCTGGTACTGGAGATACAGGGCTGGACTGTTGAGTAAGAGAAGGAACAGTTCTTTGTTGCCTACTCCTTTCGGAGATGCTTGTTCCCAAAGGCCCCATGCCAACAGAACCAAAATTAACCGTTCTCTCGGTCGGTAAAACCATACCTGTCATGCTATGGTGTCCCCTACTATGAGGGGATGATAAAGAGTGGACATTACTTTGATCAGCAGAAGATTCAGATTGCACCTGCTCATGGTAACTTCTCCCAAGTGGGTGCATCTCCGAGAAAGTTCCCCGGCCATTAGTTCTGGGAGATCTCAATCCTGCCTGATGTCTACCCTTCACTGTTGATGGCCTATAACCATGTGGAGGATGATTCTGCAAAAATTAAGCCATAAATTACTTACCAAACAAGGAACATACTTTAGCTCACAACAGAAAGAAATGTATGCATGGGACTGACATCCACATATGCAATGAGTATTGCATGTGAGCCCCATACATTTAAAATGCCAATAAACAACAGGTTGAACATGAGTATACCAAATTCGGGAAGTATGTCCCAGTTCCCCGTTGCTTTGGCATCTCTTCCAAGGCAGCATAAGGCATACCATGCATTAACATTGGATTTATGGGGTAAAATGCTTGACTTGGGATAACACCATTTGTACTCCCATGAGAAAACCCATTTGTATTCATATATGACGGCTGCTGAGCAGCTTCCCATGAGTACTTCATGTGATATGGAGAAGGTGGTGCTTGAGGTACAGCCAGAGCAGGAATATTCAAGGCATGTTCATAAAACCAGAGCCCATACTGCAAATGCTTGAGGTAATTATCATAGTCCGCACTTAGATCAGATAAACCTTTCGAAGATAGTTCAGCACCACTTGTTGACGCCAAATCCAAGTTCAAATGATCACCTCCAGAGTTTGGAATAGAAGAGATAGCTTCCTTAACATCCAATACAGTATGCTTCAAGCCATGGACGGTAAAATCCTTCCCCTCATAAGTAGGCAGCGAGGACCCAGAAGAAACATTCTTCTCAGAGTTGCCATACTGGTTCTTATGGTAAATCCCATTTTTCATCTCCCTATTATACGCACGGGAGTCAGCAAAAAACATATGAGGTGCATGATGAGGCATACCCCGAGTTAATTGGCAGCTTTTGATACTTGAATAACCAAATTCTGGTCTATCTGTAGATATTGAAAGGCCATTCTCAATGGAGCTGGCTAGATCTACTGCATCACCAAAAAGACGGTAACCCAACGGGCTTCCCTTTCCATGCCTCTCTGCCATCAACGGCAGCATAGATTGATGCACCTCTGTAGTGCCTTTCTGATGTCCATCTTCTCTGCAAGAAGATCCATCAGGATTGAGCTTACAAATTCCATGTGTTCCACCATCACTGGCAAAACTTAATTCAGATTTTCCCTGCTCTATTTGTGATGGATCAAAATTTGGAGCAGGAAAGGCAAGACAGAAGTCATTTCTCGGATTTTGAACATCAGGCCTCTCTCCACTATCATGCCGATCCATAGTATTAGGGAAAAAACTATAAAGTTCCTCCACAATATTATCTTCGGATTGTAGAAGAATGCTTTCCAGCTTTCTAGCCCCATAATTGATGGCACTTCGTATCCGGTAGAAATTCCCTGCATAACAGACAGACATGATAGAACATAGCACTCAACGGACAAGGAAAACAAGACCTTGGATGACTTACTGGTTCAATGTCCTAATTCGCTTCCACAACCAAAGCTACCCTTTTCTCTGAAGCTAGTTTTGAAATGTCATAATCAGGAAATACTAGGAATTACCTGATTATAGTTTTTTCATTCTCAATTGGCAAAAAGAATAATCTGAACCCCACTGGGTATAATCTGGGTTGACTATGATGCAAAACCACATTATAGGTGCAAAAATTATGATTGAATTAAACCTAATTTGCATCCTTTTAACCCTGCCCCAACAACTATGAAATACCACATGTCCAATTTTATATGATACCGCATAAAATACATTGATTACCATGAGCATTATATGGCAGTATCAAAGAGGATAGAGAATTAAGTTTAGGAGACATTATACCTTTGCTGACGCTGCGACCAAGATTATTACTTTCCTTTAGAGGATCAATTATATTAAGATACTTGTGCTGAATTTTCCGGGAATTTAAATCACCATCTTTAGAAGGCACTGAAAACCTTTCAAGACAATATTGAATGAAATCATCGCTGAGCAGTAAATTACCACCATCATTTTCAGGCACCCCAACTGCATGATAGGAAACAAAATCATTGGAACCAAACAAAAGGTGACAGGATCAGGACAAACTGCAGCCAGAACATGTTTCTTACCAACATATTCTGGTAAAGAGGATATGTGAACAGGCCCAGTTAGACTAACATAATAGTTATCCCAATCGAACTTGCCGAAGTAGTCCAAAAATTTATATAGAACCTAGAATTCACCATATCATTCATTAGGCTCATCAATATCAAATTGAAACCTGAAATATCATCAGTTAAGCCAGGAGAACTCACTGATAAGGGACCATCTAGTGTTGTATGAAAAAAATGAAAGATGTACAGAACCAAAGTTTCTAAGGCATAAGTAGAAAACAAGCCGTGATGAGCACCAAGAAGCCGGCTTTCATAATAGCACCAAGTTTTTATCAAGATAATGCTGCGCTTAAATAGATGATCTTTTCCAATGAGGCGATCAACCTGTAAAGTAAGCAGAACCCAATAAGTGAATAAGTTCGCTTCCAATGTCACAAACAAAATGATAAAGACAATGACAAAAAACAAAAGTTGATCCAGAGTAATCTCATTCTCCACTTTCTCATTCAAACCCCAGCCACCACCCCTGACTCCTTCCCGATGGATTATCAAGAAAAGAACAAAGCTTCGAGTTATCGGAGCATCAACATCTTCTCAATTACAGTAGTCATGGTTTCATCAATTTATAATCATTTTAAACCTTGAAATAGTTTGTTTAAATTGAGCTCCCAAGATTTGACTACGGCTAATGCTAGAGGTGTGGCAAAATTGGCTAATGGTAAAGGAGACGCTCATTAGCTATGTTGCTCGGGCTCTTTACAAATGTCAACAGGTGTGTGCCGGATTCACCAAAATTAGTGTATTTTTGGAGAATCCGACACAGGTGCGGCATCAAAAGTGAAGAGTCTGACTAAGCTCATTAGACAGAGATGAAAGTCATACTTCCATAAACTCTAAAACCAAGAGGGGGATAGAGACGTCATGCTGGGGAGATAAAGCACTCAAAGAGGCGTTGTGACTTTGGGTATTGTATGTGTATAAAGGTAGATGAGGTTAAAGGTGTCATTAGTAGGATGCGCAGGGGAAGAGCGACCAGGCCAGATGAGATACCAATTGAATTTTGGAGGAGCAGAGGCAGGGCGTGTATCTAGTATTCAGAGTTTGACGTGGCTATTGAGAACTACTGAAATGACTTGCTCCTACGAAACCAAGACGGGTTTTTGGTGTTAGCTCACCGTTGCAGGATTGCTACCACATATTATCATATGAATATACCACATCAATCTGTTATGTATGAATGATATATGGAGCGGTTAACTACATTATTTAATGAAGTTTTTAAGATAGCGAAAATGTCTAAAGAGTGGAAGTGGATTACAATGATTTTGTTGTACAAGAACAAGGGTAACATTCATAGTTGCAACAACTATAGGGTTATAAAGCTACTAAGTCACACTTCAAAAGTTTGGGAGAGGGTGGTGGAGCTGAGGGTCAGGAGGGGTGTGTCGATTTCCGATATACATTTGGATGCATGTCACGACGAATCGACGATCAACTGCAGAAATCATCCATCTTGTTAGGAAACTAGTAAAGTGTCAGGAGAGGAAGAAGGACCTTTACATTGTGTTCATCGACCTAGAAAAAGCAAACGACAAAGTCTCAAAGGAGGTTTATGGAGATGCTTGAAGAATAACGGTGTCGGTGTGGCGCACACTACGCCGATCAAAGGCATGTACGATAGAGCCAAAAACTAGGTAAGAATACTAGAGGAGACTAGAAGCATTGATTCAGTTGTGATTATGTTGCAATAAGGATCAACTCTTAGCTCGTTTTTGCTTGCTTTGGTGATAGATCAATTGACACGAAAAATTTAAGGTGAAGTGCCATGGTGCATGTTATTTATAGATGACATAGTGCTGATGATGAGACATGTAGTGGAGTTGACGCTAAATTGGTGGTTTGGAGACAGAGCCTGGAGTCTAAAGGTTCAGGTTGAGTACGACCAAAACAGAATATTTTCAATGCAAGTTCAGTGACGTAACGCCTGATGTTGACGTGGAAGTAAGTCTTGATTCACATGATTCACATGCCATCCAAACTTCAAGTATCTTGGGTCTATTATCCAATGAAAAGGAAAATTATCACACATCGTATTGGTGCATGGTGGATCAAACAGAGGTTCGCATCTAGAGTATTATGTGATAAGAAGGTGCCACAAAACATAAATGGAAGTTCTAAAAAGTGGTGATTTGACCAACAATGTTGTATGGGATGAAGTATTGTCCAACCAAGTACTCTCACATTCAGAAGATGAGGATGTTGTAGTGGATGTGAGGGCCTACTAGGAGCGATAAGATTAAAAAATGAAGATATTTAGGACAAGGTAGGAGTAACATCAGTGGAGGACAAGCTACATGAAAGAGGTTGAGGTGGTTCGTACATATGAAGAGGAGATGCACGGATGCCCCAATGTGGAGGTGTGCTACGGACGGTTTCAGGAGAGGTAGAGGTAGGACGAAGAAGCAATACGAAATAACACAGTAGCTTACCAAGGAAATAACATTAGATAGAAGATTGTGGAAGACACAGATTGAGGTAGAAGGTTAATAGGTAGTAAAGTGTTGTCTTGCTTATTAATCCTTACTAGTAGTCGTCGTATTTCTCCTATAGTGATTGTCCCTAGATTTCAGGTATTATCTACCATCTCTCACACTATTTGTTGTACCTATGATGATCGGGGTTTTAGCGACTCAATTTCTCTATCTTCTACATGAAAATGATGTCCTCAATGTCATTCTATGCCTTTTTTATAATGTTTCCTTATGTTTCAGATCATTGAGTCCTGAGAGTACTTAAACATGATATAGAAGGAAAAGCAGGCAAAAAAGGAAAGACATGAGCAAATTTTGAGTGAGACATCGCCTAATGGGTTTGGCGTATTGCAAATCTGCCTGGGGTTTGTCGAAAGTAACAGTTCAATCCACTTCTGTGCATCGACGACCAACAACAGAAAAGACCACTCGGCATATCGCCGAAGTGCTTTGACAAAGACAAAATGCATCGCCTGAAATTATAGTTGCCTGAAGGAAAAATCAATTGCACAAGACAAAACAGCGAGGTAAAACCAAGTCAGCTTATCGCCGAACGGTTTGGCGAGTCTAATCAAGATCGCCAAAATGGCTCCAAGGACAATTTTATGAATACTATCTCTGAAGTATAAATATAATTGGAGGACAAAGAATGAGTACTTTTGCACTTTCTGAATTCTAACATTCTCTGCAAGCGCTTAGTAATTGAAAAAACCTATACTTGGGATTGGTGGAACATTCTTGTGATTCAATACGTTTGGCAAGAAGTACAGTGGGCACTCACACATGTGAAAAGGTCGAAATAGTGTAGCACAAGTGTATAGGATGACTTTGGCTGGAACCATTTATTGCCTGAGGATGGAACACAACTACAGAATTTTAGACATATCATACGACATGGGCATGGAAGAGGCTCCCAACAAGACAGATTAGGTAGTAGATTACAACAACTCAATGAATAAACCTTTTATTGATGTAATAGGTGTGCAGGGATAGTTATTAGTATGTGATGCTTAGCAGAATTTGGGGCTTCATGTCCTAGCCTGCTTTTTTGATGTTTTGTAATGTTCACTTGGTGAATAAAATATTTACTTACCAAAAGGAAGTCCACAACCAGTGACATTGGAAGGAACTGATATAACTTTAATAACATATCAAACCAACTAATAAATCTGAAAATGCAACTATTCAGCCCCACATTTTTCAAGATTGCAAAAACAATCTTTTAATACTTGTATCTTGCACATTTAGCAGAGCAAGACAGGCAAAAAGACAACATGCGCAGAGTAATATTTTACAACACAATCAACTGCATATAGAGTGTATTGTTCAACAGTTCAACAACCACCTTCTAATATTTAAAAGAGGTAAGTTTCACAAAAGTTTACACCTACCTGCTCAAGAAAGCCGAGAGTACAAAGGCCACCTATTTGGTTTAAGGAAATATCAACAACTATGTTCTGCACAATGCATTTTACAAGCTTAACCTGCCATATGAGAGTAAAACGTCAGAGTTCACAGCTTTAGCATTAACAATGATAAACTTAAGACACGAATTTGCTAGGAACAAGAGAATAAAGTTGGTGAGATGCATGTGTAACATGCAGGGAATATGCAGGACGTGATACTATTTGCAAGAGAGCTTTGAGCCTTGATATACTACCTTTTTTTTATAACTTGGCAATCATCTGAAAGAGTGGCAGATGAAGTCACTAGTTGGAGGGTAGAGAAATGGACTGCAGGAAAAATACAAAAGGCAATCCTCTTTGCATGGTTCAAACAATTTAGGGAAAAAGGATCAGCCAAGAACTTAGGAGTGGAGAGACCAGTGTATAAAGTCAACATTGTTCTTTTATTCCGTTTGTACTTTTGGTTGAAGATCCCTTTTATATACCTAGTTGTTGACTTCAAAAACTTAAGAGGTATTTATGTCTAAACGTGACATAGTCTTGGTGCTCTTCATAAAAAAGATCTTGATTTACCCCACCACCAACAAGAAGGGGAAAAGAACTTGCTAGTCGAATGGTTTCCCGAAAGCATAACTAGTAAATCCAGGTCACCAAGGAAACAGATGATTTGGATTTCATCAAAAAAGAAACTCTAATCATGCCAAATTTGAGAACTTTTATACAAATATAAAATAAATAAAAACTATGCCAAATATGATGTTAGCTAAATTAGTAAAGGTAGCAATTTAGTGTCCAGTGTGTTATGTGAAAAGCAAAGGAGAGAGCGATCAAAGAATAGAAAAACAAAGGAAAAGGAAATAAAGCTCACATGATGGTAAGTTATATCATGGGAATAAACACGGAAATCAAAGTTGAACTTGATGATTATGACGATTCAGATACTCCACTAAATCGATCATTGATACAAACAACTTAAGTTCAGTTAACCTTGTTAAAGTATATCACCATCTCATGTAAAAGCTTCAATTGTTAGAGAGCACACTTAAATTTACTTAATTGTGTTTTCAACACGCTCCCTCATGTGCGTTCATGTGCGGACCTGATTCTTTTTTCAGGGACCAAGCATATGAAAATTCTTTTTAATAATGGATGGTGGTGAAACTCAAACCAAAGACCCCTGCTGGTTCTAATACCATGTTAAAGTATGTGACCATCTCATCCAGCGGTTAGAAAGAGCACGCTTTAATTTACTAATGATGTATCAATAAACCTAATTTAATTCACAACTGACAACAACAGACAACCTAGATTTTCCAGCTTCTTCAGTAAGAACATAATAGAAATAAAATCATTTTTGAGCAACACAATCAAAGAGTTAGGCCTCTAGCAATCAAAGCCGAACGCTTGAGATTGCACACGCCAACTAAAAGGTTTACTACTTTCACAGAACATGACTTTAAAAATTTACCAAGAACAAACCTTATCTTTCCTTAAAAAGGGGGACACGCCTCAAAATAAGATATTTTTCATAAGTAAAACATTACTAAAAGCTTAGAAAGTAAACCAACAACATCAAACATAAAGACCAGATACCAGTCCTGCAAGATGCTTTGTGCCTGATAACACACCATCACATAAAATCGGACGAAGATAGTATAACATATTGAACAGTACAACTAGCACCTCAGCACGAATCAACTGAACATCTTTTACAGAGAATTCTGCATCCTTATTTCGATCTGCTGCTTCAAGTGTAGACACCACATCATCAGCAAAAGCATCCTCAAAAAATTTTCCAACGAATGCGGTCAAATCAATATCTCCATCAGGAAGATAGGTCTTTAATGGGACAGAACCGTAAGGAAATACCTGTAATTGGTTCCAATAAAACATTTCATTCAAGATTTGAACTCAAAGCACAAAATTGACATTGAGTGCAAATATAGAATATGAAAACATAAAAATTGTAGAAATACCTGTCTGCAATCTTTGCAATTGGAAAAAAAGAAAAACTCTAAACCAAAAACAAATTTGTCTTCAACTATCCTGTCTTAAATTGAGTAGAGGAAATGATTTATCATAAAATGTGTCAAACGAGATTTACTGTTCTTTTATTTTATTTTATTTTAAAAAAAATAGAAAGAGATTTACTGTTCTTTCACCAATTTCCCTACCCCTAGCTGTCCTTTTCCCTCCACCGATGTTCCCCTTAAACCTGAACTCATATTATACTTCATGGGGACCAACTCTAAATAGAGAAGCCCCCATGTCACCATACTCTAATTAACCATGCTATCATCAGCCATCAAAAGATATAGATAAATGGGCCTACATTAACAACATAATCGAAATGAAAGCAGTCACCTAACACGGTTAGAACATTGTTCATACTGCCTCACTATCTTCTTTTCGTTGAATGGTTGTGTATCTTCTCATCTAGGATTGGTCTGGAGGATTTCAAGTCTAATGAAACTTTCTTAATCATAGCAGTGCATTTGAAAGGAAGTTTTGCTATGGATAAACAATTTGGACACCTGAACCATGGATCTAGCCCCATGCATGCACCAGCATAACCATAAATCACAGACGCATCAAATTAAAATTGTAGAAATACGAAGACCTGTCAAACCTTTGCAAAAAAAGATAAAGAAAAACTCCAAACCAAAAAAAATAAAATATGTCCCACTACCTCTAATTAACCATGGTACATCACCCAACAAAAGATATAGATTAATAGGTCTTCATTAATAACATATCCGAAATGGAAGCAAGTCACCTAACACAGTTAGATTATTATAGTTCATACTACCTAGCTATCTTCTTTTTGTTAATATTGCCTAGCTATCTTCTATGTAGCTCGGACTCTCCACAGTTGATGCCGCACCCATGTTGGATCCTCCAAAAATGCACTATTTTTGGAGGATCAGACATGCACCCATCATCATTTTTAAAGAGTCCAAGCAACATAGGATATCTTGTCATCTAGAAGGCTAGTCCAGAGGCTTTTTAGTCTAATTTTACTTTCTTAATTATAGTAGTGCATTTGAAAGGAAGTTTTGCCAAGGATAAGCAATTTGGACACCTGAACCATGGATCTAGCACCATGCACGCACCAGGTAACCATGATTCATAGATGTACTAGCAAATCAAAACTGTAACCTCATCAACTGATCCAATAGCAATTTTGGAAAGTTAAATTTAGCAATTTAAATCATTATGCGCATGATGTATCATTAACAAGCCTTTCTGACTTAAAATACAAATCAAACCTTCAGAAAAATGTGATGTTAACCATCTTATCTTAACAACTTCACCATTTTATGCCTCAAAATATTCCATCTGAATTAAGAAAAAACTGTGACCTATTCATTTCAATGATAATACACTAGTACGTGATGTAAAAGTTAGGTGCATATTCCCTCCCATGGACTAAAAGTCGAGTAGTATGTAAGTGGAGAAGGGTAGAAGGACAGACCCATTATTCATCAAGTTCCAACCTGTGCTTCAGTTGGAATTTCTCAATGGTTTGTTCTATGACTATTTGCAACCTTATTCCCATTGCATAAATTGAAGTGATCTACCTATTAGAGGTAGTATTGTTATATAACTCTCCTTCTCCTTTTGATCTTTCAACCCCCACCGCCCCACCCCCTTCTCGTTAATACTCGACTTCACACCACCATTATTCTGCTCCAATGCTCAATAAGATATAGCAACTGCATCAACAATCACCAAGTAAGCTTCTAAGTAATCAAAACCATGCCCTAAACATGATCATAACATACCGAGGCAATAAATATTGAGCCTTTTGGCCAAGCGTTTTTAGGTCAGAAGCACTTTTTTTTCAAAAGCATTTTTTTCTTAAATTGTGGTGTTTAAGACAAACATACTAAACATTCATAACATATTTGAAATGGAAAGAAGTCACTACGGTTAGAAGATTACTGTTTATACTGCCTAGCTATCTTCTTTTTGTTGAGCAGTTGTGTCTCTTGTAATTTAGGTTTAGTCCAAAGGTTTTCTACTCTAATTTTACTACCTTAATTACAGTAGTGCATTTGAAAGGAAGTTTTATTATGGATAGATAATTTAGACACCTGAACCATGCATCTAGCACCATTTAAACCACGATTCACAGATGCAGTAGCAAATTAAAATTGTGACCTCATCAAATGATTCAGTAGCGATTTTGGAATGCTAAATTTAGCAATTTAAATCATTCTCCTCATGTTTTACCATTTACAAACATCTTTTGGCTTTAACTACAAATCAAACCTTCAGAGATATGTGATGTTACCCATCTTCTCTAAAAAAACTTTACCATTGTATACCTTAAATATTCCATCTAAATTGACTCAAATATATATATATATATATATATATATATATATATATATATAAATTAAGAAATGTGTAATCTAAAAAATGCCCTAGGGCACTGGTTGCAAATGACCATAGCCTAGTGTATGATGTGAAAGTTAGGTGCACATTCCCTTCCATTGACCAAAAGTGTGGTATGTAAGTGGAGAAGGGTGGAAGGACAGACCCATTATTCACCAAGTTCCAAACCATGCTAAAGTTGGAATTTCTTGATGGTTTGTTCTGTGGAAAATTTGCAACCTTGTTCCCATTCCATAAACTGAAGCGATCGACCTATTTGGTATCACTGGCATATAAATCTCCTTCTCCTCTTGATATCTGCACCCACTGCCCCACCCTTTTTTGTTAATACTTTGACTTCACTCCACCGTTATTCTGCTCCTATGTTCAATAAATTATAGTAATAGCATGGACAATCAACGAGTAAGTTTCTATGTAAGTAAACCATGCCCTAAACCTGATCATAAATACACTGAGTCAATAAATATAGCACTTAATGAATGAGCTACACTGATCAAAATTATCACTTACATAAACTAGAATTCAAACCAAACATTGTTTTCCTTCAATTGATAAAGATAAACCAAACAACTCTCTCAACATAATATAAATGCTGCACTCCAGCTAGATGTATAAGACTTCCTAATACTAAGAACATTCAAGTAAAATTTATTTCCAGCTAAAAGAAATTTCACGATAGAAAACCTACTACTCAAAAAACTGCAATAACTCTAAATTGTATAAGCTGAAGCCGTATTAATGACTCTCAACTTACAAAGTCATGCTTAACCAAGTTTATCACTTAGTTACTTGACATCCCTTCCCCAATGAACACAACATCCACGTAGACCTACTCGTATTACTTCACAATCATGAAAAATCACGTCCATAAATTGCAGATCAATCAGTCATTTCATGTCAAGAAGACCTTGTTGTAGTGAGAATTCTTAATCATGAACTGTAGGTCATAATGCAGTAACATAATAAACATGAGTAAATCAAACACGAGCTTACGTGAATCTTGTATATAAGCAGCATGTGCACCTGCACCCACTATCTTTCAGTGGGAATTTAAACAAGACAAGCAAATTGAACCATTAACATTAAGCTTATGCTTCTAAAAAGAAATACTAAACTAAACTGCTAAAGCTCCAACTTCCACTTCCAACAACCAAAAGATTAAACACAATTTTAAAAATGTAATGTTAATCAAAACACTTTACCTCACAACCAAGTGAACCTCGGATCAAGTTCTGAACATATTCAATAACTCTTTGTCTTCGGTTTTCTGATACAGTAGTTGGCTGAACTCTCCGAAGAATGTTCTGAGTAACTTTCTCCGCCACCGCCCATCTCTGAGGCCCAATATCAGAAACAGTTAGGTTTGCAGGTATCTCTGGAGAAGAGAACAAGAACGCCGGTGACTGTGATGGTACCAACATCTCCTGCTCCTCGACTGTACCGCCGTCGTCTGGCTCCCTAAATACACCCAAAAAAATCACAAAAAAATTAAAACTTTGCTATTATCAATTTAATTATAAAACCCCAAATCATTATTTGATCAGAAACTCAACTGGATTCAATGAAACAACAACTCAAACTCCCAAAAAGAGAGTAAAGAATGAAAAAGATTCTAACTTTTTTCACTCTGAAAAGGGGAATTTGGGAGTGATGGAAGAAAAGGGAAAAGATTGAAGAGAAAAACAAAAGCCAAAATCAAAGTTGAAATTTCCAAGAAAAATGAAACTCAAAAAACATGAATCAAGAAAAGACTAATTTTTCAAAAACTGGGCATTTAGTGAGAATTTAGTAGTTGGTTTTTTTTTTTGTCCCAGAATCTGTTTTCTTTTTTTAATTTAATTATTTCAACAAAAAACAAAAATGATTTTAAATAGAGTCTGCTTTTAAAATGTATTTCTTTAATTTGTAATAATAATATAATCTTTTTCTTTTTTTTGGGGGGTATGTGTTGGGGGTTGGGGTCTGGGTAAAGGATTAGGTGATTGAAATAATGGTGTACTAATATTCTGGATAAATACATTTACCATTCTTGATTTTTAGGCAAAAATCATTAAATTGTAACTACTTACTAGTAAATGTTGTTATTTTTTGGTCCAAGTCTTATTAGTAGACTGGAAAAAAAAAAGTCTAATTACTCCTCTTTTAACTCTTTCAAACCCTAGAACTAATCCTCTCTCACCTACTCTCTTTTGATGGCTTGTATATAGTCAATAAAAAAATAAAGAGGAAACAAATACTCTGTCAAAAATTAAGGGTGTCAATGGTATTTAAAAAAAAGACTCAATCAAATAAATTGAACTGATTTTTAGGTTTTTTTTTCTAAATATAATTGATAATTATTATAAAAATTTATAATCGTATCGAATAATTGCATAGATTTTTTATCTTATAAAGATAAATCAAAAGAATATTGAATCGTATCTAATAATTAAATTTTATATAAGCTTTAAAATAATAAAACATTAAAAAAATTGCCTTAGACTCAAGATAATATATAAAAGTGATTACAAACGATAACATAATTAACACTCAAAGTCATCGTGACACAATTATATGAAATCAACATAAAATACAAAATAAAGAAAAATAAATAAATAAATAATACAACAACATTCTTATGGTCTTAATCATTAAAACATCTAATTATATGAAATCAATACATATAGCCTTCCGAGCTCTTGTTGATATCCATTTTCACAAGCCACAATCATCATTCAATAGTCTTCATCATATTCTTCCAAATCAAACCACATAATTATCTACTTTCTTCTATCACTTGACCTTTTACTTCCTCAAAATGTCTAAATAAAAAAAAATTGATGAATTTTCAATTACAAATCTTTCACTATAAGTTTTAAATGACACTAAAATCTACATAATAATGTCTTTGAGTCTCTTGAACATCTTTATTATAATCTTTTTTTTAAAATTTTATTTATTTCATAGATAGAAGTATTGTAAGACTTTGAAGAATGATCATATTAGTCTTTCAAATTGTTATGTTTAGGATATTCATTTTATTCATTCTTTAGTTTGACATGAAGAATAAAATGAAGGTTATTGATAGTGATCGGCTTGTCTGAGAATGGATGTCGACAAGAAGATTGTATATTGATTTCATATTTTTTTCTTTTTAGTAATTAAGATTAAAATGGTAAGAATAGTGTTTCCTTTTTGTAGCTCTCTTTATGATTTTTCTTTGTTTTGTGTTTTATAAAAAAAATTAATTATCGTAATTTACATTTTTTGGTTAAAAGGAGTAACTCATGACTTTGTTGGAAGTCATCTAGCTACTAACCAAATGTTTTTTTTTGAACAAAATCAATTATATCTCTGGATAAATATTTATTAACATTATATCGTCTTTTATAATAGCACAAAACACGAACAAATTTACTAGTTATAACATCTCAATTCTCGAATAGTAACTAGTAAGCTACAATGTATTGCAACTATTTTGAATAACAAGCTACACATCATTATATACTTTCCGTTTTTATGGTTTAAATTTTTCTTATTGGATACTTAAATTAAGTAAATCCAGTTTTTGAGTTTCATTTTGATTGATTTTCACTCATGTGATAGTAAAAAAAAAAATTCGTTCTTAATATTATTTTACACTATCATAATATAATGAGATGAATCTATATATATTCTTTCTAGGTGTCAAAAGTCATACACAAATATACATGATAATGTGTTTTAATTTTTATATTTTTTTAAAAAATATAAAGAAAATCAATCGAATCATATCAACATTAAAGAGAAACTGAGATAATTGAATGGTTATGAAAGCTAATTTTCGTTATTTATAATATAAATGATTGAAAAAATGATATGGTGTAAATTTTATAAATAATCTCGAGTTGTATCATAATTGATACCCCTAATAAATTTATACTATTTCTGGTTAATAGTATAAGTTAATCCCAAAATAAATTTTTACTGTTTATAAAAAAATCATAAAATTTTATTTCATATTTAATTCTACAAATCTTATTTTGTTCTATCAAAAATTGAAATTAATTTATCTTATTTTTTATTATTATAATTACATAACCACAAAAATACAATTGAGGAGACCAGCTAATTCTGAGTGCGAGTGATATTTCAATCCTAACTATAACTTACTCGCTAATTTTTCAACATAAGTCCATTAGATCAATTCTAAGATTATAATTTTAAGATAATTCAGTCCACAAATTCAACGATTTCTTTCTTCTTCCTGTTCTTCTTCTTTGTTTTATTTTCCTTATTTGGAAGGTAGGTAAATTAAAGGATGGATGTGTCATGATCAGAGGTCAGCATTGTGGGAAATGGTCCACTTTAAAGTTTTACCACTTTATAACAAATATTAAATTTTGGACAACTACCACATGAGTATGCAAGTCGGGACATTCGTAATACATGAACATCAAATATAATTTATTTATTTATTTTTGTATTTTTGCACCAATCAAAATCTTAATTAACATAAAGCTACTATTACTTTCTAATGGAGGATTTTAGTAATAAAAGATTAATGAGATGCTTTTACGATGAACGAACTATGACAAAAGTCTCGTGCAAAATGTACTATCGTACTTAATAGCAAATCTAAAATTTCTATGATATAAGTGCATTAGAAAAGGACTAAAAAATTGTTTCGCAAGAATTAATATCTAGTCTTCTAAGTAAATAACTTAATCTTAATCTTGAATCAAGTGCACTAGTACTCTTATAATACGGAAGTGCATTATTTAATCTTCTTATAATATAGATATTAGTAGAGGATATTATATCAATTAGTATTTATATCCATGCGTTGCACGAATTTTTTCAAATGTCATAAAAATAATTTATGAATTTTTTTAATACATATAAATTTTTTGTTATAGTATTATTCTAATAGTTATGATCAATTATATTTTTTATGTTACGATATATTAATGTTAAGCTATTATGAAGGTATTTTTTTCTTATAAAAAGTAAAATTTCAACTATTTACATGTAATATTTAATACTATAAGAGTTGAAAATGTTTTATATATGTGTAATTCAAAGCCACGAATTTCAAAAAAATATTATTTACTGATTTTAATTCAAGTCAAATTATTTATGGAAAAACTTACTAAATTTTTAATTATTAATTATTATTTTAATTTTTAATAAAAGTATGAAAATAGAATTTAATAATAATTAATTAAATACATTTCATATTTATTATTGAAATTAATTAAATACACACAGTGAAGCAATTCCTTGATTCTACATATAAGCACTTTAAACAACCAAAAAAAACTACATACAGTAAAAAAAAAAAACTTATATAACACAATAATTTATTTTTACTATAAAAAGAAGTCAATTGATCCTAGTTGTAATGCCTGAATATATTTAATATTTATTTTTAAAATATTATATATATATATATATATATATATATATATATATTGTTATGAAACTATATAAAATTACAAGAAGAAAGTAGAGCAAAGAGAAAAGATCTCTTATTCATAGTATATTCAGGATTCATAGATATTTCACCAATCTTATTTATAATGAAGGAAAACCTTTTATTTATATGGAAAACCTTACTTGGTCCCCAAGTAGGATTCCTAACCATATCCTATAAGGACTACACATAATTAGACATTCACTATAATACAAATTGTTCATAACACTCCCCCTTGAATGTCGGTAGATTATGTGCCTCGTTAAAACCTTACTAGATAAAACCCAGTGGAAAAAAATCTAGTGAAGAAAAAATAGTACACATATCTAATAATACACATTATGGATGCCTCATTAAAAACCTTACAAGGAAAATCCAGTGGGACAAAACCTCGTGAGGAAAAAAAAGTACATCGCGTATTAACTCCCCCTTATGAAAACATCAATTCAGAGACTAGAATCTTCGTTTTTCAAGCTTGTGCACCATCTTCTTGAAAGTTGTAGTTGGTATAGACTTGGTGAATAATTCAACAATAATATTACTTGAACAGGCCTCTTGCATGTTGATATCACCATTCTTGGGAGCTTGTGAGTGTAGAAAAATCTTGAAGAAGTATGTTTCTTCTATCTGCTTTTATAATTCTTCCCTTCAGGGTCAAAGATTTCTGCAAGTTCCTTACTTCAACTTCTTTAAGCAAATAATCTATTGCCAAGAGTTTCAATTCTAGTCATCAACTTGCATAATATGCTCTATGCATTTTGAATCTATTTAATCCTATGAGGATGACAAACAAGTTTTCCTAAAACTTGTATATGCTTTAGATTTAGAACCCATTGGATATTTTCATATCAATTTTGTCAAGTAACAACATTCAATATTAGATGTATGACATTTTCTAGTGCCTAGATTGCAAGTCAAATAAGCTTTACGCTTACCATGATGCGTCATTCCACTTTTTACTTGATAATTATTTCTACACAAGTATGCTTTAATATATGTAGAATTCATATCCTCATAATCTTTTACAATATTGAGCGCTATTGTATCAAAGATATCGTCAACGATATACCATTTTGTATCGATTCACAGTACGACAAAACTTCTTGAGATCTCATCACTTCATTATTTTTAGGTAGCTACCCCTCTCATGAGGTTTTATAAAGTGTTGTCGTAGGCTCTCCAAAAGCACATTGTATCCTTATTATGATCATTTTGATTCTTTGATCCTCCCCCTTTTTCAAGAATTATTTTATTTAGAATTGATTAGTCTATCATGCTTCATGCATATCATAGACTTTATTCTTAAGGGACATTCAATAGATGTATTTACAACTCTTGTGTTGCTTCTAGTCTCCCCCTTATGTTAGACAAACTAACATATATTTCAATCTTTTGGAGAATCTATCTTTGTGCATCATTGTATATTCGTTGATTATATACTACATACCAAAATAATCATATGAAAAATATTTGGTCCCTGATCATAAATCAACAGAAAGAAAATCTGATCATAATTTGTTGGTTTGATGCATACAATTACTTTTGTATGCGGTATTATATTTCAAATCAACATATGGAGCTTTATTTTCATAGACAATGATTTCACTATCTCAGACATTTAATGTCACAACATCTTGAGTATTTATCAACATTATCAAGATAAATTGTCTTGATTACATATTTTGAAATTGTGTTCTTAACTCAATTATTTTTGCACAAATAAATTTGTGAATGTCAAACTACTGGTTGACAACAAACGCACATGTGATTATCTTATAGATGCATCCTTTTATCATGTCACATGATAGGGGAACGGACCCATATTCACCTTTTATACTTTTCAGAATTTAGAGATTTAATCTCAACATTAGTTGATCCAATCAACTTGTCATGAGAACAAACAACAAAAGAATTCTTGAAGAATCTTCTAGTTTTTCAATGTATGTCCATTACTCAGTATGCATATCTTTGGGATGACCAAATTATTCATGCCAACTAATTAAATTAGTAGTACTCGTAAACTCCAAGTTTACTACGCCATGTGCCTTTTGCTTAAGTAAATTTCTGATTTACTATTATATGAGTAAATTTCAATTTTATTAATCCAAGAGTAATTATTTCTTCTCAATTACTTCACCCTTTAGGTGAGTCGTGATTCAATAATTGAAAGAACTAATATGAAGAAAATTGTGCATGTAACATATTATTTGTGCCAAAAGTTTTGCAACATCAAGTTGCGAGATAATAATAGGCACACATGAGACCATATAGAAGAAACATTTATTAGGACTATTAAATGTCTAAACAATCCACTAGGTGGATGACTAGATCCACAAATATTTGTATACGTTCCTAGAATGCAGGGAATTCTATCTCAACTTTCGTTTATGATGGTCTCACAATTAGCTTGCCTTGCTAACAATCACTACATGAAAATTCACGTCTAGCACGGTGGCTTATCACCTCATTCACTCTAAAGAATGGATCTGTATTTTTACCATTTATCAAAGGCTCTCATTCTTCATGAATGGAACACAATCATCTAAGTACATCAAATTTTGATAACTTAGTACCTCATTCCATATTCATGTTCATCATTTAATCAATTGTCTTCTTTTAGACATTTATGCACTGCTACATTCACTTTGGAAAATGAATCTGCTTTAACGAGATATATTTAATGACTAATTTTATCAAAAACTCACTATTTTCCTTAGTCATCATAATATCATCAATATGGTGCATTGAGACTTAAATCCAACGTCTTATGCCATAAATCAATGAGGGACTTGAATCCAACATCTTTCATCACAAAGCATCAAGACTTCTGATGTCTTACCCTCTTGGTGTGTGTCACGACCCAAAACGGAGCCGCGACTGGCACCCACACTTACCCTCCTATGTGAGCGAACCAACCAATCTAAACCCTAACATTTCAATATAATATCAACAGAAAGTAATGCGGAAGACTTAAACTCATAAATAAAAACCAATTCAATAACTTCTAAAATTCAACATCTATTATTCCCCAAAAATCTGGAAGTCATCACCACAAGAACATCTATGATCAAATTACTAAACTAAGAGTATTCTAA
>NC_028645.1:17775446-17776287 GCF_001406875.1 Solanum pennellii | reverse complement strand
GCCTGCGACGGTCCGTCCTGCTGCTCCGTCACAGAGTACAGAGACTCACTTCCTGTGGAAGATGTGTGACGGTCCGTCGTGCCCACGACGGTCCGTCCTGCCATTCCGTCACGAAGTTCAGAGAGTCGATTTCAGTACCCAAATTTCAGAATTCTAAGTGTTTTGGAACGAGACTCCCTCGACGGTCCGTTGTGCCCATGACGGTCCGTCGTGGGTTCCGTTGTCTCAGCCAGTTTTTCCAGAAATAAAATCTGCAGCTCAAAACGACTAAACAGGTCGTTACAGTGTGATTAGACGTAAATCCATCGTCTTATTCTTTTTGTGTGATATAATTTAAATTCATTGTCTTACTCACAATGAGGCTCAACCTCAAGCCTTTGAAAATAATTGCAATTTTATCACTTTTGATGATCATTAATATGATTATATATTATAATTACACACAAAACTGAGACTAATGATTTCTTATAATCAACACTAGCAGTTAATAGATATAGTTTAATAGATTACGTACCTCATGTAGAGATTGAAAACATATTTTTCACTAAATTGTGCTTATTTAATTATTAGAATAAATTGAGAAATTCTCTTCCCAGTCGATTAAAATTAAACATAGAAAGTCGACAGGTCTCTTTAAATACTTACTTTAGATGGTACCTTCAGATCTGTTACATAAATAATTATAACATAAAGATAAATCATACCTTGAAGATATAAGAACCTTATTGCATAACTTATGCAAGATCTCTTTTGCACTTTTCCCGTCTTCTTCATAATTCTTTAAGAATAGAACAATCGTGCTGATAACGTGTTATGAAACTATATAAAATTAGAAGAAGAA
>NC_028645.1:17757668-17773382 GCF_001406875.1 Solanum pennellii | reverse complement strand
TATATATATATATATATCATAAAAATTTATTTATTCATGCTCTTTCTTTCTAAAAATTAAATTATTTCATTAGTTAAGTTTGTTAATAATGATTTCAGCATTATTTAATACGTATAAATTATAAAAATTTATTTATTCATGCTCTTTCTTTCTAAAAATTAAATTATTTCATTATTTAAATTTGTTAATAATGATTTCAGCATTATTTAATACGCATAAAATAATTATGTATATAATAGATGAAAATATGCATCGAACTTTTCACCACATTATAAGATGCATCACATGAATAAAATAGAATAGGAACATATAAACTGTTGGTGAATACTTTTCTTTAGTATTAAGCTTTTCTTAATTACATCAAGAGTATCGATAACGCAGAGAACAATAATTTTATCAAATATATAATTATTATCCAATAAATGATGCACTTTAAATATGTATACATAATATTTTTAACAATATATGAAAAATAAAAATAAAGATTCAAATCTAGTGAATTCACGCACCAATCATTCAGTAAAAAAAATATAAAATTATTAAAACTTTACATAGGATGGAAAAAAATAAATTATCAAAAGAATTTATGTATAGATAGAAACTGAAGAAGAATAATTTTTTTGTACTTCCCAAAAATAATATTGGCAAACTATTTGGATTTCTCTATATACTATGGTTAGATAAGATTGTGAAGATATTATCTACATATTTTTGAATCATTTTAAATTCTAAAATAGAAAAGTGGAGAAAAAATAGGAGCATTTATGAATTCTTCATTATTATCTTTTTGTTATATTTTATCAAAATATTTATGAAAAGATTGTTACATTTTAATTTCTTGAAATTTGATATATGAGACGTAAAATATTTAAATATAATTATTGTTTAATACTATAGTTGTTATATTTTTATTTTGTTTTATTTTTACAAAATAATCAATAAGCAAACATAAATAAATTAACTAAATAAAGACGAAAAAATTATGTGAATAGTTAAAAATTATTATATTTTAATGTGACATAACTACGTAAGAAAATTCTAACTTTATTTTGTAATTTTTATTTTTTATTTAGTTTTTAATAACTACTGATAGTTTATATAGTAGTATAATTAGGACTCAAGAGTTATAAAACTATTATTTTCATTAGCGTATAGTTTTATATAAAAGGACTTTTAAAAATTATAACAAATCAAAATTATAACTATTAAGCATAACACATGCATATTTTTATTCGAATTCAAGATAAACAAATATCAATATTTATTTAAACACTTAAAAAAATAGATAGTTTATGTTTGAGTATTATTCTTCACATTCTTCTTCTTCTTATATTCGATTTAGGCGCGAACGTCTATTATTAAAATTTTTTTTGAGGCTTTTGACTTCTTATCAATTGTGATTTTACTGCTTTTAGTATCAAACTTCTGTCGATAAGCTTTTATTTTGCCTTAAGAAAAATAAAAATATGAAAAGATTATTAAAATAAGAAACAAAAAATAAATAAATTTCTATGGCAACCTATATATCTTCAAACGAAGTAAAGAGAGAAAATGTTGTTCATCCTTTTAGAGATGTGAGTTAACATGATTTTAACCTTAATGTTGTTGGATTTTGAAAAGGTGTGAATGGAAAATGAAGAGTTGTGACTTTTATGAAAAGTTGTGACTTTTATGAAAAGTTGCGACTTTTATGAAAAGTTGTGACTTTTATTGAAAGTTGTGACTTTTATGAAAGGTCACGACCTTTCTGAAAGATTGTGACTTTTCCAAAGGTTTGTGACCTTTCCGGTAAGGCACAATAAGAACCTTTTCGCACTATCCTTTATTTTCTATAAATTGAGGGATTTCCTCTCATTTTAAATAGAATTTATGGACTTCTTCTTCAACTACTAAATCTAGTATTCTAAGTGTACTTTACTGCCGTTGAGTGGTTCGCTGACACCGGAGTTTTTGGTATCTATATTCTGGTGATTGAGATCATTTTACCCTGGGAGGTCATATTCCAAATCAAACCTCGGATACTAGAGGGGAATAATTTCCTTAAGGGGACACTGTGAATTCCGTGGACTTGATCTTTTTCCTATTAAAAATTTTCTAGATTCTGGTACGTGTTTTACAAACTTTAGATTTGTGAATTAATTTCAGTTCTTCTATTCTTTTGTTCTTCACTGGTTCATTAAACTTGGTAACTTCGTGTTTCTGCAATGTTTGTTGAAATCAGTAAGATTCTTTAGACACATATTAACAACAATTCTTATTTAAGAAAAATATTTCGTATTTTTTTCTGATTCTAGTTTCGCTACTAGTTTTAATTTTCTAGTTGTGAAAATGTTCTTAAACTTTGTTGTCTTACAAAATGTTCAAAATTTGTTCTAAGTATGGTTGGAATATAGGATGAACAACAATCTTAAGGAAATTAATATACTGTTAGTATTTTTTGTATTCTACTGACTGAGAGAATCTGATCATGGAGTAGAAGATAAATGCATTACTTCTCCATAATTCGTTGCTTTGTTTAGCAAGGTCGAAGTGAGAATGTAACAAAATTTTTTTATGGTATTCTTCTTAAAGATTACCAGGTAACCTTCTTATTAAATTATCTAAGGAGGAAAATAGTTTCTAAGAGTTATCATCTTTGATTTTTATTTTTTTTATTATGGGTACCTTTTGAAAAAGATCTGCAAACAATATGTTGTGGAATGAATTTTACTTCGCAAATATTGTTGCTTTTACAATTCTTTAGTTTGCAAAAAATGAGAGATGCATACTTTTTATTTGATAAAATAGTATGTCAAAATGTTATAATTGGAAGACTATTTAATAAGAAAAACATTTCTATGTGATAAAGAATATGTGTTATTCTCTTTGGAGGAAAAAATAAACTTTTGTAGTTTTGTACTCCATGAGAATGTTAATGTGTCTGATTTTTGTAGACTAAAAACTTTTGTGATTTTATACTCTGGATAAATTGGACTATGCAATTGGTTTGAAGAATATAAAAACATCACATAATAAGTCAATGTTGTACTTTTGATTTTTTTATAAACTTCAATGTAATATAGAAATAAATTGTACAATTTTTTTTGTCCTTATTGTTAGTATTTAAAATACTAAGTGGTATGTCTATTTATGATTGAGAAAAAATACTAGAATTTGTGATTTTGTATTTCTATGGAATGAACTTTGACATTGTGTAAACATTGCTAATGAGAATTGCAGCACTATAATTCTTTCGTAGAATAATGTTTCCAACATTAAAATATGTGGAAAAACTATTTTCAAATACTTGAAAAATATTTTTGAGATCACATTTGAAATGTGGGGGTTATTTGCTTATGATTAGACTTGGTAACTAATTTAACTTTGGAGCAAAAGATATGAAATTTAATGATACTTTTATATTATGTTATACCCACAAAATTCTTGGAGTATATTTGATATTGTGGTTGTTGAGTTTCTCTATTACTAGTATATAGTGTGACTAGTATGAAACATCCAAATTATATATATACTTGTTCAAAATAATTGTGTTCTTTTATGGAAAAAAATATCATGTTGTGATTTTTCATGAAAAGATATGTCTATTATAATAAAAGTATTTGCATAGACATAAATATTGGTGAATAGTCATTTGTATGTTTTTGTAAAAATAACATTTGGTCTATATTGTCTTTATTGAACCCGATGAAACTTTGTTCATGGGTAGTTCTATAACAATCATATTGAAAGTTATGGAAATGTCCCCTTCTGAAAAGGACATTTGACAATCTAAACAATGTTTGTATCACACAAAATTGTAAGAAATAGGAACAAAATATTAGTGTTTTCTACATCGCGAAGAGCTTTTCAAACTCAATGTTTCTATTTGTTCTTACTTGCTTTAGTCAATGTTTGTGACATGAACACTTGGGGAATGTCAATTACAAAACTTTGTAAGAAAAACTGATCAACTTAGAAGTTTTGCCTAACTTTTAGTGCAATAAATAAAAATGTCAAGTTTTTGTGGAATCTAAGTATGTTTAGCATTTTTATAAATGTGTTGAAAGGAATTCTAATCCCTTAGAATTGATTTATACTGACATTTGTGATATGAAATTAACACCATCTCATGGTGGAAAAAAGTATTTGTTACTTTTATTAAGAATTGCATTAGAAATGACTATGTCTATTTGCTAAATGGTAAGGATGAAGCAATAGAAATGTCTAGACAATGTAATATCGAAGTTGAAAATCAGTGTGAAAAAATATATAAGAAGTGATAAGAATGGAGAGTATAAATCTCATTGTGCAGAAATATGTTTGGAAAGTGAAATATCAAACTACTACCATATTCACCTCAATCTAATGAAAAACCGAACGTTGAAAGAAATGATGAATGCATTATTTATAAGTTCGGGTTTACACAAAACTTGTGTGGAGGAACTATCCTTAATGCAAAAAGGATCAACAAAAAGTTTTGTCCTTTTAGTAAGAAAGCGATTTTGTTTGATCAGAATACAATCTTTTCCATATGAGAAATGGAAAGAAAAGAAATCCAACTTGAAATATTTCAAAGTGTGGGGGTATCTAGTCAAAGTCCAAGATCCTATTCCTAAAAGAATTAAAATAGGACCTATGACTGTGGACTGTAAAATTAGACTTGAGTAGTCTAGAGAAGGGTCTAAAAGGCCTAGGAAATGAAAAGGATAATGTACTTAATAAAGAGATTCAGAGGCTTAGTAAAATGTTAAAGGACATTTACTTCCTTCGAATATGATTTTGTAACATTTTCTGTGTCTTCTGTAGACTCATCCTTTGGAAAGATGGTGTCAATAAACAATATTGAAAGTTAATTGATCTTCTTCAAGAAAATAAACCTTTGGGTTCAAAATGAATCTTTAGAAGGAAAAATAACAGTTGATGGAACTGTTGAAAAATATAAAGCAAGACTTTGTGTCAAAGGCTTTAGAAAAAAAATAAGATTTTGATCTTGTCGATATATATACTCGTTAGTAATTAGAATTACATCCATTCGGATGCAAAAATTATTACTGTGGTATATGACCTCCAAATTCATCAAATGAATGTGAAAAGAACTTTCTTAAATGTAGAATTGGAGGAAGAAATTTACATGGAACAACCCGAGGGTTTTGTGGTACCTGGTAAATAAAAGAAAGTATGTGAACTTGTTAAGTCACATTATGGAAGCACCAAAACAATGACATAATTCAATCAAACCATGTCGGCAAATGGATTGAAGAATGATGGAAGTGATAAATGTGTTCACATTAAAATCATAAGGTCATTGTTTGTTTGTATATTGGTGATATGTTGATCATCAATAGAGACACTAATGACATAAATGCTACTAAATGTATGCTATAAAGCAAGTGGAATGAAAATTATTGGAGTTGCTAATGCGATCTTAGATATAAGAATTCGTAGAACTCCATAATGTTTAGCATTTTCACGGTCTCATTGCATTGAAAAGGTACTTAACTAGTTCAAATATTTGAATGTCAATATTGTCAAGTGTCCAATAAATGTGAGCTTTGCATTTCAAAAGAGTGAAAACAAAAGTGACTCACAATTGGATTGTGCTAGATTTTTGGGAAGCATGATGTATATCATATAGTGTGTGCGATCAGATATAGCATTTGCTATTTTAAACTGAGTCCGTTCACAAGTGATCCCAAATAAATTCATTAGATGACAATAAATAGAGTTTTGGAGTATTTAAAATAATACTTAAAACTATGTCTTGCATTATAACAATATCCAACAATATTGAAAGATATAGTGATGCAAATTGAATCATCGGAAGAATGAAGTAAAATTCACGAGTGGATATGTATTTACTATTGGTAGAGGAGCAGTCTCTTAGAAATATTTCAAAAGAGACATGTATCGCTAGCTCTACAATGATCTTTGAGCTAGGTGCTCTAGATAAGGTCGGTGAATAAGTTAAAAGACTCCGGAATTTCTTGATAGATATTCTATTTTGGCCCAAACCATTGGCATTAGTATGCATACACTTTCACAGTCAAGATGCAATAGGTAGGGCATGGAGCATGACGTATAACGGAAAGTCTCGTCATATACGACATAGACATGATACTGTTAGAAAACTACTCTCTAGTGGAATTATCAGAATTGACTATGTAAAGTCAAAGGATAATGTGTCGGATCCACTTACAAAAAGGCCTAACTAGAGAGAAAGTTAAAAGATCATCTAAGGGAATGAATTTACGGCTTAGGACAAGTCATCATGGCGGTAACTCTATCTAGCAGACTGGAGATCCCAAGAGCTAGATTCAAGGAGAAAAACAAAGTTGTGAATGATGGTTCGGCATTGTCAATAAACTCAATCCATTCTCATGATGAAGACAATGCTCAGGGACAAGGATACAACATTAAGGCTTGTTAATGAGTTAATAAAGCTTAATGGTTTTAATGATTTGCTAAGTTTGGCAGAGTTGACCAAATAGTGTATCTACGCGATAACACGGTTAGAAATCACCTATGTGAGTGTGAAGTGTAAGCCGCTTCAAAGAAGATGATTGTCAAAAGCCCATCTCTCTATACACTCATGAAACCAGGAGGTGTTCATGGCTAAAACGAACACAACCGTAAGAACCATAAATGGTAAAGGGTTAAATGTGTGACATATGGTTGTCTAGGTATACACCAAAGTTCGACGGTTCAAAGATATCGCATCTACCGATTGACCGAGTATATCCGACATATGTTCACTACGGAAAGTCCAAGGGGAAACCTACTTATCCAGATGCAATTAATTCTTGCTTGTAAAGTACACATACTTGTCCGTTTCTTTGTCTTCGAGTCATTCCCCATTTATGCGGGGGATTGTTGGATTTTGAAAAGGTGTGAATGGAAAATGAAGAGTTGCAACTTTTATGAAGAGTTGTGACTTTTATGAAAAGTTGTGACTCTTATGAAAGGTGACGACCTTTCTGAAAGATTGTGACTTTTCCAAAGGTTTGTGACCTTTCCGGTAAGGCACAATAAGAACCTTTTCGCACTATCCTTTATTTTCTACAATTGAGGGATTTCCTCTCATTTTAAATAGAATTTATGGACTTCTTCTTCAACTACTAAATCTAGTATTCTAAGTGTACTTTACTGCCGTTGAGTGGTTCGCTGACGCCGGAGTTTTTGGTATCTATACTCTGGTGATTGAGATCATTTACCCTGGGAGGTCATATTCCAAATCAAACCTCGGATACTAGAGGGGAATAATTTCCTTAAGGGGACACTGTGAATTTCGTGGACTTGAACTTTTTCCTATTAAAAATTTTCTAGATTCTGGTATGTGTTTTACAAACTTTAGATTTGTGAATTAATTTCAGTTCTTCTATTCTTTTGTTCTTCACTGCTTCATTAAACTTGGTAACTTCGTGTTTCTGCAATGTTTGTTGGAATCAGTAAGATTCTTTAGACACATATTAACAACAATTCTTATTTAAGAAAAATATTTCGTATTTTTTTCTGATTCTAGTTTCGCTACTAGTTTTAATTTTCTAGTTGTGAAAATGTTCTTAAACTTTGTTGTCTTACAAAATGTTCAAAATTTGTTCTAAGTATGTTTGGAATATAGGATGAACAACAAATGTAACTATAATTTTCTCCCATCATCGATCATACTTACAATTATAAATACAACATAAAAATAAAAATTAAGAAAACTAATTCTAAAAAATAAATTCAAGCAATCGTTAAATATCTCGAAGAAAGTTGTTCTATTTTTTTTATATAAAAAAAGTCTTGTTATTTTAAAAGAAAAACATAAATATAACAATAACTACATATAATTTTTAGCAAGTAATACAATCGTTCTACCACCAATATTATATTTATCTAAAATTATGACACGCCAAAGTTGCCATTGGAAAAAATAATTATAAATCTTTATTCGCAAAATCTTCAATTGTTGTAGATAGAAATAGTCATCTCTGCAAAAATGATATCATCAGAAAATGAGAATCATAAAATAGAAAAGTGGAGCGAAAATAGGAGTATTTGTAAATTCTTCATTATTATTTTTTTGTTACATTTTTACCAAAGTATATACATTAAAATTGTTACATTTTAATCTTTTGAAATTTGATACCTGAGACGTAAAATATTTGATTATATTATTGTTTAACAATATAGTTGTTATATTTTTATTTTGTTTTATTTTTAAAAATAATCAAAAAGCAAACATAAATAAATGAACTGTTATAAATCCATTAAATAAGTGGATAGTCCGTAAAGTTAGTACATGAACAACCATTCATATTCACTAGGTTACATGAACCTTTTTGGATAAGTATGTATCTATTTACTATGATACTTAATATGGTGACCTTTGGAATGATTTCTCACTCTATAAATGGGGTTGTTCATTCACTATTGTAATATATACATATGAAACTTATATATACTTGAATAAGAAGAATGTCTTCTCCTACATCTATTTCTCTTGTCTTCTTATTATAATCTTGATTTTACAGCACGTTATCAGCACGAGTCTCTACCAGTTCAAGTAAAGACTTTAAAAGCCTCGGAGGTAAGAATTTCCTTTATTTTTAAATAATGTCTAATCTTTCTAAACTTGAATTTCTTGCTCTAGACATATCGGGAAAAAGCTATCTATCATGGGCACGCGATGCAGAAATTCATCTTAATACGATGGGTCTAGCAGACACCATCCAAGAAAATAATCAAGCATCGAATCAAAACCGTGCTAAGGCGATGATATTTCTCCGTCATCACCTTGATGAGGGTTTGAAAATGGAATATCTCACTGTTAAGGATCCTCTGGTGTTGTGGAACAATTTAAAAGATAGATATGACCACCTGAAGTTGGTTGTCCTTCCACAGGCACGTTATGATTGGATCCACTTGAGACTTCAAGATTTTAAATCTATCAGTGAGTATAACTCTTCTATGTTTAAAATTATCTCACAATTAAAATTATGTGGAGAAAATATCACTGACCATGATATGCTGGAAAAAACGTTTTCCACTTTCCCTGCCTCGAGTATGCTTCTGCAGCAGCAATACCGAGAAATGGGATTTAA
This sequence comes from Solanum pennellii, assembly GCF_001406875.1. Taxonomy (NCBI): domain Eukaryota; kingdom Viridiplantae; phylum Streptophyta; class Magnoliopsida; order Solanales; family Solanaceae; genus Solanum; species Solanum pennellii. The sequence continues at coordinate 17,764,317 of NC_028645.1, read as the reverse complement.
AAAGTATTCCGAATTAATCTCACATCTCCTTGTTGCTGAACAACATAATGATTTACTGATGAAAAACCATGAAAGTCGACCTACTGGTTCTATGCCATTTCCTGAAGTAAATACGGCAAATTTTCACCAATCTAAGCGTGAAAAAGGTCGTGGCCCCAGTCGTGGCCGTGGTCGTGGTCGAGGAAGAAATCTCAATCATGGTGATCGTCTTGCACTAAATAATAACATTCAACACCAGCAGTGTAAAAAGAAGAATGAAAAACATGACGTAGTGCAGAAGAAAAATTCAGACAACAAATGTTATCGATGTGGAGGAAAAGGACATTGGTCACGTACCTGTCGTACGCCAAGGCACCTGGTTGAGTTATATCAAGCTTCCCTGAAGGAGGTGAAAAATAACGCAGAAGCCAACTTTATCACGGAAGATACTGTTGAACCCATGCATCTAGATGTAGCGGATTTCTTTGAGAACCCCGAAGGAAAGATAGATCACCTGATAGGTGATGGGTCTGTGATAATATAAATATATTTCATTTTCGTCGTTTATATGAACTAGTATGAATATGTTTTCCTAGATTTGTAAATAACTAAAAGGTTGTGTATTGTTTTTGTTTAGTAATAATATTATAATGTTTATTTCTTTTATATCTTTTATCTTGAAGAATATATGGATACCTCAATGATCAATCATGAAGATATTTGTATAATTGATAGTGGAACAACGCACGCCATATTCAAAGATGAGAAATACTTCTCCTACTTGCTTAGAAGAAAAGCAAATGTTACTACAATTTCTGGTAATTCAAACTTAATAGAAGGCTCCGGAAGAGCTACTATATTTCTGCCTAAGGGGACAAAACTTGTCATAGAAGATGCTTTGTTCTCTTCTAAATCCCCAAGAAACCTGTTAAGTTTTAAAGATATTCGCCGAAATGGATATCATGTTGAGACAATAAATGAAATGAATGTTGAATACCTTGGTATTACCAAGATTGTCTCAAACCAGAAATATGTATTGGAGAAATTATCAACTTTATCTTCTGGCCTGTATTATGCAAAAATAAGTACGATTGAAGCACACTCTATCGTAAACCAGAAGTTTACTGACTTAAAGACTTTTGTGCTTTGGCATGACCGAATAGGTCATCCTGGATCAATAATGATGAGACGAATCATTGAAAACTCAAATGGTCATCCATTAAAGAACCTGAAGATTCTTACAAATGATGAGTTTTCATGTGCTGCTTGCTGCCAAGGCAAATTGATTACTAGGCCATCACCAATGAAGGTTAACATTGAATCCCCTCAATTTTTGGAACGAATACATGGGGATATTTGTGGACCTATTCACCCATCTAGTGGGTCGTTTAGATATTTTATGGTCCTAATAGACGCATCTTCAAGATGGTCTCATGTGTGCCTCTTATCATCTCGCAACCTGGCGTTTGCAAAATTATTGGCACAAATAATACGATTAAGAGCGCAATTTCCAGATTATCCCATTAAGACAATTCGCCTTGATAATGCTGGCGAATTCACATCCCAAGCTTTTGATGCTTATTGCGTATCGGTAGGGATAAAAGTTGAACATCCTGTAGCTCATGTTCATACTCAAAATGGCCTTGCTGAGTCATTTATTAAGCGCTTACAATTGATAGCAAGACCTCTACTTATGAAAAGTGAGTTGCCTACTACTGTTTGGGGTCATGCTATCTTACATGCAGCATCACTTGTTCGTCTCAGACCGACTCATTATAATAAATACTCCCCATTACAATTGGTATTTGGTCATGAACCAAATATTGCTCATCTTCGAATTTTTGGATGTGCTGTATATGTGCCTGTAGCACCACCTCAGCGCACCAAGATGGGCCCTCAAAGAAGGTTAGGCATATATGTTGGGTTTGATTCACCCTCAATAATTCGCTACCTTGAGCCATTGACGGGAGATTTATTCACTGCAAGATTTGCAGATTGTCGATTTGATGAAACAAATTTTCCGCAATTAGGGGGAGAGAAAAATAAACTTAAAAGTGAAATTGCATGGAAAGTTTCGTCATTATCTCATTTTGATCCACGCTCCCCTGTGTGTGAACAAGAGGTCCAGAAGATCATCCATTTGCAAAACATAGCAAATCAAATGCCAGACGCATTTACTGATTCAAAAAGGATAACAAAGTCACATATTCCTGCAGTAAATGTGCCTATCCGAATCGACGTCCCAAAAGGACCATCTACAAGTGTCATAGCTTCTGAATCACAAATACGCCTGAAGCGTGGTAGACCATTGGGTTCAAAAGATAAGAATCCTAGAAAAAGAAGTACAAAAAATGACACTACAAAAGAATTTCACGAAGAAATTCAAGATCTGATTAATCCTGATATTCCTGAAGAAATCAGTGAACCCGAGACTCAAGTAAATGAAGAACTCTCAATAAGTTCTTCTACAGGTGATGGGATAAGTTTAGATCGATCAAAAATCATAGTGGATAATGTTTTCGCATATGATGTTGCACTTAACATTATGCAAGGAAATGAGGATCTTGAACCTCTATCCGTCGAAGAATGTCGACAAAGACATGATTGGCCAAAATGGAAAGAAGCAATTGAATCAGAATTGAATTCACTTGCTAAGCGTGAGGTTTTTGGACCAGTAGTCCAAACGCCTAGTGATGTTAAACCAATTGGCTATAAATGGGTCTTTGTACGAAAAAGAAATGAGAGAAATGAGATTGTAAGATACAAGGCACGCCTTGTTGCACAAGGATTCTCTCAACGACCTGGTGTCGACTATGAAGAAACATATTCACCTGTTATGGATGCAATAACTTTTCGATATCTCATCGGTTTAGCTGTACATGAAAATCTTGAAATTCGTCTAATGGATGTGGTTACAGCTTACCTTTACGGTTCACTTGATAATGAAATTTATATGAAAGTTCCAGAAGGACTTAAAATGCCTGAAGCATGTAGTTCAAAATCTCGGGAAATATATTCAATCAGATTACAAAAGTCATTATATGGCTTAAAACAATCAGGGCGCATGTGGTATAATCGCCTCAGTGAGTACTTGATAAAACAAGGTTATATAAACGATGTCATTTGTCCTTGTATATTTATTAAGAAAACAACATTGGGATTTGTTATTCTTGCTGTTTATGTTGATGACATTAATCTCATTGGAACTCCAGAAGAGGTTCAAAAGGCAATTGAATATCTAAAGGAAGAATTTGAGATGAAAGACCTTGGAAAGACAAAAATTTGTCTTGGACTACAAATAGAATATTTAGTAGACGGGGTCTTCATCCATCAATCTGCCTATACTGAGAAAATCTTGAAACGATTTTACATGGACAAAGCACATCCATTAAGTACTCCAATGGTTGTCCGATCACTTGAAGTGAGTAAGGATCCATTCCGACCTCAAGAAGAGAATGAGGAACCTCTTGGTCCAGAAGTACCTTATCTTAGTGCAATTGGGGCACTTATGTATCTTGCTAATGCTACGAGACCTGACATAGCATTTTCTGTTAATTTGTTAGCAAGATATAGTTCTTCCCCTACACGAAGACATTGGAAAGGAGTTAAACATATATTGCGATATCTAAGGGGAACTAGTGATATGGGTCTGTTTTATACTAACAAAGATAGTGCAGATCTTGTTGGTCATGCAGATGCAGGTTATTTATCTGACCCACATAAAGCTCGATCACAAACAGGCTATCTGTTCACATATGGAGGTACTGCTATATCATGGCGATCTATGAAGCAGTCTATTGTCGCTACTTCTTCAAATCATGCTGAGATAATAGCCATTCATGAAGCAAGTAGAGAATGTGTATGGTTAAGATCAGTAATACATTCTATCAAAGAAAGATGTGGTTTGAAGTGTGACGTCAAGATACCCACAATACTCTTTGAAGACAATGCTGCATGCATAGCTCAATTAAAAGGAGGCTTTATAAAAGGAGATAGAACGAAACACATTTCACCAAAATTATTCTTCACACATGATCTCCAGAAGAATGGTGATATTGATGTGCGACAAATTCGTTCGAGTGATAATCCAGCAGATTTATTTACTAAATCTTTACCGGCCTCAACTCTTGAGAAGATGGTTCACAAAATTGGAATGCGGAAACTTAACCATCTGAATCGTGGTTTTTATCAGGGGGAGTAAAATACGCACTGTACTCTTTTTTCCTTAATCTAGGTTTTGTCCCATTGGGTTTTCCTAGAAAGGTTTTTAATGAGGCAGCAAATAATGCGTATCAAAAGATATGTGTACTCTTTTTCCTTCACTAGAATTTTTTCCCACAGGGTTTTTTTCTAGTAAGGTTTTAACGAGGCACAATATCTATGGACATCCAAGGGGGAGTGCTATAATCCATTAAATAAGTGGATAGTCCATAAAGTTAGTACATGAACAACCATTCATATTCACTAGGTTACATGAACCTTTTTGGATAAGTATGTATCTATTTATTATGATACTTAATATGGTGACCTTTGGAATGATTTCTCACTCTATAAATAGGGTTGTTCATTCACTATTGTAATATAAATATGAAACTTATATATACTTGAATAAGAAGAAAGTCTTCTCCTACATCTATTTCTCTTGTCTTCTTCTTATAATCTTGATTTTACAACACGTTAAATAAAGACAAAAAAATTATGTGAACAGTTAAAAATTATTATATTTTAATGTGACATAACTATTTAAGAAAATTGTGATTATATATTTTGTGATTTTTCTTTTTTATTTACTTTAAAATAACTATTGATAGTTTATATAGTAGTATAATGAGGACTGAGGAGTTATAAAATTATTATTTTCATTAGCGTATAGTTTTATGTAATAGGACTTTTAAAAGTTATAAAATGCAAATAAATATATTAATTTAATAAATCACAATTATAACTATTAAACATAATGCATGCATATTTTTATTCGAATTCAGGATAAACAAATATCAACATTTGTTTAAACACTTGTAGAAATAGATATTTTATGTTTGAGTATTATTCTTTACATTCTTCTTCTTCTTCTTGTATTCAACTCAGGCGCTAACATCTTTTATAAAAAATTTCTTTAAGGCTTTTGACTTCTTCTCTATTGCAATTTTACTGCTTCAAGGGTCAAATTTTTGTTGTTCGACTTCTATTTATTGTTTAGAAAAATAAAAATATTAAAAGATTATTGAAATAAGAAAAAAAAATCCTATGGCAACCTATATATCTTCAAACAAGTAAATAGAGAAAATGTTGTTAAACCTTTTATAGATATGAGTTAACATGATTTTAACCATATTAAGGTAACTAAAGTTTCCTCCCATCATCGATCATACTTACAATTAAAAATACAATCATAAAAATAAAAACTAATAAATTTAATTTTTAAAAAATAAATGCAAGCAATCGTTAAATATCTCGAAGAAAGTTATCCTATTTTTTTTTTTAAAAGTCTTGCTATTTTAAAAGAAAAACATAAATATAACAATATGTACATATATTTATAGTTGTAATACAATTGATCTACCACAAACAGTATATTCTTTAAAATTTTGACATGCCAAAGTTGCCAATGAAAAACATAATCATGAATCTTTATTCGCAAAACCTCCAATCATATTGTAGATAGAAATAATCATTTCTGCAAAAATGATATCATCAAAAAATAAGAATCATAAAATAGAAAAATGGAGAGAAAACAGGAGTAATTATAAATTTTTCATTATTTTGTTACATTTTTACCAAAATTTATATGTTAAAATTGTTACATTTTAATCTTTTGAAATTTGATATCTGAGATACAAAATATTTGAGTATAATTATTGTTTAACTCTATAGCTGTTATATTTTTATTTTGTTTCATTTTAACAAAATAATCAATAAGCAAACATTAATGAATTAACTAAATAAAGACGACAAAAATTATGTGAACAGTTAAAAATTATTATAACTTAATGTGACATATTATTTAAGAAAATTCTAATTATTTATTTCGTGATTTTTATTTTTTATCTAGTTTATAATAACTACTGATAGTTTATATAGTAGTATAATGAGAAATGAAGAGTTATAAAATTATTATTTTCATTAGCGTATAGTTTTATATGACAGAACTTTTAAAAGTTATAAAACACAAACAAATATATTAATTTAATAAATCACAATTATAACTATTAAGCATAATGCATACATATTTTTCTTTTAATTCAGGATAAACAAATATCAGTATTTGTTTAAATAGGGGTGGGCATAAACACCGGAAAACCGAAACACCGAACCGAAGAAATTTTTCAGAATTTTGATTTCGGTTTTTCGGTTTTTGGTTCGGTATTCGATTTAATTTTTTGTATTTTTCGATATTTCGATTCGGTTTTTGGTACATATTACTTTGGAATTCGGTATTTCGGTTTAAACCGAAATATTATACTATAATTTATTAATTATATTATATTAATTAATAATTATTAATATTAAATAATTTTTTTTGAAAAAAGTAACAAACCCTATCTCTTTGACTCTTTCTTCTACAGATTTTTTCTCACTCCTCAATCCTCACTCCTCATCCTCTCCTCTTCACTCTTCAGCTCTTCTTCCTCTTCTTTTCTCCTCTTCCTCTTCTACTCCAAGCTCCAGC
>NC_028645.1:17753011-17756886 GCF_001406875.1 Solanum pennellii | reverse complement strand
CACCCGGTATTCAAAAATTATTAAATATTCAAAATAACAATTTAGAGACTTGGAAATTTGAGCAAGAGGTATGTAGGAGAGCTTTAGTTGAGATGATTATTTTGGATGAACTACCTTTTAGTTTTGTTGAAAAAGAAGGCTTTAAGAAGTTTATGAGTAAAGTCCAGCCTTTGTTTCATACTCCTTCTCGTAGAACCATAACAAGAGATTGTTATGAAGTTTATGGTGAATTGAGGATAAATTTGAAACAATCTTTAAGAGAAATACAACCAAGAATTTGTCTCACAACAGACACATGGACTTCAGTGCAAAGAATCAATTATATGTGTTTGACTGCTCACTTTATTGATAGGGATTGGGTGCTTCATAAAAGAATATTGAATTTTTCTCCTATCACTAGTCATAAAGGTGAGCATTTGACTGAGTCTATTAGTAATTATTTACTTGATTGGAAGTTGGATAACGTTTTTACTGTTACGGTTGATAATGCCTCTTCAAATGATGTGGCAGTTTTAGAGTTGTCCAAAAAATTAGATATGTGGGGAACTAATTTGATTGAAGGTAAGCATCTCCATGTGAGATGTATGACTTACATACTTAATCTAATTGTGCAAGATGGTTTGAAAGAAATTGGTCCTTCTATCAAAAAGGTGAGACAAATGGTGAAATATGTTAGATCATCTTCTTCAAGGGCAAGAAATTTCTTGAAATGTGTTGAAATGCAAAAGATAGAATGTGATAAGATGTTGTCTTTAGATGTGCCTACTAGGTGGAATTCCACCTATTTGATGTTAGACACAGCAGAAAAGTTTGAGAAGGCTTTTGAGAGGTTTGATCTTTATGATGGTAATTTTAATTCTTTTCTTGCTACTGATGTTTGTGAAGATGGAAGTATCGCAGGGTCAATTCAATATGAAGATTGGGCTAATGTGAGGAATGTCACAAAGTTTCTTGAAAAATTTTATGAACTCACTTTGAAAGTTTCAGGTTCACGGTATGTTACTTGTAATGTTCATTTTGAAGATATATGTGAACTTGATGCTTATTTGAAATTATGTGTAGCAAGTGATGACCTTGATTTGAGTAAAATGGCTTCGGGAATGAAAGAAAAATTCAAGAAATATTGGGGGACTCCTGAAAAAATGAACAAAATGATTTTTATTGCTTCTGTTTTGGATCCTCGCAATAAATTTGTCTATGTTAGTTTTGCTCTTGAAGAATTACTTGGGGAAGAAACGGGAAATGTAGTGAATACGAAAGTAGAGGCTTACTTGAGGGATTTGTTTGCGATATATGTAAGTAAGTATGGAAAAGGTTCCAAAAGTCAACAATCTTCATCTGACTCATCTGATTCTTCTGGTAGTGGTATTTCTCAAAATATGTCCAGAAATTCTTTGAGAACTAAGTTGCACATGAAGAAACAAAAGAATGATTCTGGAAGTTTAGGTGTTAAATCTGAGTTGGATAAATATCTTCTTGAAGACCAAGAACCTGAATCTGAAGATTTTGATATTTTGAGTTGGTGGAAAGTTAATTCTCCTAGATTTCCAGTACTTTCACAGTTGGCTCGAGATGTATTGGCTATTCCTATGTCGAGTGTGGCATCGGAATATGCATTTAGCACCGGTGGTCGAATTCTAGATCCCTTTAGAAGTTCATTGACTCCCAAATGTGTGCAATGTCTTATTTGTGTCCAAGATTGGCTTAGACAAGAAACCAAGCCTATTTGTGTTGAAGAAAGTTTGGAGTTTCTTGAAAAAATTGAACTTGGTAAGACTTTTTATTTTTTATTTATTTATGGAAAAAATAAAATACTTATTGTGTTGTATCTTGTATGACATGTTTCTTTTTATTAATTATAGAGATGGCAAATAGTGGAAGAAACTCTTCCATTGTTGATCTATGATTGACTTGCAAGCGGTGAGTTTAATACATCATTTATTTAATCATATCATTTTTTAATCTTAAAAGTAGTATTCTAAGTTTCTAATATTTGATTTTATCTTAAAAGGTCCAAGGGTCAAGACAATGAAGAAATAATTTTGTTGGCACGTGACACTTGAAAGTTGAAAGCGATCTCATGGAAGAAAGTCAAGAAACTCATTATTGTTGTTTGTTATTGTTGAAAGTAATCTCATGGAAGAAGACAAGAAGTTCAAAATACATTGTTTGTTGCTTATTATTGTTTATTATGAGTTCATGAAAGACTTTATTGTTACTTGTTAGATTGTTGTTATGTTGTATTTGTGAAGACATTAACTACAAATCTACAATGCAACTTTTGTTTTAGTGTCATTGTGAATTTCAAATTGTGTGTTTTAGTGATATTGTGAATTTAAAATTTGCGGTGTTAATGCCTAATGACATATTGAAGATTTGAATCATTGAATATTGAAATTTGGTAGTAAATTAGTAATGCACTTCTTTGATTTATTGTCTATTTTTACTTTTTAGCCCATTAAGTTGAAAAATCAAACAAAAAATTGAAACAATTGTAAAGTTTAAAATTTTAAAAAGCCCACTAAGCAGGCCCATTAAAAGACCGAACCGAATTAAAAAAAATCGAACCGAACCGAAATATTTCGATTCGGTACGCAATTTACAAAAACCGAAAACCGAAAAAACCGAAAAAAAAACCGAACCGAACCGAAATACCGAATGCCCACCCCTATGTTTAAACACTTGAATAAATAGATATTTTATGTTCGAGTCTTCTTCTTCTTCTTCTTATTATTATTATTATTATTGACTCGAAGCTAACGTCTTTTATCAAAAAAATCTTTCAGGCTTTTGACTTCTTCTACATTGTAATTTTACTGCTTTTAATGTCAAATTCTTGTTGATCGTCTTCTATTTATCCTTTAGAAAAATTAAAATCTTAAAATATTATTGAGAGAAAATGATCTTCATCCTTTTATAGATGTCAGTTAAGATGATTTTAACCATATTAAGGTAAATACAATTTCCAACCATCATAAAAATAAAAATTAATAAAACTAATTTAAAAAATTAATGCATACAATCGTTAAATATCTCGAAGAAAATTATCCTATTTTTTTTAAAAATATAAGAGTCTTCGAGATATTTAACGATTGTATGCATTATTTTAAAATATAAGAGTCTTCTTATTTTAAAAAAATATAAATATAACAATATCTACATATATTTTTAGCAAGTAATACAATCAATCTACCACCAATATTATATTCATCTAGAATTTTAACACACCAAAGTTGCCATTAAAAAAAATAATCATGAATCTTTATTCTCAAAACCTTCAATCATATTATAGATATAAATTGTCATTTATGCAAAAATACTATCATAAAAAAATGAGAATTATAAAATATAAGCTTGACAATAATGCTAAAAGAAATAGTAAAAATTATGATAATAAACAAACAATATATTGTACACAATTTCTATCCTCTCACCACTGAATTTGCATTATAAAGATCCTGCTACATTTTTGTTGCATAAGAAAACTGTAGAAATTGTACGCTTATTTTCTTAAGTGAAATTTAAAAGATGTCAAAACGTGAAGTAAGTGTGAAGATTGATGAATAATTTTTTAATATTCTCATACACTAAATGTGTTTTTACAAAAAAGTTTTTTTTTTTATAAATTTATAAATTGGGTCTGTTGAAATATTAAATCTGTATTCAAAATTGCTGACTTTGTCATTATTTGTATAACTTGATGACATGTATCTATTTTTATTTCAAATTTTGAATTTGTATTATTTAATTATTTATAATTTAAATTTCTAAAATTTTATGGCATTGACATGTGACACTTTTTTTTATTGTCTATTTTTTTTCTTATTATTGATATTAATATTATTTAAATTAAAAATGAGTTAACTTCACCCAAC
>NC_028645.1:17698152-17752757 GCF_001406875.1 Solanum pennellii | reverse complement strand
CCCCCCCCCCCCCCAAAAAAAGGGAATCACACACGTGTTACATGACCATATCTAAAATTATTTTAAAAAATATGTTAGTAATTTATTATTAATCATTTTACATTTCATTAATTTTAATTATTTTAAAAGTCTCTTTTTTGTGGTGCTGGCATATGGCGCTTTTGACGTCTCCTTTTATAAATTTATATAAGGCAAAGGATCAAATATACCCATGTATAATATGAAATAGTTTAAATATACCCTTAGTTATACTTTCGGGTTAAGTATGCCCCTTCCATTATATTGTTGGGTTAAATATACTATTATGACTAACAGAGGACACATGAACGACTGATATTAAATGAACTATTCAATTTAAAATAAATCAAATTAGGATATAACTCAACTGGCCGCCCCGCCCAAATAACTTAACCCGATAAATTTGTCTTTCAAACAAGAAAACCTAATAAGCATTGGTTCTTCCTGCAACTTGGACGCCTCTGCAAGATGACATAGATTTTTCTGTATTCTTGAGTTCACTATAATTTTGAACCAATAGATATGATTTTTAGTCGTCACTATTATTGCACCTATTTGGAACGACCCGAATTTTCTTTACTAGAAAGGACAAAAGTTCATGAAAAATTTGGACCTTGTCCCGCTACAACGGGATAGATGCCGCCGGCACGGCGGCGTTGCAGCGAGATAAGTTGTTTCTACAGTGGGATAGGCGAGACGAAACATAATTGCGAGAAATACTATTTTCTCCATCTTCTTAAAATATCTAGAAAAATCGTAAATTATCGTAGAAACTTTAGAAAAACTGTTCTAAGCTTGGGAAAGAAGGAGAAGAAGCTTTCTAGCATGAGGATGACGGAATCTTGCGAATCCTTGACCAATTTCACCGTAGTGAGTCCGAAAAAATTGGAAACGAAATCAAAAACCCTGTGCAATTGCGTGACGCCTAGGTAGGTTAGGTTTTATGCATTGAGTAGTTGTAAATCCGTACTTACCACATAATGTATGAAATAAATAATATGGATTATGGGTAGACCTTTGCACCAAGTGAATTTCGTGAAAAATAGTTATGGTTCAACGTAACTGGTTTAGTACGTAAGTAGAGACTGTGATAACTTGTTACGGTTTTCAGAATTATTTCTTGAATAAAATTGCTTTAAAAATAGGGGTATCCAGTATGGAAGAATAATATTATGGTGTACGTATGTGCGATCTAGTGATGTCGTGATATTAATGAATTTCGATAAATTAGGATTAAACCTAATAACAAACCCTAGTGAAGATCCAGGGCTGAAATTGGTATATTTCATGTTAGGAATTGAGGAGTAAATCATAGGTGAGGGTTGTGATTCTATGTTGTGTGATGTATGCATATTTTTGATTTATTGTGATACTTGTATATGTATGAATGTTACAATATTTCTCACACTTGTTGTGAATGAGTGAGATGCATGACGTTGCCATGAAATCATAATGTAAATGTATGACGTTGATGATATACTTGTGATTGTGAATGTGGTGTGCAAATGAGGATCGGATTGCCACGTTCCGTCAAGCTAACGGGATTGGTTGCCATGTTTCAGTATAACTTTGGACCAGGTTGCCACATTACAACACAACATTGGATCGAATTACCACACTCTGGCAAGCTAACAGTTTGGGTTTGAATTTCGTAAGAGGACCATTGAATTAGGTTCCATGAGAGGACCAAATAATTGCGATAAATGTATGTTGTGAAGTATGTTATATTCCATATTGGGCGTATGTGCAATCCATGATGATCGGGTGTAGGTGGAACTATGTGTATGCATGTGAATAAGTGGTGACGTGGATATGTTCTAATTGTATACTTTTTGGGCAATAAGGAAAGGTAAAGATGCTCTAGCGTAAAGTGGTGAATAGCGAGGGGTGTTCTTTTAGGTAAGTACCAAATGAGAGTGGACTGAGGGTAGAGTGGAAGTAATGAAACTATATGACCTTTGTTGATACCCAATTTTGACCCTCCTTAATATAAATTAATCATCTAGAGCTTCTTCAATTTCAAACAATTTAAAATGATTAGTTTTATAAAATTCCAAAAATAAATAAATAAATATAATTTGAAAGTTTTTTTTTTAACTCATTTTATCATTCTTTTTATATGATTTTTAAGCAATATATATGTCTTATATATGATTAGTATATTTCATAAACATTTCAAAAATAATCTCAAACAGATTTTGATTTTAGTAAGTATCTTATCAAATTAGTTTAGTTCAAAATTATGGTTATACTTTTGAATCATTAGTTTACAATTAAGTTAATTATTTTATATTGTTAAGATTAGGAATCTCGTTAATTAATTAATATTATTCGTCTTATTTAAATTTTAGCCGAATTTATTAATTTTAGTCAATTTGGCTATTTCTTAAACTCAAGATCCATCTCATCCTTGACCCCTTCATTTTAAATCCATTAGAGAAACCAAACTTTGGGCCTTTTCTAATTTTTTCAGCAGCCCATCAATTCTATATCAGCCCATTACTTTTCAGTTCAATGAAATCAACCATTCTTAATACCAAAGAAACTCATCCTTCAACCCATACAACAACAACAACGCCAATACCCAATCCAGCACCTGCGTCTTCCCTGTTCCAGATAAGGCAAACCATGAAACCCAGCGATTCCAGTGACAAAGCGAACCCGACCCGCGTCTCCTCTCTCATTATCCTTCCGTATCAAGAGTCGTTCAATAATCATCTAACGTGTCCCCATCTCCTTCCTCAAGCGTCCTTGTTCCGAATCGGACGATCATGGTTCTCAATACGTTGAGAATTATACAAGTTTTGTACAAATGTCAGCCATCCCAACCTTATCACTTGAAAAATTTGAATTTCGAATTTCGAATTTCAAATTTCAAATCCCATCTTTTTTCTATTCGTTTTCTTCATATCGTGCCCTATTTCTTCCTGTATATAAATATCTTCTTCCTTTAGTTTTTTTTCTTTTGGGGGGGGGGGGGGAGTGGGGTTGAAAGGAGAATAGAGTTCAAGGCATACATACTCAGGCAAGAATATACACAAAAAAATCACTATCTATAAAGATAAGAAATAATTTTTTCCTCTTTGCGCTCAATGCTTGCAAAGCTCATCGGAATCTCGTGTGGTTGGGAGAAGCTTTCTTCTCTGCTCGGCGAATTCCCGGAACGCTGCTCCGAAGAAGGTGAAAAATCCATTTGAGTCTATTTTGAACTCCCCTCTTTGAATATCTTTGAGTTGAATTTCTTCGAATCAAGCCTTAATTATCATTCGAAAATCGGAAGCTTAAATATATAGCAAACTTGAGCAAATAATGATGGAAAAAGGAGTGTGATACATCGTTGTATACACTGATATACAACTACTCTATACAACCAATACAAGAACGAAAGTGAGCTGGAAAAGCTCAAATGCAACAACAGTCCAAAAGGGCACCAAATTGGATAGATTTTGGGCTTTTAAAAAAATACATGATGTAGCCCCTTTATTTAGAATAAGGACAGGGGGAGAAAAATTTAGGCCTGCCATCGGCCCAACACTTCAAAATCTGGACAAGAGTCCAAGTTTTATTTTTGTTATTTCTTGTTATATCTTATATTGCTATTTATTATTGTTAGCTATAAATTATTTGATTTTAGTTTTGAGTTAATTAATATCCAAAGATAATCATTTCTTTCTATATTAAAAAATACGAATATTTATTATATATATGTTTACTACTTAGCTTATTTTTTTTTTTGGTCTTATCAACACTTATGAATTATTTCCCTTTAAGAAATTTCTCCTATTTATTTTTCCCCTCAAGGTAATATAATAGCAATAAGTAAGTAAAATAAATGAATAAAAAATGAATTCTCTTTTACTTAGACAAAATTGATAAGTTCTTTAGTTAAAGTCATTTTTAGTCAAATCGTCGGTCAACCGCGAGTTAGCGGACATTTCGAGGGCCGAACACCTTCTCAGAATGTACATTTGAGCTCCGAACCCTTTTATCAATTGATTTTATCTGTTTAAATCTTTTGAAAATAATTATAAGTTTTTCTTGATTTTTACTAAAAGATTTAGTGGTGACTCTGCCAATTCAGAAAATCGATTATCTTAAATAATAAGATTAATTGGTTTTTTGAAGACTTAGTCATTTTTTAATTATATTTTATCGTAAAATATAAATGGCGACTCCGTTGGGGATTAATTAAGTTCTGACCATGAGATTTGACTGTTTGACTAAGTGTTGTTAATTGTTTAAATGATTATTCGTGCTTAACATGTTTTAATTCATAACTATTATTGCATTTCATGACATATTCCTATTGTATGAATAGTATATTAAAGGACGATTTTGCAGAACCGCAACTGAACTTTCTTATACTCAATCCTTTTCCGGAATGATTGACAATTTATTGCTTCATCATGCGTCCAATAGTTGTCATGAATTCCAGCCTAAGTTAACTCTTGGCCAACTAGTGTAGAGCTAAACCAAATTTCAATTTTTAGCACATTTTAAACTAAGTCGATCCAACACCCAAACCGTGTTGGGTCCATTAAAGAGACCACCTTGACGGCCCATGACCTAAATGGACGTTCATACTTATGTGTTTATAAATTTAAAGGATGTATACATTATTTAAAAAATCATTGTCTCATGGGGTAACAATTAGATTATAGTTTATTTAGGTTGAAGAAAGAGCTTCACAAGCTATTAGTCCATCCAAAGACGTTGACACCCGAAGATGACAAAAAATCAAGAAAGAAGAAGGATCATTCGTGGAGGCATAGTTTAGGGTCGTACCTCTGCGTGAGACTGATTATTTGTATCCTATTTTCCCTATTATGTATCCCCATTCAGTTTATTCATAAATCTTGTATAATTTTAAATTTTTGGGGCAGTGAAATATTTCAAATGATGTATACATCCCTCAAATCTCTAGGCCTACCCTTGACACATAACTAATCGGATCGCGTAATAACTGCTATGTGTTATAACTGCTTATGTGAATATGTTACTTTATTTGGAGATATTCTAGCTTAGTCTTCTTCAAATTATTTTTAGATCCCCAAAGCACAAATGTCAAGTTACTATCAGAAGTGCGTCCAAATACTCTTCGAGTCTTTAGTTTTCCGATAAAATTTGAACTTCATTTTTCAATTATCACTCTAATATCAGAAAAAAGATTCATCATCTCAAAGTGAAAAAAAAATCAAGCGGGTCGAACTACGTAAGACTTGAATTCTCCCTCGCGAGATATGTATGCAGCCTTTCAAGACTCGGTCCCGTTTTTGAGAAATTCTATCTTTTCTAACTCTTGTAAAGAAATTGAAGTTATATTTCAATCAAAAATCAAAGTATGACAATGAAAGATACAATGGACTTTGTCCCTACTCAAGTCAACATTTCTAATTCATTAATCCTAAAATCAAGTAGACAAATTTCTGTCTATTTGGTGGTTTTTCTATACAGGTGGGCTAGTTTATCTTCAAGTGGAGCAACTTTTATGTGTTTGTGGTCATATGTGTGATATTTTGTAGTATTTATCATCTACATAGACTAACATGTTTATCTTTTGAGTTATTTTTCTTTTTCATGTGATCTGTGTTGATAAGACTGACTGGTTATCCTTATTTAACAAGATCTAAGGCTCTCAAAGATTCCTTCCCCACTCAAAGTTAGCAAAAAAGAAAGACAATGACGGTTGAATAACAATGACGAGATGGGCCTATTTGAGGTTGTCACGGCTCAGCCCACCGCCACTGATAAAAAATGAATTAGTTATGGATTTAATGCAACAGATTACTGAAATGAGGGTCGCAGTGCAAAGAATGCGAGATTTGTCTAATCCAATTTTTGCTCACAATCATCCAAAAGATGGAAGACCTCCACTCCACTTTCCTCATCCAAGCACGGAACAAGTTTATAATCCGACCTCTAACCCCGCTCCAAATCCCCATCATGCCTCCGTATCTTACCAAGAGCCTCCTCCCCCTTAAGATATCAACGCCCAAACCTCCCATCCTCATTAAAATTTCAACCTACAAGCTTTCCTTCCTCCTCAAAATACAAAATGTCCACAATCAAATCTTCCCTCATCACCAAAATCAACATATCAACCCCAAGACTTTCCCCCAAAATTATCAAGCCACTCAAAATACCCAGAGTCTCTCCATTGCTCCGCCATTGCCTCAAAATGCTACTTTTCGAATTCTAATTCCAAATGAACCTTATACCAACTGTTTCAAACTTGATCACTATGAGGAACAAGAGAGAGAGAGTGGAGGTCAAAGGAAGAAGCAGCCAAGCTGAACATGAATAAGAGATCAGGAAAGCTATGAAGGAGCTGCACTATAATCCTAAAACCGACGAGTTGAGTTATGAGAATCTCTGCATCTATCCAAATCTAGACCTACTTAAAGGGTTTAAAATTAAAAAATTTGACACTTTCGGAGGAAAAGGAAATCCCTTGGCGCACCTGAGAGCCTACTGCGACCAACTCGTAGGAGTTGGCAGGAATGAAGCTTTATTAATGCGGATTTTTAGCCGAAGTTTGAATGGAGAATAATTGGAATGGTTTACCTCCCATGATATAAAGCAGTGGTTTAGCTGGAATGCACTTGCTAAAGATTTAGTCAAATGGTTCGCCTATAATGTGGAGACCATTCCTTATCGCTATTCTTTGGAGAAAATTAAGAAGAAATCCACTAACTGTGATCATGAATATGCGTATACGTGGAGGAAAGAGGCCTTTCGGGTTCGACCTCTTATGTCTGAGAAGGATATCGTTGAAGTGTTCATATGAATTCAAGAGCTAGAGTATTGTGACAGGATAATATTGCTTATTGGAGTAAAATTTGCGGAGATAGTCAAGGTAGGTGAGACTATCGAAGATGGGCTTAAAACAGGAAAGATTTCTCATGTCGCCGCCCATACTGAATCTTCAAGATTGTTGAAAAGAAGAGAAATGATGTGTCTTCTATTTCCTGCACATCAAATGGAAAAGGACACTTTAGAAAATCCTCAACTTACAAAGGTTATCCTCGAGCTCAACAAAATTCATATCTAGCTTATTATACCCAATCAAGTTATCAAACCCCAACACCGAATTACTAAATTCCACTTCCTAATTACAAACTCCACCACCGACTCCGAGTTATCAAATTTCACCTCTTATTTACCAAACTTTACCTTCACATTACCAAAATATCCATCCATATTATCAAGCTACAACAGTTAATTGTTCAAATATCCAACAAGGTTACCAAAATCCACCACCATACTACCAAAGTAACCTCCTAGCTACTGAGCTCCGCAATACTCAAATTTTCAAATGCAAGCACCAACTCACCAAAATCCTCCAAACTACCGTCAAATACCTTTACATCCAGGAACTAAGTACAATCCTCGTCGCCCAAATGTTTAGAGGAAACCTTCTAAAGTCTTTACTCCTTTAGGTTGAGAGCCAAACAAAACATTTTGAAAAATTGAAACAGCTGGCCTAATACAGACAATTGATCCAAAAAATATCAATGTCAACTCCAAGATATATAGACCCGATTTTTACTGTACTTACAATTCATAAGGTGATTGGCATATTACTGAGGATTGTATCAAATTGAAGCATAAAATCCAAGACTTGATAGATCAAAAGGTTGTCACTCTACAGACTACCACTCCTAATGCCAATAGTAACCCTACGCCGAGTCATGAGGGGGTGACTATTAATGTGATTGAAGTCGAAGAAGATTTGTATGTGGAGAAAGTTATAATTTTAGCCAACCTTGAAAAGCTTGAGAAAGTTGCAGCCTCTCCAACCAAAAGAGAGAAATCTAAATTTGGAATCACGACACCTCATCAAGCATTTTCTTAGATTCCAACGGAGGGCCAGAATAAATGAAAGACCGATCAAGTATTTCCAAAATCATTGCCTCACGTCTGGGCTCTGCTCGAGCGTAGTCAGCCAGCTTCGTGACTTTGCTTAGCTTCCAGCCTTGCAAAGGGATAACCTTTCACTATCTAGGCGCCCTCGAAGGAGGGGTCCCACGGACTTCTTCCCCGAAGGTCAAGCCTTAGTTCCTGTCCCTGGGAGAAGTGGAAGGGGTTAGGAGGATGGAGCACCCTTTGCCCTAAGAAATAGGCGGCTTCGCCTTCAAGCCGTCAATAAAATCGAGCTAGTGATCATGACAGTACACTGATGCATAGGTTTTCTTTACTTTACGACCTTTTGATTATGATGCGTCATGAACGTGCCAATATGTGATCGGGGTGAGCGGTGGTTAGATATAGGGGCGGCTTCGCCGGCTTGGATTGGAAGGAAGGGCTTCGTATCATTATTTTTCAATGCAAAATGGTCTAGGGGAAGGAATAAAAAATTTATTCAAAGAAGGTAATATTGTTCTTGAAGAGACGATTGAGACGCCAGTCGTACTAGACAGCCAACCAAATGAGCAAACTTCTAACTGGACTCCCACTCCTCTCTTATCTCTCGCTCAACTTGATAGATAAAAGATGAATTTTATAGGGAAAATGCACAAGTACCCCCTCAACCTATGCCCGAAATCCCAGAGACACACTTATACTATACTAATGTCCTATTACCCTCATGAACTTATTTTATAAGTAATTTTCTACCCCTTTTTGGCCTTCGTGGCACTATCTTGAAAAAAAAAGTCAATCAACATTGGGCCCACAAGATAGTGTCATGTAGGCCGAAAAGGGGTAGAAAATTATTAATAAAATAAGTTCGGGGAGAGGGGTAATAGGACTTAGTATAGTATAAGTGTGTCTTTGAGATTTCAGGCATAGGTTGAGGGGGTACTTATGCATTATCTCAATTTTATGCTATTTTTAAAAATCGGTCGTAGTTCGAGTGAGGCTCGGGACCCACCCTTTATGCAATTATACTTGTTTATGTTTTAAGTTCCCTCGTAATGTTTTGAAAAAGGCAAAGACTCATGGTCATGACCAAAGTTCGTATTTTTTGTTTTCATTAAAATTCTTTTATATTATGTAAATTTATTTGCTTGCTTCAATTTTTCTATCTAACAATCTTTATTTTTGATTTCAGTAAAAATAATTTTCATAGAAACAGGTCAATATCATGTCATGTCACAAGCTGAATGAACAAAATGAGATGAATGAAGATGAGTTATAAGAGTATAACGATGAGGTCATGATATTCAAATGGCTTGTCAACGATTAGAAACAATTTGAGACTAAGGGTAAGTCAAATCTGGATGATACAGAAACTGAGAATCTAGAAAAATAATAATGTGTCAAAGAAGTCAGAATCAGGGTCTATATGAGAGAAGCCCAGAAAAGAGAACTCAACAGTTTACTTAGAAAATACATCGAAGCTTTTATTTGATCCCACGTCGTGATTGAACACACACATTCATCTCAAGTTGCCAATCAATGCAGATGCTATCAAGAATTATGATATTTGAAGATTCAGAGTTTTTTTTCTTTTCCAGTAATCGCATCATTTGTTTGTATCATCTTAGGTTCTATAGTTAGAAAATTATTTCTTGAAATGAACTTTATCTGACCTGAATTCTCAAGAATGAGATACGTAGCGGCCTATGTGGGCTTCGGTCACCCCTTTATGTATTTTAAATATTTTCCCTCTGTAATGATCTACGTCTGACCTGAATATTCAAGAATAAGATACGTTGGCAGCCTATGTTGGCCTTGGTCATCCCTTTATCCCTTTTTAATATTTTCTCTTGTATTTGAACTACGTTTAATCGGAATTCTCAAGAATGAGATACATAAGCGGTCTATGTCGACCTTGGTCGATTTATTTGTAATTTTTTTTATTATTGTTGACCCCTGAGGGGAACTACTTTTGATCTGATTCCTGCCTCAACGGGATACGTAAGTTCCACAACGGATCGATCATATCTTCCATAAGATTTCTATTTTGCTTTAAAATAGAAACCGAGACAGAATTTTTGAGAGGGACTCAAAAATTCTCTAGAAGAAGATTTTCCTCAACAAGTCAAGAATGAAGATATTTTGAGATTTCCAACTGGGACAGAATTTTCGAGAGGATCTCAAAAATTCCGTGACTAGCTCATCGACATTTAAAGATAAGCCAGGACAGTTAAATGGGATAGAAATTTTGAGATGGCCTCAAAATTTCAACATGGGTTTATGGTCAGTCAAGAACAACTTTGAATACTTTCCAACAAAAAATAAGATTGACCTCGAAGCATCAAACTCAAAGAAGTTCGCTATGCTTGATAGTGATTTGTTGTTGCAGTTAAATGCCTATGTGAATAGTGATTTGAGATAGAAATCGCAATTGTTTCATATAATGATACAAATCATGCTTGGGTTGTCTTTCATCTCTTTTGCAATATTTGAAATAGTAGTACATAGATCCCTTATCATTTGATGATTTTTCATTTAATCGATAACTTTACTTATGTATATTTTTTTGTATTCTTGTTGAATGTGAACATCGTTGGAGTCTGTCAGATTCGAATCCTCTTTGCATTCGGGCTTCTTAAAACCCAAATATTTTGCCTTCGAGGGGGTAATGAGGTTTTGCAGGAAGGGGAAATTGAGTCCAAGGTATGTTAGGCCATACGAGATCCTACAGCGTGTGGGTGAGGTGGACTATGAGTTGGCATTTCCTGCGGAGCTAGCTTCTATCAATCCAGTCTTACATGTATCCATGTTAAAGAAGTGCCTAGGTGATCCAACATCAGTTCTACTTGTAGAAGGTTTGGGGGTTGATGAAGACTTGTCCTATGAGAAAGTACCTTTTAAGATCTTAGACAGACAGGTCAAGCAAATGAGAAACAAGAAGGTTGCCACAGGGAAGGTATTGTGAAGGAATCATCTTGTTGAGGGTGCTACGTGGGAGGCCGAGGCCAATATGAGATCCCGCTACCCTCATGTTTTCAGCTCTTGAGGTTAGACTCCCTACTCTAAAGTCTAAGTTTCCTTAGCTCTCCATTCTTTGTTGCTATTGCGTGATTGTGTGTAGTAACTATGTTATGATATGTTTGGCATTATGCGAAATAATTAGTAGTGTCATTCGGGGATGAATGTTCCTAGGGGGGGGGGATAATGTATCAACCCTAAAAATGTATAAGATAAGTAATGGTTAATGTGTCTACAATGCCTATTTAGAATAAGGACAGGAGGAGAAAAATTTGGGCCTGCCATCGGCCCAACACTTTGAAATTTGGACAAGAGTTCAAGTTTTATTTTTGTTATTTCTTGTTATATCTTATATTGCTATTTATTATTGCTAGCTATAAATTATTTGATTTTTGTTTTGACTTAACTAATTTCCAAAGAGGCAGCCCTGCCACTGTAGCGGGAGATCACAGGCAGTAAAGGGGGAAAAGGGAATTGTTTCCCTCATTTTCCTTTTCTCCCTTATTCAAAGTCTCTCTCAAAAGGTCTTATGATCACTCACCTCTAAATCATCAACTCTCATGTAATTCTCTCGTTTTTTATTACTATTATTTCGTTGCTTGATCACAATGGTTGCATGCATTATTAACTTAATAAATTCGAGACAATTTTGGGCAGTTATTTTGAAAATTGAATTAGGTTGCTATATGCATTCAAAATTCGCAGCATGGTTACTTCCCTTACGTCCTTAAGCTTTAAACAATGTCCCAGGCGTAAGGATATTCTGCAAAAATATGGTAAATCAATAGGAAACGAGTCAAGGAAGTTGAAAAGTTATCTTTCCATGAACTCTTATTTAGACACAATTTAGGAGTTATTTGGTTGACATGTTAGTTAATTCTTGTTCTATGATAGTTTATAGACTTTGATATGCTAAAAAACTTATAAAACTCGGATTTTGGGACAAAAAGACGCCCTCTTTGCGTTTGAAGTTCGTCCTAGATAAAGGTCGTTGTAGCGGCCTGCATCATCCCGTTGTAGCGGGATGATAGATGCTGCAGCAGGATGACTTAGGCCAGTAGATTGGCCTCCTTTTCCCAAAAAAATTCTCTTTCTTTCTAGGCGTCCCTATCTTGTCTATACTATCCTAACTTACCTTTTTTTTTGCAAGCTCTCTCAAAATGGCCAGTCACAGTGAAGATACTGCACCCTCTATATGATTTCCTTATGCCGCTACTCGAGAGAAGCCTCATGAGTACCAGATCACAGGGTTTTGTTGCGAGAGGGCGCTGGTGTTGCATAAGATGGAGGAGAAAGATCCTTCATTCTATACGTGGTTTGTCAAATTTGGGTAGTTCACGCTTACTGAGGCTCCCCAAGATTCCCGCTGTACCTGGGTGAGGGTGTTCTATGTTATTCTCCTTACCGTATGCTGTGACAACCCGCATTCAGGGTTTCAACTTTACCCTGAATGCCACTACTATTAATGAGGTGTTAGAGGTGCCAGAGGTCCCAAACTTGGAGTATGAGGCCAACCTATGGAGATGGTTCTGAAATCGCCGCGGGACACTATTATTGATCCTATACTGAGGGTCTTACTATGGTTGACTGGTCACCTGATGCTAAGAGGTGGATACATCCTTTATCTAGGAGAATTCGTCGGTCGAGCTACCACAATGACATCACTTATCTTTAGGCGTTGGTGGTGGCGTGCGTTATACATGGCGTTCAGCTAAATGTGGGGGAACAAATTATTTGTCAGTGGAATATGTTTTACCGGGACGACAAGAAGGCGTTCTTCCATATCTGTCTTATCACTACCTTATGCAAGCGGGCAGGAGTGCCTTTGTTCGATATTGACGAGGTATTACCTATGGATCCCCCTATTCACCCTCTATTGGTTAGAGCAGGTTCTGTTTCAAGAGTAAGAGGAGGAGGATGAGAAGGGCTAGCACTAGCAGGGCGGACACAAGTTCAGACGGTTATGACCCCCTCCCAGGTGAATCGGTTGAGATAGACCTGGAAATAATACGAAATAAGATGGGGAGTGTGTATGCTGACTTCCATCTGGTCCCTCTCAGCACTGCCCTCAAGGTGGAGTTGCTCCACTGCCAGCTGCGCCAAGAAAGGAGGTAGGGCGTGGAGAGGGATCACCGGATGGCCCGAATGTGGAAGACTATTAAGGACATATTCACTTGCGTTGCCCCGGGAAAGGAGATTGCAACTCGAACTGAGGGACTTATCACAGTTTCCAGTGTTGAACGAGTCTTGGGCAAGCTTGGAGCGACACGAGGACACGAACTCTGACGTGGTCACCACCCAACATGAGAGTCCCTGATTGGTTTTCTTTTCTTTTTTACTTATGGATATTTACTTTTTGAACAACTAGTTGTATTTTTACCCTTTGATAGTACTAAATTTTTATAGCACACGGATGCTCATTTTGGCTGTCTAAAGCAGCCCATTTCAAAATTCTTAATCTATTTTTAGTTAGTACTGTTGTTGAACACTAGTTTAGGAGTCACAGGGATTGGTTCGGATCCATTCCGGGCTATTATCTGAAAACTAGGAAGGACAACAAACTTTTGGTGAGGTTTTATTCCTCCCTGTCGTGCTTTAGCGGGATAATCCTGTTATAGGGGCAAATCCCGTTGCAACGGCTAAGACAGAATCATAACCTTGACTTGGAATTTATGGGTACTTCTTCAGTTTCCAATCTTTTTCTAACTGTCCTTTTGCACCATCTCATCGGGCTCCTGAATTCATTCGTCTAGGATACGCAAGATTCAATTCTAAAGCGGAAAGATAGCTTGACACCACAGTATTCACATCCCCAGGATACACCCAGACATCACAACTCGCACAACTCCAACAATTCGGTTAGAAATTTAGGCCCTCCAATAATACTCTCACATACATAATTATCATTCATTGGGCAAGGTACAATAGAATAATCCAAAAAACAATGCAAAACATAATCGAATTTAAACCACAAGTCACTTGTTTCAAATTATTTTTCCAGGCAACCAGAAACACATATTTATAATATTCCACATATAACACACAGAAAGTTTAAGTGTTAGTGATTAGTTCGTTCCATAGATAGTCATTACTAGTCATCCACGCTCTTTATAGCCCATAGAGATAGATATTAATTGGAACCTTCCAGATCCAATTGACTTATTGGTGTTCTTTGGTCGTATCAATGACGTCAGTCCACATTGTCAAGATACCAATTGGAATTGAGAGATACTAATTGGACTCAACTCATATCACAAGCGACGCTTCGCACGAAAGGAGAAAATGAGTGGAACGACTTAAAATGTTTCGTACCCTCTTTTAGATTAAATGTGAATGTCAACATATCAATCCAAAAAGTCTAGTTCACATTTAGATCTTGTACAGTAAGATCGGTAACCTAGGCTTTGATACAAATATGATCCAACCCATCGAGCCATGAGGACACCCACTTTAACACCTAAGTAGGAGAACCATCATATCCTAATAGAGAAAAACATGAGGAAAATTAAATAAGACGGACAACAAGGTTAATGATATTAGATAAATAACACTTTTTTCTTTAAAAATACACTCTCTATAAAATAATTTAACAACCTCAGGGATCTAGTCTAACTTGTACAAGAGCTATCACGAATAACAATGTACAATAATTTAATAAGACACAACTCCCACCATGTGAAATGACGAGTCGAAGTTGCTGGAGAAATATATCGTCTTCACCTAATTAAACATCACTAATCCTGTATCCAGACAATGTCAAAAATACATCGCTAGAGTAGTATTGGTACAACCACATGTACAGGTAGGCATCGTCGGACAACCCGATGCCCACCTCATCAATGGCAAACCCACACTATACTATGGGGGTGCACGTACACCCGGTAACTTCTGAAAAAATCATATGTATATATATGTATATCTATTTTAAAAAACTGGTAGAAATTAAGATATAGTTAACAGTGCACCCATAAAAAAATATATAGCAGTTCTCTTGTGTAATTGGTAGAAGGTTGAGACACCATCCTTTAGACCATGGTTCGAATCTCACTTAAGCTTATTTTTATTTTAAGTTTAGCTAAGACCTTATATTTGAGCTATGTTCATATTGGTGCACCCAAAACCTTCAAATCGTGGATTCGCCTCTGCACCTCATAATATAAGAAAAGAACAATTGGATTATGCAAGTACCACTTATTTCTCCACCCTTACTCCTTTCATACATGTTCTCTAACTACTCACAATTTCCTTTCCCAACTGCTAACACTTCTTGCTTTATTAAATCATAGCCTAAATATTGCTAACTAGATTAGATAATCCTATGTATGGCTAGCACCCTTTTCTACTAATCTATCTAGTCATATACTTAAATTATCGTCAGCTTATCTAACCCTTTTCCCATTCTACTTGGGTACTTACCCAAACAGCACCTCAACGATCTCTCTCTTTTTCTGACAAGTACAGTGCATAAGGTATCTACACGTCACCCCACACTCACACACGTAAGCATGGTTCCACCCACACTTAGTCATCATTAGATGAGAAAGAAATCATCACAAGTATAAACACATCACAATACAGGAATATAACATGCCTTTTACTATAACTTATCACAATTAGTCGGTCCTCTCACGAAACCCAAACCCAAAGTAATGGTGCACCAGTATGGTACCCGATCCCAGTTTACTTACAGGAATATGACAATCTGATCCAATAGATATGCCGGAATGTGGAAACCTTGATCCAATATTTATGTCGGAATGTGGCAATCCGATCCAAGTTAACTTGCTGAAATGTGGCAATCTGATCCCCAATCACACACCACAATCACAATCAGAAGTACATCATCAAGATCATACAACGAGAGGTGGTTCATGACTTTCTATAGTTCAATCATCCTCAATTACTATTAGGGTGATCAATAATGCAACATTCGCATACTACGTGCATTATAACGAATTGATTACAAACATATATCACACCGACACGAAATCACAAACATCACCTACTCTCTTCCCCCTCGATTCCTATGACACTAGAGGCCAATTTCAGTGCTAGTTGCTCATTAGGGTTCGTCCTTAGGGTTTTTAAGACCTAAATTACTAAACACACAACAACGGTTTACTTCGATAACTTAAATCTAGCATAGGCCGAATTTCATCCCCTTCTACCGGGTACCCTTGTTTAACAAAGGAATTTTACTCAAGAAAATAACCAAGAACACTTGACCAATAATCAATATCTCTACATGAATCACTAACCCCAAATATGTTGTATCATCAAATATTTTTGCAGAATTCACTTGGTGCACGAAGGTCCATGCCTATCTCTCATCATTATTTTCATATTACGCGATAAGCATATACTTACAACTACTCGATGTATCAAATCTCACCTACCTGAGCTCTATGCAATTTTTACGAAGTATGATCTGTTTCCACCTTTTACGGATTCACTACGGTGAATTTGGCCAAGATCTCGCAAGTTTCTGCCATCCCCATGCTAGAAAGCTTCTTCTACTTCTTTCCCAAAGTTGAATTAACTTTTCTGGAGTTTCTAGGGTAATTTACGACCTATATGTTATTTTTGTAAATATGGAAAAATAAGAATTTCTCAAAATTTGGATTCACGTTGCCAATCCCATTTCAATGAGGTAAGTGATGTGAGACAAAAATACACATTTTTTATCATAATTTATCTCACATTGGTGTGTATATATGTGTACACACACACACACACACACACACACACACACACACACACACACACACACACACACACACACACCCCACACACACACAAGCATATTCTTTGTTCTCCTTTATTATTCTTTCTTCTCCTTTATTATTTATTTGTATTTGTGATTAATAAACACAAGCATATTTATTTTAACAAATTTTGATTGTGTTTTGAGATAATGAGTAACTAAACTCCACAACTAGGTTTGTGGGAACCATGAGTGATGAACAAAGTATGAATAGTAATTAAGGAATTCTCAAATAAGTTATTGCATGCATTGATAATTCTTTCGCTTAGAAGTCTTTTTAACAAGTGCACACGTTAGAACTCACCTTGTTGCTACTTGTCGAACCAAGAAGGTAATTAATATGAAAAGAATTATCAACATAGATTTAGTGGGATATTATCTAATAGGCTAGAGTCGATTGGTGCGAAGTAATAACTAAGTCATACATCGATTATGATGTCTAATATGAGGTAATGGTAAGGGTTAGTAAATTATACACACGTAGCCGGACCAAGATTGCGGGGTGAAATTCTCTATTTGCCGAACCAAGGAATTAGATATATCTAACTTATCACTTTGCATGTATTACACGGAAAGTATTGCTATTACTAGGATTACCGCGTTATGAGCTTATGGGAAACACATTCCTAGTTATTTTTATTAATTTGGATATAAATAAATCCTTATCTCAAAGCTATTTTTATTTCAATTTAAAATCTCCCATTTTCTTATGATGACTATCAAGTTAAATATTTGCTATTGATAATATTCTTTCATATTCTCTGTGGGATCAACCCCGACTCATAGTTGGGTAAATATATTGCATATGATCGTTTATTTTTCTTTTCAAGAAGCATATTTGAAAGCTATCAGTAAGTTGTCACTACAGCGTCGCCGCTCCAGCGGCACCTCTCCCGCTGTAGAGGGATAATTTTTATATTTTTTGTGAATTTTTTTTCTTCTCCATTAACGACGGTTCAGGTCGTTACAGTTTTCATATTTTTTTATTTATAAAAGTTGACAAAATAATTCAATGTGTTCAAACTTTTCGCGATGTTAGATATTGGATTTTACCAGTTATTTCATTTTCGTATTTGTATGTTGTGGGAACTATGAAACTTTATAAATGTTCTCTTCTAACTATTTTGTTTATATAATATGTGATATTATATCAAGATTTTTGTATAGTCATGTTCATCTTCCCACAAAATCAATATTAGTTGCAGTCTATGACTTCACATGATTATTCTGTCATTGAACTATCAGGTTTGAAGATGCAATGAAAGTAGATTGTTTGTGTTTATGTGATTATGGTACATTCTGAATTAATAGAAGTAACTTAATATTCTTTTGGCTTAAGTCATCTGCGGCCCCTTCAAGTTGTCCGCATAATTCACTTAGACATCTCAACTATGACTAGTACCTATTAGACACTCTAATATTAATGGATATGTACTTATTGAACACAAAATGATAATAAAGCTTTTAAAATATTGTGTGCGTAGTTCACACACATTGTCTTGAAAAATAACCAATAATACTCCAACACGTGACACATGGACCCAATTTATTGAACTTTCATTTTTTGTTCATTCCAA
This sequence comes from Solanum pennellii, assembly GCF_001406875.1. NCBI lineage: Eukaryota > Viridiplantae > Streptophyta > Magnoliopsida > Solanales > Solanaceae > Solanum > Solanum pennellii. The sequence continues at coordinate 17,734,520 of NC_028645.1, read as the reverse complement.
CCTTTAATTTTTTTTAAAAAATAATTAAAAAAGAAAAGAAAAAACCATTCCTTCCCCCACAGGAACCACCCATCTTTCTTCTTCCTCCCCTAATGTCGGTCGACATCACCTGCGACAATGAAAAAGAAAGAAAGAAACAAATCACTCCCCAATGATTTAGTTATATGTGCTTTCTTCTTCTTCTTCTTCTTCTTCATTAGTTGTTACCCATTATTATAAATTTTAATGGAGTGAATATTATGATTTTTGTGAAAAATAAATTAACTTTGATAAATTATTTTAAAATTGATTACCAAGAGAAATCGTGAGGATTTCTAAGAATTATATCAAATTTTATGATATTATGTTACAACTTAATGTGTGGTGATGTTTGTTGATCGAAGTCGAAAATAGAAATAAACGGGAGTTGCCTTTGAAACTCTGATGTCCGATTAGTTTTTTCATTCTTGCAAGTTCGATTTAACACTTGGCAGATTCAGTTTTTTTTATGAAGAGCGAAAAAAATAAAAAATAAAAAATCAACACAGAGTTTACAACAATGAATAAAGAAGAAGGGTATAGCTTACAGGGAAGGGGGTGGGGTGGGTTTGTTTTCTTTTTGGATATTATAATGCAAAATTCTTTTTTTAGTTATTTTGATTAATGCAATGCCAAGTGTCACTATAAGGAAAAAAAAGGTAGAAGATTATTATTAATAAAAAATAAAAAATAAAAATTTAGACCTGTTCACGCGCTTTCATGCAGTGAGATGCACTTATTTTGCCATATCAGCATTTTATGCTTAATAGACACGTGTTTTGAATAATTTAGGTGTTCAATAGGTACAAGCCATAATTGAGGTGTCTAAATGAATTATGAAGACAACTTTAGGGGGCCGTAGATGACTTAAGCCTATTCTTTTTATATTAATTGTCTATGCATGTATATTTCTTTAGTTAACACTTCNAGAAGGAGATACATTGAGTGTGATGAATCCCTTCCATAAGTGGTCCTGCAGCTTCTTCTTAACATCCTTCAATTCAGCTGGTGGCCACCGGTAAGGAGGAATGGAAACTGTATGCATACCCGACATATATATATATATATATATATATATATATATATATATATGAATGTATGTATGTATTAATTTAAATTACTGTCAAATAAGAAATATATATATAAATATTCAACAATATGCTAAAATTTTTAAAAATACCCTTTAATCATCTTTCGGAAGAAATGACGAATATATAATAGCTAGAGTGAAAAGTTAATATGGTATATCATCAACTTAAGTCCTTAATATGATTTAGATCTAAATTCTTGCAAATTTTATTTATGTATCTAAAATAAGTTAGTAATTTTTTTCTTTTGTGTGTGTTTTTTTAAGTAAAATGTCAACATAAAAATAAAATATAACTTTATTATGGTTATCTATGCATAAATTATTTTGACTTATAGTTGTTTGATAGGAAAATCACTATAATCAACTTCATATTTAGAATTAACACTATCATGAAATTTGTGTATGCATATCTATAGAAACTTTTTAAGCATTAATATTTTTATCAATAATTATTGTAAATTGATAATTTTTGTTGATTCTTTTTTCTATTTTTTTAATAATTTTTAATTTTAATGATTTTGAGTGTTTTTATTTTTATTTTTTGCAGGACTATGAGTTGTGAATTCGCTAGATTTAAAATTTAAATTTAAATTTTTAGTTTTATTCTTGAGATATGGTCAAAGTTATTATACACATATTTGAAGTGTAACATTCATTTGATAACAATAGTGTGTTATAAAATTATTATTTATTTTATTGTTGATGCAACCAATATCATTGGACAAATGCTCGGTGCTAGAAAAATTATTTACCAAAAGTTCATGCATAAGCCAACTAAATCTATGTATTTATTTTATTTGATTAGCTATTAATGTGGTATATCATAATACTCTAAAATGTCATATCTTAAAGTAGGTAATAGCTATAGTATATCAATGAGATATTACTTTCTTATTTTTCATTTTTGATAATCAATATCAATAATATTAGTAGTGTTTTCCACAAATATTCAATACATATCATTTAAAATTATTTGTATACTCACTAAATACGATTTACTACAATAGTATAAATAACTTTTCTTACCTCTTATTAATAGCAATTACAAGATTGATTTTTATATCCTATAATAATTATATTAAATCAATTTATCTCCAATTGTTACTGCAATTAGTTTTAAAGGTTATTGAGATCATTTTAAAATTCATGTGGAGTAGTTTTATGATTAATTTCTAAAATTTGGGTAATTAATTAATAACTATCTTTTGAGAGAAAAAAAAAAGAATACTCCTTAAAGTGTAGATTCTATTCTCCTGAGCCATAGGCACATAATAGTTCATTTATCTCCACTTAAAATAAATAACACAAAAAATTAAAATCTATTTTAACATTAATATTTATATGAAAAACTATAAAATTGAGGTTGAAGAAATTAAAATGTGAAACATATAAGTGCGTTATTCAATTATGGATATGAATAATATATAATCTTAGGTAAATATATACTAATTTTGAAAATAGTTAATTGAAAATTCATTTGTTTTTTTGTAACATTTTCAATCATCCATTTTTTATTTTATTTTAAGAGGGGTGAATTCTATTTATATATCTAATAGGCGAGGAAAATTACTATAAAATAAAATAAAATTTATCTTTGAAGTAACAAAGATAATTTTAAATTTTAAAAGAAAAATAAAAGTTGCAAACATACAAATTTAAAAAGTATATAAAAAAAATATTCACACATTATAACTGAGACTCGACTTCGTTTTATCATAAAATAAATTATACGCGTTATATAAGTTTTTTTGTTTCATTTGTTTACTGTATTTTGTTTGGTTAGCTATTTAAAGTTCGTAAATAAAAGGAAAAATTATATAATGATAAACTAATAAATCATATTAAATGATATAATCACACTTTGATTTAATTGTGCCCTGTAGCAACGTGTTTGTTAGTCACCTCTCTCCCTCAAACTCTCACTCGCCACACTCCCGCTCTCGCTGTATCTCTCGCTCGCTTCCTCTCACTTTTATACAAACACAAGTATATAAAATGTTTTTCTGTTTGTATATAGCAAGAAATTTTTTTAATATATACATATTTTTTCGTTCCCCTCTCTCCCCTCTCTCCCCTCTCCCATATTTCGCTCGCCACTCTCCCAGATCTCGGTCGCCACCCTCGCCTCTATCGCTTATACAAACAGAAATGAAATGTATAAATTGAGTTTTTATTTGTATAAAGCGAGAGAAAATTGTATATACACTTTCAAATCCATATATCTTGGTCCTATACACTTATAATTATACAATACAAATATTTCACTGCCCAATTTTATTTTGTCATTCTCTCTTTCTCATTTCATACATACACAAATTATACAATTAATTTATATATAACTGCTTTCTTTTTTATATGTATAGAGAATTATATAATTGGTTTCATTGTATATGTATAGCGAGTTATACAATTTGCTTTTTTGTATATGTATAGGGAATTATACATATTTATGTTACTATGAAGCACAATTATGCAAACTTTGTTATAGGGGTCCTTGAGGAGGACCCAACCTTGAGCCAATAAGCTGCCCAAGGCAGCAACAAAATGTACATGGGTTGAACCAGTCTGCGTCGCGGACTTGGTTCAGCAAGGACCGAATTTTGGTCCACGTCACGGGACACAACGCTGAATCCACTTTCTCAAAATTGATTTTCAAAAATCTTGTTGGAACAACTTCGCATCACGGACTTGCTCTCCGGCGATAATTCCGAAAATGAAAGTTAAGTTTGACTTGTTTAAAAAGGTCCAATTAATGTGGGAATATTCTCGGTACTTTGGGAGTATGTTATAATCGGTTTTTAAGTCATATTTAACCCTTTTCCCAAGTCAAACCCCTAATACCCAATAAAAAATCAAAAATCCAAAACCCTTTTCTCTTCCAATTCTCTCAAACCTCCATTTGAGGCCAAACTCAAGCTCAAGCTAGAAGGTGATTTTTCAAGTGTTTTCTTCTACGAATTTCATGGGCTTTTTTTCAATTGAGGTATGGTGTTTCATCCTTCACTATTGTTCCAATCAAGGAGCCAATTTCAAATGCTTTTCAAAGAAGTTCAAAACATAGAATTTCCTAATTTTACTTCTAGCCATAGGTTTTTGCATGAAATGATTTAAATAAATGATTTATGATATAATTTATGTTAATTGAATGTTTTAAGATCAAAATCTCCATGAACACATGAATTACACAAAATTCTAATTTTGCCTCTAAAGTGGGTGATTTGATTATGTCTTAATTGTATTGAATTCCACTGTAGATTGTATTGGGCTATTGAATTATGTATGGATTATGATAGAATTGTTTATAGGATGCCTTAATTTGATGATATTCATATTTTATGTTGTTTGAATCATTGGTATGGTTTAGTTATTGGATTAGTTATGGGTATATGGTTATTGGTAAGAGCCTTTGTGAAGTGAATTGATTGAAAGGGCTAAGGAATGGTGATGTTGATGATGAAAAGGTAGTAAGTTGACCTAATCTCTCAATATTGTGTAGAATTGATATTGAATTGTATTGATTGGTATGTTCCACTTATGGTGGCGGTGTTTTATTTGTTATAATTGTTATGATCATGACCTTGTCATCATATTATGTGAATTGTGATGTTATCATTGTTATAGCTAGTAAAGGTTCTCAATGTGAAGGTACATTGTGGTATATGTGTATGTGTGATGTGAAGGCATGATTTCTCCTAATTGGTTATATGTGATCATGATAGACTAGGGCGATGTCTGTATATGTGTTTCTAGTGTATCTTGCTAGGTAGACTTAGTGGTTCCTACATGATACTTGAATGTTATTGAATATGCGATAAGGTAATGATGATGTGTCTTGATTGGTAGACCTATGTCCCTCTACTTGATACATGAAGGTATGTGGCTGTGAACTCTTGACTTAGAAGGCTTAAGCACCTTTGTCATTTATGTGCATGAACGAATGTTATGTGAATGTCTAGGATCGGTAGACCTAAGATAATACCTGTCTAAGTATGACTAATATATGCCCCGAACATGTAAAGAAGTTCAATAACATGGAAGCTTCAATATAGAAAGAAGGTTATGACATCCTTGAAGTTGAAAACGGTAATGATACCTTGTTGTGTGATTGATGAACTTAGGGATAGGCTTGTTGGAACGACATGAAACCATCTCTAAGGAAGTCATTGAGCTATCCTTATTGACCATTGAGTGGCAGCCCTAGTGGACCCATCTTTGGTAGGAGTATTATGATTTGGTAAGACTAAAATATGGAACCTTTTCATATGCCTCCATGTGATTGAACTTACTCTATAAGAACACGGATAGCACCGAGTGAATATGCTTGTGGTAGTGAATCTACTTAAGATGAGACTATAGTACAAATAAACCCTTGATATTCCTTAACCATGTGTTTACATGGAATGTGTCCGAATTCTACTATTGACAAGTAGAACACCTTCCATCAGAATATGGTATACTCTGGATTCCATGCGTAGCTAGTGTGGTCAATGTCGGTTAACGCATATTCTCATCATGTGGGAAGCATTCTATTTTTTGAGAAGTTCTAGAAAGTGTAGGTTGTGGAATATGGCACTATCTATACATGGAAACAGTAGGCTTTGAAGATACTCGGATGGGGGTTCTCTAGGTCTTTGAACACCATTATGTGAAGTCCCTCTAAATGCTTAATTGTGTCTTAATTGGCTTAATGTGGGATGATGACTTAAGTAATGTATGTTGAATCAATGGATCTCTATCTAGGGTAGCTTCGAGGATTGCTCAGGTAGGCTTGGAGAGGGTGTATGGGTGGTCTCTTCATGTCTCACTCAAGTGAGTCTTAGAGTAACCTTGGTTAGAGATTCTAAGAAATGAAAAGGGAATAATCTGATTTAGGTAGTCTTAAGGATTGCTTAGGTGTTCTTGAAGAGGGTGTATGAGCGGTCTCTTCTTGTGTTACTTAAGTAAGTCATAGGATAACCTTTGGTAGGAGGTGTATATGCTTATATGGTTTCTAAGTATGGCTTACATGTGTATGTTGAGTTGAAAGTGATTTTTATACTTGTATGAGGTTTTCTTCAAAAGAGTATACAAAGTATGTTATAATCAAACGTCTGTTTTAGCGTGGTTTTATTTCATGTCACAATAGTTAGTGAATTCAACATACTAATTCCATATGTTGTTTTATTTGTAAAGGTGTAGGTGACAAGTGAGGAGTATATTCAAGTGAGGCTTGGGATTCGCATCCACTCAAGAAAGTCTTGGTATGTCTTCACATGATTCAAGGATATTGTCATGTTTAGCTTTTCATTACAAAAGATATTGTATTAGACTTGATAATTCCTTTTTAATGAAGTGTGGGATATGACCCAAGATATGCATGTGTCTTAGATGGCTACAAGGAGACCTAACATTTCCTATGTTTTTTAATTCCGCACTGGCTCGTATAAGACCTTCGAGAGGTCGAGTACGCCGCATTACGACTTGACCGGGGAAGACATATTACAAATTAAGCCTCAAATACTAGAGGGGGATAATTTCCTTAAGACGCCATTGTGCATTCAGTGGGCTTGAAATTCTTCCACCATTCTGTTAATACAAATTCTGGTACGTTTTAAAGATTTTAATTTTTTAAATTAAGTTTTAATCTTCACTCTGTGGTTTAAACTTTGTAACTTAGTGTTTCCATAAAGGTTTTTTTATCACTAATATTGTTTATAATACAGACTGCATAAGAATATTAAGGAGATTACATTATTTATTGTTAATATATGTTTCTGGTGGAGACAGAAACCTTCATGGTTTGATACATTAAATTTGCAGTTTAAGTAAATGTTTAGTGAATCAATTGTATCGATTTTTATTTATTATAAATTACAACTGAGAATGCTATCACTTCGGTGGTTGTTGTTGCACCAACCCAAACTGTTGTACCACTAGTAAAGAAATCGATAAATTCTCTGGTGTGAATTCCAAAGGATGGCAGCAACGTGTAATTTTTTTGATTATCATTTTTGGTCTGCATAAATTTACAAATGAAGAAGCTCCAGTGCGTGCTGCTCATATGACAGACAAAGAAAAGTTCATGGTTATTGAAGCATGGAAACAAATAGACTTCCTATGTAAGAGCTACATTTTAAGTGCTTTAGAAGATGACTTATATAACGTCTATAGTGTAATGACAACTCTGAAAGAGTCGTGGAATGCACTTGGACAGAAATATAGGATAGAACATGCATGTTTGAAAAAGTTTGTGATCGCAAAGTTTAGACTATAAAATGTGAGATAGTAAATCTGTTGGACAACAAGTCCAGACACTTCAAATTATTTTCCGTAATCTGATTGTTGAGGATATGATCGTAAATAAAGCTTTTTAAGTGGCTGCAATGATCGAGAAGTTACCTCCTTTGTGGAATGATTAAAAAAATTATCTAAAGCACAAATGGAAGGAAATGAAGATTGAAGATCTTATACTTCGACTCAAGATCGAGGAAGATAACAAAATCACCGAAAACAGATCTCATCGGAATTAGAAAGTATTGGGTATTAATATTGGTTAAGAATCTCCTACCAAAGACAATAACAGAAAAAAGTCCAACGGACAGAAGTTAGAACATGCCAAGAAGAAATTCAAGGGCAACTGTTACAACTGTGCTAGGCTGGTCACAAGTCTTCTGACTGTCCTACTCTAAGAAATGAGAATGACAAATTCAAAAGTCAAGAAAACACCATGGAAGCGATAGAAGATGCAGATGACCTCTGTGCAATGATCTCGGAATGCAACTTAGTTAGAAATCTCAAGAAGTGGTTTCTTGACTAAGGTGTCTCTTCACATATTTTCTTTGCAAAAGCAGTATTTGTGACGTATACTCCTACTGAGTTTGATAAAGATTTTTTCATGGGATACACATAAAGAACAAGGATTGTATTAACTAGAAAAGTGATGCTGAAAATGACATCAGACAATATGTTGACTTTGAATAATGTTCTACACGTAAGGAAGAATTCACTTTTTGTTGCACTGCTCATTAAGAATGGGTTTAAGTACGTCCTAGTTAGAAAGCTGTAATAAGTAAGAATGAAATGTTCTTAGGAAAGGTCTACCTCCGTGAGAGCCTCTTCAAACTGAATATAATGGTTGTTGACAATATTAATAAAAATTCTGCTTCCGTTTACTTAGTGGAGTCAAATGATTTATCATGCCCGTTTAGGATATGTAAATTACAAAGCCTTGCGAAAATTTAATACTTTATAAATATTGTCTGACTTCAAATGTGGAAAATCCAAATTTAATTTTTTTGTTATATTTAAGTTTGTTAAATATCCTTATAAGTATGTTGACAGGAATTCAAAACGTTTAGACTTAATTCACGCTGATATATGCGGCATGAAGGCAATACCATCTCGTGGTGGGAAAAAGTATTTTATAAGTTTTATTGATGATTACTTGATTATTTTATGATATTTTCTCAATAGTAAGGACAAAGAAATTGACATATTTAAGCAATACAAAAATAAAGTTGAAAATCAATTGAATCTAAAGATAAAAATGATTCGGAGTGATAGGGTAGAGAATACGAATCTTCTTTTGTGTATTTTTTTAGAATATGGTATTATTCATCAAATTACCGCACCATATACGCCACAATCAAATTGAATTGTGGAACGGAAAAACACAACATTAAAGGAAATGAAGAATGCCTTGATTGTTACACCACGAAAATCCAATGACCTAGATTAAGAGCCAAAACGTCAAGGGACAACCATGACGTTCCATGAACTAATGACCTAAAATAGTGTTACTAGTGGTGTTAGGATGTTTACAAAAGAAATTTCTAAAGGGTTATCCATGAAGAAATGATGAGGGTGGACAGAGGTGCCTAAGAGAGGGTTAAAGGACTTATGACCAAGGGAGGAGTGCCAACCTTGAGGGGCAAGCCAAAGCCAAAGGCCAAGGCTGCCCCAAAAAGGAAGGCTACGACATCACCCTTCACGAGCATGACAACTTAATGAGGGGTATTTTGAGGGTTGACTATATATTAGTTTTAAGTCATTTATCACCCATTTCCTACTTAAAAATTAAACATAAATTATAACCCAACTTCTCCCACTTTTTTCTACATTCTCTCTACTTCCTGCTCCATTCAAGGCACATTGAAGCTCAAGAAGAAGACTGAAATCTCCAAGTTTCTTACACAAATCTCGTGGATAAAGTGTCACCAAGGTATGGTTTCTTTCACTTTTGAGATTTCTTTCCCCAAGAGTTCCTCTCAAGGAGATTTTAGAACTTCTCCAATCTAGGGTTTCTCTCTATACAAAGGTCTTCTTTGAACAAAATTAAGGAATAATTGTGATGAATTATGGTCAATTAATGTTGTTTAAGTATACATTTATGGTTAATTCTTGTTATTCACTCAAGATTCCTATGGACCCATGTATTTTCCTGATTTCATGAAAACCTTGATTTGATATGGTGAATTGTGAAGATGATGAATATGTTTATTGACTACATTGATGTTAATTATATAATTGATTCTTGAATTACCTTGTTTGTGTATTGATTATGCATAGTTGGTTGATGGAAGTATGGAGTCCCATGCAAGGGCAAGAAGGTATGAATATTGGTTCATTCTTGAACTCAATTATGTAGGATGAATTACTTGGATAGTAATGGTGTGATAACTAATGTGTTATTGGGGTGTTGATGCTAAAGTTTCCTCATCCTTAACCCTGTACTCTTGAATTAGCTATGAAGTACGAATGTATGTTATGCTAGGTTGGTTATATGCTTAAAATTTATTTCTCATGATTATAAGGTGTAAAGTGAAAGATTTACTCGCTTGTTAGTGGTTTCTAAAGGGAAAGTTCTCACTTATGATTACCTATGAGATATTATGATAAAATATCTACATAGAGGTCTAGTAGAGACTAATGTGACCTTATATGATGAAAAAAGATGATTACTGAAGGGATTACTTTTTAGCACCGAAAGGGCATATAAATGAGATGAAGGTCTCACTCTTAGTAAGTCTGGCTCCCCACATGGGTTTCCTCACGTTTAGTAAGTCCAGATTCCCAAGTTATGTGTTGTCTCATAACATGGAAACCCCCCTGTTTAGGAATTTAGGGTTTCTAGTAATAATCTCCTTGACCCTTAAGTTTGTTCCCACATAGGACTCTAGCTTAGTAGATCCGCCTAGATAGCTATGTACAAAATGTTACACCATAGGCAAATTTTAAACCTCTATTTTTGGTGTGGGAGTAGAACACCGGATTCATGTAGCTCATATTGTCTAATGTCGTTATTGCAACTTCTTTCCCTAATGTAAAAGTAAATGAATAAAGGAAATGTGTAAACTCTTAATACAACTTTCTAAAAGGATTCTAGATAGTGTGAGGGAGGGTATGGGACTTCTCTTACACATTGAACTTGTGGGATCCTAAGAGATAGTCCTAGTAGTGTTCTTGTATGAATAAGTTGATTATGTGTTATGTGATAAGCTATGAGATATATTTATGAATAAAGCATATCATGATGAAGTATGAGGTTATGTGGTAAGCATAAAGTAGGTGGCTTAACGTGATACTTAGCTTGGACTAGGATTATGGGGTTGTATTTTTTGCATTGCAGAAGTATTGCTTGGGTTTCTTACATTTTGGGTTAATATTATGTTGAGTTGACTTATAATGCTTACTATATGTGCATGTTGGGTTAAAAATATAGAAAGCATGATTTTTACTAAAATATCCCTTTTCTTATGCATTGATGATTTTTACGCATAGGAGCCATACTTAGTACATGTGATGTACTAACCCATATTTTCTTCCTTTTCCCCCCAACAATGCAGGCTCCGGCCATTGAAGAGCTTCTAGGCCATTTGCAAGGAAGACTTGGATCTTTTTCCAAGTTGTTGGTGAGTCCTCAAGTCCGAGGATGGTGCCACTATTCTAGGTTTATTAGTATTGGATATGTCTAAGACAATTGTTCCTTTCCTTATAATTGAGACTTTGTTGTAAGCCTATATGTGACATATTGTACTAGTGTAAGGGCTACACCCAAATTCATATGCTTCTATGATAGATGGTTTATACCTGAGACAAATATTAGACTACTTCATATGAATTGACTATGTTGCATAAGTGAGAAGTCTATCTAAATTTCATATGCATATACTTATATATATATATATATATATATATATATATATATGATAATCGAGAAGTCTAAGTATACTTCATACATAAAAGTTTTTAAATTTTCCGCATTTTTCTCTACTTATGATATGCAATGATGTATGCTAAGGGCTGGTCTAAGGCCTTTTCGAGGACAAAGACGCAGATTATGTCTAGGGGGTGCTCCATGGTCGTGACAAACTTGGTATCAGAGCATGAGGGTGAGTAGTCTTAGGATCGATGTCTCACTAAACCACGTCAAGTAGAGTCTTGTTCATAATTGTGAAGCACGCCACACTTATGAATGAGAGACTATGTGATGCTTACGAAATTCTCATCTTCTTGGTATTTCTATGTCGTCCCTCAAGAGTCTTAACTTTATGTGTCCTTTTTTTTAATCTTTTTTCTTGTGATTATAGGCAAGGAATACAAGAAGGAACAACGCTTGAAGGGCCGAAGAGGAGAATGTGAACGAAACGGTTCCCCCTCATGCTCCTCAAAACTGTCAAGTTCCTATTGAAGAAGGGGCTATGTCTAATGTTGAGATAAGAGCGGTCATTCATAACTTGACTCAAGTGTTGTCTACTCAAGTTGCTACGGATTCTAGGGTACAAGTGAACCCCAATGCTAGCACCACCACATCTAGGATAAGGAATTTCACAAGAATTAATCCCTTACTTTCTTTGGCTCCAAGGTGGAAGGAGACCGAAAAGTGTTTGTAGATGAGGTATTCAAGGTGCTTGATGCGATGAGTGTGAATTCTCACAAAAAGGTGGAAATAGCCGCCTATCAACTCAAAAATTTGTCTCAAGTTTTGTATGAACAATGGAAAGATGAGAGGCCAGTTAGAGAAGGTCGGATTACTTGGGGGGCTCAAAACGACCTTCCTTGATGGTTTCTATCCCTTGGAACTAAGGGAGAGAAAATTCAAGAATTTATCAACTTTCGCCAAGGGGTTATGAGTGTGAAGGAGTATAGACTAAAGTTCACTCAACTATCAAAATATTCTACTACTATGCCGGAGGATTCTAGGTCTAAGATGAATAAATTTATTGTGGGGATATCTGATATTTTGGTTAAGTAATGTAGGTCGGCTATGTTGATTCCTTGCATGGACATCTTTCTTTGTATGGTTCATGCAGAACAAATTGGGGAGCAAAAGCTTAAGCAAGTTGGTAGGGAGTTGAAGAAGACAAAGGCCGAAGATGAAATTTTTTTCCATGACTATATTTGAGGTTCAAGATAAGACAAGGTTCGAGAAGAGGTTTTACAACCAATGCCCTTCTAACATCATAAAGTTCAACAAAAGTAAAGGTCCTAAACCCATGTATCAAGAGGGAAAAGGTAGTGGTCCATATGTTGAGAAGCCTATTTGTGCTAAGTGTGGTAGAAAACATGAAGGCAAGTGTCTAGTTAGCACGGGTAATTGCTATGGTTGTGGTAAGAGTGGAAACATGAAGATCGATTGTCCTTTGATGAAGGCTGAAGAAAGGGAAAATGCTCAAGCACAAGCAAGTGCTCCCAATCCTGATGCTCCTAAGAAGAATCACATTTAAGCTCTCCTCTCTAGCGGGGATCAAGAGGATTCTCCAATGTTGTCACTGGTATGTTACAAGTATTTTTCATTAATTTCTATGCATTAGTAGATCCGGGTTAAACTTTATCTTTTGTAACTCCTTTAATGTCCATGAAGTTTTATGTGTTTACCGATGTTTTCGTTGAATTTTTTTCAATCATTACCCCGGCGGGTGACTCCGTCATTGCAAAAATGGTGTATAGGAGTTGTCCCATATTATTTCCCAATAGAGTTACATTGGGCGATTTGTCAAAACTCAATATGTTGGACTTTGATGTCATATTAGGGATGGGTTGGTTACATTTTTACTTTTCTTCTATTGATTGTAGAACTAGGGTAGTTAAAGTTCCAAGTTCCTAAAGAACCTGTCTTAGAATGGAAGGAGGAAAACTCTATCCCTAGAAGTCAAATCATTTCGTGTTTAAAAGCTTGTAAGATGATTTCTAAGGGATGTCTCTATCATGTAGTGAGAGCCAAGGATCTTGAATCTGAGGCTCCTCCATTAGAGTTGGTCCACGTAGTGAAGGATTTTATGGAAGTCTTTCACGATGACTTACCCAGAATTTCTCCCGAACGAGAAATAGATTTCGGTATGGACTTATTGCCGGATATAAAACCCATCACAATCCCTCCTTACCAGATGGCTCCGGCCGAGTTGAAGGAACTAAAGCTTTAACTCAAGGATTTACTAGACAAAGGTTTCATACAACCTAGTATTTATCCATGTTGCGCTCCAGTTTTGTTTATGAAAAAGAAGGATGGAACCCTTAGGATGTGCATTGATTACCGTCAACTAAACAAGGTTACCATAAAGAACAAGTATCCTCTCCCTAGGATTGATGATTTGTTTGATCAACTTCAAGGGGTAAGCTACTTTTCAAAAATTAATTTGAGGTATAGGTATCACTAAATAAGAGTTAGAAGAGTGGATATACCTAAAATTACTTTCTGAACAAGGTAAGGTCATTATGAGTTCCTAATTATGCTTTTGATCTAACTAATTCCCCGGCGGCTTTTATGGTCCTTCTAAATAGAGTATTCCTGAATTACCATGATTCTTTTGTAATTGTCTTCATTGATGATATCTTGGTATATTCTAAGAGTGAGGATGACCATATAGACCATTTGAGGGTTGTATTACCTTAATGAGATTGTGAATTCGCATGGGATCCCTTTGTCGATCATCTCGGATAGATGTGCCCAATTAACTTTTCGTTTTTGGAGGTCTTTTCAAAAGGACTAGGTACTCAAATGAAACTTAGAATAACTTTTCATTCTCAAACGAATGATCAAGTGGAACGTACCATACAAACCCTAGAAGATATTAAGAGCTTGTGTTATTGATTTCAAGGGTAATTGGGATGATCACCTATAGTTGATAGAGTCCTTCTACAAGAATATTTACCATTCGAGTACTTTTAAGATACCATTTAAAGTACTCTATGGTAGGAGATGTAGGTCTCCGGTTGGATGGTTTGAGGTTTGTGAGTCTTCACTCCTTGGTCCCAAGATAATATATAAGCCCTTGGAAAAAGTTGGAAAGATAAGGAATATGTTTAAAACAGCCTATAGTCGGCAAATATCTTATGCCCAGAACATGAGAAGAGACCTTGCATTTGAAATATGTGATTGGGTCTACTTGAAGATTTCACCTATTAAAGGGGAGATGATATTTGGTAAAAAGGTGAAAATTAGTCCCCAATATGTGGTTCCTTATAAGATTTTGATGCGGGTGGGGAAAGTTGCTTATGAGTTGACATTACCAAGTGAATTAGCGCCGGTTCACCCGATATTTCATGTCTCTATGCTTAAGAACTATATAGGTGACCCGGTGTCTATTCTCCTATTGAAGGGTTGCGGGTGGATGAGAACCTTTCTTATGAAGAGTTTACGGTTGAAATCCTAGACCGTCAAGTCAAAAAGTTGAGGAACAAGAAGGTGACCTCCGTAAAAGTTCTGGAGAAACCATCTAGTTGAGGGTGCAACATGGGAAACCGAGGCCGACATGAAGTCCTGCTACCGTCATCTCTTTCCTCTTACTCTTAGTCAAAGTTCATGTTAGTTATTCCTCTTAAAATAACATTATGAATAATGTGAATTTGGCTTGTTTCTAAGTATGTGCATATCTTTGTAAAGGTTCGTGTTAAAATGAGTTTTCATGAAAAATGTTGTCATGTTAAATTTGAACTTATATGTAATATATATATTTGTATTCATGAGAATTGTAGTGAGTATGTTTGATGTTGCTTGAAAAAAAAAGTTCCATGGTAACTCTTGATGTTAATGTTGAGCTCATGTTGATATTGAGAAGGTAGTTCCTCATTATGTGATATCAAATGTAGAGCTATTATATGTGGTAATGGGAATTGAGTTGTTATGTGTAATGACAAGATTATGTGTTTAATGAGGTTGAGAAGTACTCCTATGATTTGTGACTCATTACGATTTTATGTTGTTGTTGTTGGTTGGACTGCTAGTATTGAGTCTCCTTCTCTCCCGATAAAAAGATTTAGGTGTCATTCCGAGACGAATGTTCCTAAGGGGGGATAATGTTACACCCCGAAAATCCAATGACCTAGACTAGAGCCTCACTTAATAATAATGATGCTTATGGACCTAAATAAGTGTAATTAAATTAATTTAGAAGTATGAGAGTCAAAACGTCAATGGACGACCACGACGTCCGGTGAACTAATAACCTAAACTAGTGTGGTTCAAGTGGTGGTAGGATGTTTAGAAAAAAAATGTCCAAAGGGTTTTCCATAAAGAGAAGGTGAGGGTTGACATAGGTGCCTAAGAGATGGTTAAAGGATTTAGGGCCAAGGGAGGATTTCCAACCTTGGGGAGCAAGCCAAAGCCAAAGTCCAAGGCTGCCCCCAAAAGAGAGGCTACTGCCTCAACCTTCATGAGCATGACAACGGCTCGTGGTCATGACCACGACCAAGTTTGGGGCTTGTGAAGATGTCTTGGCCATGAGAGAGTGATACCATAGTGGATTACACTCCACGACTCCTGGTTCACTTAATGGAAGGAATGGCTTGGTCTTGGTCTTGCCTTAGACGTTTTAGAAAAGGGTGGTTTTGGGGAGCTACTGCTTAGAGCACCACTAGCAACTTGACAGGTCGTGGTGCATGTTCACGAAAGGAGAGAAGGGTCGTGAAGTTCATTTAGAACATTTTTAGTATGACATTTTTGGGGAGCTACTGCCTCACTCTCCACGACCACCACCACGGGCCGTTAATAACTTCATGGCTTGTGACGTGGGGCGTGAAGGTGTGCGGGCTTTCACATCCAAAGTCAAGTTGGACTTCAGTTTTGGAAGTCCAACCTAATGAAGGGTAGTTTGGTTATTTTGGGGGTTGACTATACATAAGTTTTAAATCGTTTATCACCCATTTCCCACTTCATAACTCAAACACAAATTTAAACCCAATTTCTCCCACTTCTCTCTACATTCTCTCTCTACTTCATCCTCCATTGAAGACACATTGAAGTTCAAGAAAAAGACTAAAATCTCCAAGTCTCTGAAAAGAATCTCATGGATAAAGGCTCACCAAGGTACGATTTCTTTCCTCTTGGGATTCCTTTCCTCAAGAGGCAATCTCAAGGAGATTTTCAAACTTCCCCAAACTAGGGTTTCTCTCTACACATGGGTCCTCTTTGAAAAACGAAATTAAAGGAATCATTGTGATGAATTATGGTCAATTAATGTTGTCTAAGTATATATTGATGGTTAATTCTTGTTATTCACACAAGTTTCCCATGCACCCATGTATTTCCCTAATTTCATGAAAACCTTGAATTGATATGGTGGATTGTGAAGATGATGAATATGTTTATTGACTACATTGGTGTTAATTATGTAATTTCTTCTTGAATTACCATGTTTTGTGTATTGATTATATATCCTTCGTTGATGCAAGTATGGAGTCCCATGCAAGGAAAGAAGGTATGAATATTGGTTCTTTCTTGAACTCAATTATGTAGAATGAATTACTTGGACAGTAATGGTGTGATAGCTAATGTGTTGTTGTGGTGTTGATGCCAAGATTTCCTCATCCTTAACCCTATACTCTTGAATTAGCTATGAAGTATGAATGTATGTTACGCTAGGTTGGTTATAAGATCAAAAGGTATTTCTCATGATTATAATAAGGTGTTAAGTGAAAGGTTTACTCACCTTTAGTGATTTCTAGGTGAAAGAAATGTTCTCACTTATGATTACCTATGAGCTAATATGATAAAATGTTTAGATAGAGGTCTAGTAGAGACTAATGTGAACTTGTATGATTAATAGAGATGATTATCAAAGGAATAACTTCTTAGCACCGAAAGGAAACGTAAATGAGATGGGGGTGTCATGCTTAGTAAGTCCGTCTCCCCACATGGGTTTTCTCATGTTTGGGAAGTCCTTATTACCAAGTTATGTGTTGTATAATGAGATGGAAACCCCCACGTTTATCCAGTTATGGTTTCTAGTAACAACCTCCTTGTCCCTTAACTATGTGCCCACATAGGACTCTACCTTAGTGGATCCATCTAGATAGATATGTACCAAAGGTTACACCTTAGGAAAACGTTAACCCTATATTTTTGGTATGGGACTAAAACACCAGATTCCATGTGGCTCCCATGGTCTGATGTCGGTTATTACAACTTCTTTCCCAAATGTAAAATTAAATGAATAAAGTAAATGTGTGAACTCTTATTACGCCTTTCTTAAAGGTTTCTACATAGTGTGAGGGAGGGTATTTGACTTCTCTTACACATTGCACTTGTGGGATCCTAAGGGATGATCCTAATAGTATTCTTGTATGAATAAGTTAATTATGTGTTATGTTGATAATTTATGAGTGATATTTATGAATAAAGCATGTTATGATGAAATATGAGGTTATGTGGTAAGTATGAAGTAGGTGGCTTAATGTGATAGTTAGCTTGGAATAGGATTAAGGGGTTGCATTTTTTGCATTGCACAACTATTGCTTAGGTTTCGTACATGTTGGGTTAATATTATGTTGAGGTGACTTATAATGCTTACAATGTGTGCATGTTGGGTTAAATTGATAGAAACCATGATTTTTAACTAAAATTTCCCTTTTCTCATGCATTGATGATTTTTATGCATATGTTAGCAATGGTCATTGGGTGTCAGTCATGTCCAGGGTGTAGGTTCGGGGCATGACAAAATTTGTATTAGAGCATAGAGTTCAAAAGTCCTAGGGAGTCTATGAAACTATGTCTTTAGAGTCTTAGTCATCCGTGTGAAGCGCGACCCATCTATTATTAGAAGGCTGCAACATTTAGGAATTCCTTACTTCTTTCATATTCTTATTCGTGCTTTTAGAGTTTATCTCTAAAAATTTTCTCTCTAATTCGTGCTTATGCGTATTTCAGATCATCATGTCTCCACAAAAAAGCATCAAGAGGTCATCCAGCCAGAAGGAATGTTGAGGAACCATAGGTACCTAATGCACCAAACGTGCAACCTCAAAGAGAAGTCACCAATGCTGAATTCTGTGAGGGCTATCCAGATGTTAAGCCAAGCAATGACTAACCAAGTCGGGCAACAGAGAGGAGATCGACAAGAGGAATCTGATACCTCGAGGATTTGCAATTTTCTAAGAATCAATCATCCTAGCTTTACCAGTTTGAGCACTATTGAGGATTCGGAGAATTTTGTTGAGAAGCTGAAGAATGCATTTGATGTGATGCATGTCATAGAAGCTGAAGAGCTTGAGATAAATGCATATCAACTAAAGAATGTGGCTATGATGTGGTTCGACCAAGGGAAGGATGGTAGAGATAAGAATGCACCACGTTTGAGTTGGGCTTTCTTTGAAGAAGCTTTCTTGGGTGTTCCTTTCCTTGAGAACTGAAAGAGGCAAAGGTACAAGAGTTCCTTATCCTGAAGCCCCTTGAGTGTGCATAAATATGGGTTGAAGTTCACCCAGTTTTACCGCTATGTTCCTAAAATGGTTAACAACATGAGGAGCAAGATGAGTTTGTTTATTGCTGTCTTTGGGCATGCTTAAAGAAAAGAGGCCAGAGCTGCAATGCTGATAGGCGATATAGACATATCTAGGTTGATGGTCTATGTGAAACAGGTTGAAGAGGAGAAGATGAGGAACAGAGAGGAGTATAGGAACAAGAAATCTAATACTGGAATGAATCAGGGCAGCATAAGATCAATGCCAACCTATAATTTTTCCACTAGCAACAGAAGGGACGTGCTGTATCATCTGCTAGTGCACCTGCACCTTAACAAGGGTGAGTACAACAATCAAATTTTCAGAGTTAAACCTACTTATTCTCAGGGTACCATGGTACAAGGGGGTAGTAAGCCTCTTGCATGCGCCAAGTGTGGTAGAATCCATTCAAGTAGTTGTCGTGATGGCTCCGCTGTCTGTTTCAAGTGTGGTCAGAATGGGCATTTCATGCGAGACAGTCCAAAGAACAGATATGGAAATGGTAATGGGGGAAACAGAGCACAATCTTCATCAGTTGCTCCACCAGACAGGGCTGCACCTAGAAGAGCTACTTCTGGTATGGCGGAGGGACAAACCGCCTCTATGCAATAACTAGCCGCCATGATCAAGGTAACTCTCCAGATGTTGTCACGAGTATGATCAAATTTTTAAATTTTGATGTTTATGCTTTGTTAGACCAAGGAGCAAGTTTATCTTTTGTAACTCCTTATGTTGCAAATAAATTTGAGATCCTTTCTGAGAAACATTGTGAATCTTTCTGTGTTTTTACACATGTTGGAGAGTCTATTCTAGCAGAAAGAGTCTACTGTGATAGTCTTATTTCTATCAATCACAAGAACACCATGGCTCACCTACTTGAGTTAGACATGGTAGATTTGGATGTAATTTTAGGTATGGACTGACTTCATGCCTGTTATGCCTCAATAGACTATTGAAATCGAGTTGCCAAGTTTCATATTCCTAATGAGCTAGTCATAAAATGTAGTAGTAGTTCAGCAGTGCCTAAGGGTCGTTTCATTTCGTACCTTAAGGCGAGAAAGTTAGTTTCAAAGGGATGTATCTATGACTTCGTTCGAGTTAATGACTCAAGTGCTGAGGTATCTTCCCTCCAGTTAGATTTTATAGTAAAGGAGTTTTCAAAAGTTTTTCTTGATGATCTATCCGGAGGCCCTCCAGAGAGAAAAATAGACTTAGACATTGATATCATTTCAGATACTCATCCTATCTCTATCCTCAATATATAATGGAGAGTTAAAAAAGTTGAAAGAATATTTTAAAGATCTATTAGATAAAGGTTTCATTCGACCAAGTGTCTCACCTTGGGCTGCTCTAGTATTGTTTGTAAGAATGAAAGATGGTTCCTTTAGGATGTGCATAGACTAGCGCCAATTGAATAAGTTTACCATTAAGAATGAGTATCCTCTCCCGAGGATATATGATCTTATCTATTAACTTTAGGGTGCCACCTGTTTTTGAAAATTGATCTCAGATCTGGCTACCATCAGTTCAAAGTTGGGGAATATGACATTCCAAAGACAACTTTTAGAACCATACATGGGCATTATGAGTTCTTGATATCTTATTAGCAGAGTCTTCAAGATTTATTTAGATATGTTTTTTTTTATAATCTTCATTGATGATATACTAATCTATTCAAGGAATGAAGAAGATCATGCTAGTCACCACAAAATAGTCCTTCAGACTTTGAAAGATAAGGAGTTGTATGCCAAGTTTTCCAAGTGTGAGTTTTGGCTCAAGTCTGTAGCATTGTTGGGCCACATAGTTTTCAGGGATTGGATTAGAGTTGATACCCAAAAGATATAAGTAGTTCAGAGTTGGTTTAGACCACCGTCTCCTACCGATATTAGCAGTTTCTTGGGTTTGACTAGCTACTATAGAAGGTTTATTGAGGGGTTTTTGTCTATCTCATCTACCTTGACTAATTTAACTTAGAAGATAGTTAAATTTCAATGGTCTGAAGCTTGTGAGAAAAGTTTTTAGGAATTGAAAATGAGGTTGACTAATGCCCCAATTTTGACATTATCAGAGGGTACTCAAGGTTTTGTGGTGTATTATGATGCATCTAGAGTTGGTTTGGGGTGTGTCCTAATACAGAATTGCATAGTTATAGCGTATTCCTTCAGTAAGTTGAAGGTTCACGAAAGGAATTACCTATCCCACGACTTGGAGTTGGCTGTTGTGGTATTCGCCTTGAAGATATGGCTTCACTATTTGTACGGTGTTAATGTTGATATATTCACTAATCACAAAAGTCTAAAATATGTGTTTACCCAGAAAGATATAAATCTCATATAGAGAAGGTGGTTTGAATTATTCAAGGATTAGGACATGAGTATTCTTTACCACCTAGGTCAGGATAATGTAGTTACTAATGCTTTAAGTAGATTATCTATGGAGAGTACCACCGATGTTAAGGAATAAAAGAGAGAGTTAGCCAAAGATATGCACAAACTTTCATGCCTTGTAGTCAGGCTTATAGATTCCACAGAAGGGGGAATAGTGGTCACTAATGGGGCAGAATCATCACTAGTGTCAGAGGTGAAAGAAAAGCAAAACCAAGACCCCATTTTTCTTGATTTAAAGACAAATGTTCATAATCAAAGAGTGTTGACTTTTGAACAAGGGGGAGATGGTGTGCTGAAGTAGAAAGGTAGGTTGTGTATGCATAGGGTGAATGGGCTTCAAAAGAGGATCATGGAGAAGGCTCATAGCCCACATATTCCATTCATTTAGGTTCTGCCAAGATATATTGTGACTTGAGAGAGGTATACTGGTGGTAAGGTATGAAAATGACATTGCTGAGTTTGTTGCCAAGTGTCTGAATTGTCGGCAAGTGAAAATAGAAGACCAAAAGCCTAGAGGGTTGGCTCAAAACATAAAACTTCCGGAATGGAAGTTGGAGATGATTAATATGGAATTCATCACAGGTTTACCAAGGTCTTGCAGGTAGATGATTCAATTTTGGTAATTGTCGATAGAATGACAAAATCATCCCACTTCTTAATGGTAAGGACATTCATTCGACAAAGGATTATGCAAAGTTATACATTCAGGAGGTAGTGAGAATTCATGGGGTACTAGTGTCGATCATTTCAAATAGAGGTGCACAATTTACGACTCAGTTCTAGAAGTCTTTCAAGAAAGTTTTGGGTTCAAAGATGAACCTAAGCATGACTTTTAATCCTCAGACAGATAGCATGTAGAGCATACAATGCACACCTTAAAATATATGTTGAGGAATTGTGTGATTGATTTCAATGGGAATTGGGATGACCACCTACCTCTCATTGAGTTTGCTTACAACAATAACTACTCTTTAAGCGTCCAAATGGCTCCATATGAAGCTCTTCATGGGAGAAGATGCAGATCTCCTATTTGGTAGTTCGAAGATTGTGAGCAGGCTTGATAGGACATGATCTAGTTCACCAAGCATTGGATAAAGTTAAGGTGATTCAAGAGAGGATGAAAACGACACAGAGTTTTCAATAGTACTATACAAATGTTAGGAGGAGGCAGTTGGATTTTGAAGTGGATGATTGGGTATTTCTGGAAGTTTCGACTATGAAGAGTGTTATGAGGTTTCATAAGAAGGGGAGACTTCATCCCCGGTATATTGGACCTTATAGGATATCCAAGATTTGGCAATATAGCTTATGATCTAGAGCTACCACAAGAGTTAGAGTGGTCCATCTGGTATTTTATGTTTCAATGTTGAAGAAGTGCATGGGTGATCCTTCAATTGATTGTACCAACTGAAAATGTTGGGTAAAGGATAGCTTATTCTATGAAGAGATTCCAGTTAAGATTTTAGATCGGCAAATATGCAAGTTGAGAACAAAGGAGGTTGCAACAGTCAAGGTCCTTTGGAGGAACCAATTTGTTATAGAAGCAACTTTGGAAGCTGAAGAGGATATGAAGAAGATACATCCACATCTCTTTGAATCTGGAGAGAATGCAAATCCAGGTAATAATCATCTTCTTAAGTACTTTATAAACTATGAGTAAGCATGTTGTACTTGCTTTTGGGTTGGAGTGTTGACCTTGATGTTAATACTCTTAGCGTAGGGAAAGAAATCTCATTCGAGGACTAATGTTCCCAAGGGGAAGATAATTTAACATCTTGTATCTCTTAGTAGCCTAGAATAAGCTAATAAACTAAAATCTTTAACTTTTGGAAAGAAAGGGGAAAATCTGGAAATATTTAAGAGTTAAGAAATAAATTTTTGGTAATTTTCAAACAGCCATAAGTTCTTGCTTGGGATGAGTTAGAGTTTGTTCTGTATATGGTCAGGAAGCCATTGGATAGATCTTTCCAACGACTTCAAGTTTGAGCGATTTCGTTATCTTATTAGGGAGATATGCCTTACGGAAGTTGGGTTATTGACGTAGGGAAAGTCTAGTTCTGATTTAAGGAAGGGAAAACTAGTCTTTTCACCCAATTATTTCCTAATTCGTTTTAAGGGTTTAATAGGGGTAAAAATAAGTTTAGTTCAGAGTAGAAAAGTTCACCAAAGCTTAGGGTTTGGGAGAAGATTTAAGAGAAGAAGAAAAAGGGAGAAAGATCAAGATTTTGCCAAGAACAACAAAGAATTTCGAGTTGAATTCATCGATGGTGATCCTTATCAAGGTATGTGAACTCTATAGTGTTGGTTTGATTCATCTCCTGACCAATCTTATTTCAGTTCTGGAGTTTTAGAATTGATTGCATGATTACAAGGGAATTCTTGAAAATCTCGTCGAATCCCTTTTTGGTTGAATTGATTCAATACCCGTTGATATTGATTAGTAGATTTCGACGTTATTTTAGGTTTAGATATGATGAGTATTTAATGTATTGATGATCCTAGGGGTTTGGGGATGAAACCATGGAGGTTTAGACGATTTGGAACTAGAAATTTAGTTGAAAAATTCGTCAGTCGCACATGGAAAATGCAAGTCGCGTCACACCTGCAATGCGCTAAACGAGGGCTGCAGTCACAAGGGCCTGGCACGGTGTGCAACTGGTGCGCGGGACCAAGCCTCAGTCAAGTGAGGCTGGCACGGCGCCACAAGTGCGCCTGGATCTGCATTTTTCACCCAGCTTTTCTAGTTAACCCTTTTAAGACCTTCTAAGGTACATTTACACCTTTCGATGATTCTAATCATTACAAATGATTTCTAAACACCTAGAAATCACTAATGAACGTAAATCATAGCCTTGAATCCATAATCCAATTAAGGAAAGTTAAGATCAATGTCAAAGGAGTTAAGAGTTATGTTTAGAAGTTAAGAAGCAAATCAAAGTAAGTTTCTTAATGTTTTCAAGAGTCTTTATTAAATGTTTTAACTTCTTTGCAAGGCTCATGTTTCAATTCAAAGCAAAGAGTAAAAGTTGAAGTCTTTTTCGTTCAAAGAAATGTACGGGATCCCTAGAAGTTTGTTAAGACTTAAGTTTTCAAGTTAAGCAAAAAGTAAAGAGTTGAGTTCAATTCTCAAAAGTTATAAGGGAACTAAGTATTCCCTGAAAGTTTATAAATATTTTCACATTTAAGTTAAGAACGGAAATTGAGATTTCCAAAGAACTTTTGGGCAAGTTTTCAGATAAGAGTAATCGCTTTCTAAATAAAGCAAGAGAGGAAACTGAAATTTCCAAGATTGACTTTTGAGCAAAGTTTTGAGCAATAATCTCAAATCACAGAAGTAAGTATGTTTTAAAAACATAAGAGCTAATATAATGATATTTTGGGGAGTATTATTGAGCTCCGATATGGAGGAGAGTTCAAATAACTCCCAGCCCCCGTAACCATATAGCCACCATGGGTAGAAAACGGGTCATACTTTTCAGATGAGTCCTTTAGTGGTTTTTGCATAGACTAGTAGATCCATTAGGAAGTTCAGGTTCTACATCGAATGCAAGGTGTAGGACGACCCTAGCAGCGTGAGGCAGAACGTTGTATCATTTCTTTAGATCTTAAGTGATATTTGTCGGTTAGGGAAAAAACCACAGAAGTTAAATGTATTTACATATATACATCAGTTTAATTGTATTTTACATAAATTATAGAGTTATTTGTATCCTTGTATACATTCATAATTTTCAGCATCTTTCCAAACAACTTTTCTTTAAATTGCACTTGTGCTTAAATTGTTTTACATTGAAATGAGTCAGTCATGTTGACCCAGGTAAGTTCTTTAGTTTCTTTCAAAATTTTTCTTGCCTATGTTATTTAGAATTTCAACTCGTATACGCGTACATTCAATGTACTGATGCCAATTGACCTTCATCCTCTCAGGATGCAGACGCAGGTTACAAGAATCATCATCCAGTACCTCGTTGATCCAGTTGAACTCAGAGTTAGTGGTAAGCCTCCTTGCTTTCTTAGGGACTCTTTTATTGCTTAATACTCTTTTCATTTGTAGAATGTTACTAGGTTTTTCCCCAGTATTCATCTTAGTATTATAGAGGCTTCATAGATAGTCAGTCAGATAATCAGTAATGCGTTTCTCTTTATTTTTCGTATCAGACGTTCTATTTTGAGAATAAAGTGTCATTTTTTTCCAAGACATGTTATTTTAAGTATTTTGTCAGAATGATTCTTACTTCTTTTTGAGTTAAGTCTTTTGTTGAGTTAAGTACGTTAGACCAAGTGTTCGCTCGGGGCATAACAATAGCATAACAATAATTCAATTAAAGATCGATAGAGTAAACAGACAATTTCTCTTTACATAACAAATTTTAAATAACTTTCTTAGAGTGGTATATTCGTTTTTTAAAATGAAAAGAGACAAATATAACCTTTTTTTTGTTAGGTGGGGTGGGGGGTTGGGGGTTCTTACCCATCTTTAGAAAAGGTTGGGAGTAAAAATGAGTAATTCAAGTTTCTTATTTATTTTTGCTATTTGGTTGGTAAGAAAAAAATTGTCTCAGCAATATTTATTCATAATTTGGAAATATATTAAAGAGTGTTATTCGACGATCAGGAACGACTCAAAATATTATGAGCTCTCTAAAGTCAAATAAATTTTATTGATATTCCTTAAATTTTAATTAAAAAACATATTACAAATATCATTCATGTTTTATATCTCAACATATTCAAATTCTAAGAACAAAAACAAAGTACTTCCACGATGTAACTTTTTTTTTAAAAGAGTTTGTTGCTCTCTCTCTCTCTCTCTCTCTCTCTCTCTCTATATATATATATATATATATATATATATATATATATATAGAGAGAGAGAGAGAGAGAGAGAGAGAGAGAGCAACAAACTCTTTTAAAAAAAAAGTTACATCGTGGAAGTACTTTGTTTTTGTTCTTAGAATTTGAATATGTTGAGATATAAAACATGAATGATATTTGTAATATGTTTTTTAATTAAAATTTAAGGAATATCAATAAAATTTATTTGACTTTAGAGAGCTCATAATATTTTGAGTCGTTCCTGATCGTCGAATAACACTCTTTAATATATTTCCAAATTATGAATAAATATTGCTGAGACAATTTTTTTCTTACCAACCAAAT
The DNA here is from genome assembly GCF_001406875.1 of Solanum pennellii. Lineage (NCBI taxonomy): Eukaryota > Viridiplantae > Streptophyta > Magnoliopsida > Solanales > Solanaceae > Solanum > Solanum pennellii. Next base: position 17,708,171 of record NC_028645.1, on the reverse strand, counting down.
AGCAAAAATAAATAAGAAACTTGAATTACTCATTTTTACTCCCAACCTTTTCTAAAGATGGGTAAGAACCCCCAANATATATATATATATATATATATATATCAAATAAGGTGAGAGTTTGAAATAGAAGTTGGTTCTTGGTGTTGATAAACATTAATCCATACCAAACACAACCTTAAGGAAAATACACAAACATATGCCAATAGCAAGATTTTTTCTATTTATAAATATAATTGGAAGAAACTTAATGGGACCAAATTCCACAGTTTTCATTCCCCCGACTCGATGATAGACGTTCATACTCCACTGGATGAAATGAAAAAGTAAATAAAATAGACTTTGCGGCCACATCGTTCATCCTTAATCTAATAAACTATAAAAGTAAATATGCATATATGGCAACAAACAAAGAAATGCAAACATAAACAAAATAGCCTATATGGCCGTAATCATTCATCCTCCACTGGATGAACTACAAAAGTAAATATCATGGCCTTTACGACAACAATTGTCCATCCTCTGTCGGATGAACATTGAAACTAAATATGATGACCCTTGTTGTATTTGGCTGATGAAATTGATACACATCATTTGGGGGTTGCAAATGACATTATCTCTATCGCAACTTGCTTGTACATTTCTTCAACTCTGGATGCTTCAGAGTATTGAGCTATGCCAGTTCCACCTTTAGCCTGAATATACATCAAACATATTTTTAAAATGAAGCAATAACAATAACAATAATATATTCAGTAAAATATTACAAGTGTGGTCTGAAGAGTGTAATATATACACATGATTACCCATATAATCTTGTAAAAGTAGAAAGACTATTTCTGTTAGACACTCCACTCAGGTTAAACAATTTTAATAATTCCTAAGCATAATCTATGACTATACTATATGTAGTAGCAAATAGAAAGTTTCGACCTCAAGGTGAAACTAGGTGAGAGGAGGAATTTTTTAAACAAAGAAAGATATACTTTTTAACCTTTATTTCATGTGAAGATAATGTTTAATTAGATGCGAGACTTATGAAAGAAAAAACAACTATTTCTCAAACAACCTTAATTTTAAATCATTTTTTTAACGTGTGTCATATCTTCAATTTCCTGATAACTCAAACAAACAGACGTAAAGTAAATCAGAGAGTATGCTAACTAAAAACCCTAGTTCAAAATCTTCAAAATGACCAACATATTATTTTGAAGAAAATGAAAGGACTTACATGAGATTGGATCATGAACATGCTTCTGAATTGATCAGATGAAATTTGAGCAGACACAATCTCAATCTCATGTTTCCCCAAAATATAACAAATGAAGGTGAATAGCCCTGACTTCTTTGGACAACACACACTAATATGTGCATTTTCACCACAAACATTAAGTATCACGTTTGGTGAACTCCATGTCACAAAACCTGTTGGAATGTTATTATTCACCATAAGGGGATTGGTACCATGAGTTGTTGATGTAGTAGAGGATGAATTATGTGTTGATCCTTGATCACCCAGATATTTCTCCCAATTGTTACAAGCATTAGTGAGTTTTTGTGAACTCATACACCTTACATTATGTTCTTGAAGCCTTTGTAGTTTTTCCTGTTCAAGCTTCCCCAAAGTATTCTGCAGTTTTTGGATGTGGTTCAATGCTTTCTCAACAATTGTAGACTTATCAGCCTGCATATATTAAAAAAAATATGAAATTAATTTAATTTCTACTTTAGAAGCAAAGTCATAATTTTCACTGATTAAGGAGAAGTAAAAGTCATTTATTAGTGTGTGAAAAAGATTTATTGAATAAGTAAAAGTTACAAAAAATGCTATAATTTAGAATCTATAATATTCAAACCATGTCTATTAATATGTATCTGACCACTCTATCTTTCTTATAAAACTAATTGTAATAAGCAACTTATACATAAAAAGTGTTGTTAGTTGTAATTAAATTGAAAAATAAGCAAATTTTATCGGTAACAACAAGTGAAATACGCTACTACTAGTGTAATGATTTTGTATATGTTTAATTTATACAAATTAAAGTAATATAAATATTAATACTTGTTAATTACTTCAATGAGTTACAAAGATCTTATGATTATATGAACTAACAAAATGCAATTTTTGACTAATTTATAATGAAATTAGAATGATGCTCAAAGCTTCATATTCTTCTGCTAGAAGAGAAAAAATAAAGAAATTCGTGAAGATTTTTTTTATAACTATATATGCACAAAAATAAGAAGTTCTATATTGTTTTATCCTTCTTTTTTTTTTATAAAACAAAATACGTCTTATCATTCCATTTTAGAATTAACATGTGCATATTTACAAATTAGTAATAAGGAAAATATGTATATCACAAAATAAATTTATTCCAATTGAGTCAAGGGTCTACTAGAAATAGTCTCTCTAATTTTTTACTTTTTTTAATTTGTTTCGAAACATTAAAGGACATTTCTTTCATTTTTGTTGATCTTCAAATTTAACTTCGACATGATATGTTAAAAATCACAAGATTAATGAACCAACCAATGAATTAATTTTTAAAATCATTTTTCAAGTTATATTTTTTTAAAAAAATTTCTTGTTCATTTTTACAATAATTCTCAATGACTTGATTATGAGTATATATTAAGCTTGTGGAAGACAGTAAAAGAAAAATAACAAGAAAATTGTTTCAGCTAATAATAAAATTTATTGAATTATTTTTATTTTGATCGATAACATATCGGATGATAAAAAAATAAGGTATTTAATTGAGAGAATTTATGTTTTACCTTAGCAGGGATATTAGGAATCAAAGCACGAAGAGTGTTGAACAAAATTCCAATTTTCATTGTCCTTTGTCTCGCCGTCCATATGTGTAAATCATGATTTAATCCTCCTCTATCTCCAGCTCCATCAACACCAAAATTTGGTTCAACAATTTCCTTACCGTTCTTTTTTCGATTGGGTGGACTCCTCTTCTTTCCAGCATTGGTACTTGCTTCAATCACCTCATTAACAACTGTCAACGGTTGATAAGTATCAAATCTAGTTGGATCTTGTAACTTGTCACCCTCAAATGTCACTCCACTTCCAATATGATTGCCATTCAAGTTTAGGTACGGCCATCCATCATTAGTTTCCCATGGAAAAACATGATTATTCTCACCACCTCCATTCATTTTTTTTCTTTTTCAGTTGGTTTGATATTGTACCCTAAGTTACGCTATATATAGAGTATTTTCTTGTATGGGGGCAAAGTGTAAAACTTAAAAATGAGGGATTGGATATGATAAATATTAAATATGAAAAGAATATACAGAAGGGTGACAAACAAGAAAAAAATTTAAAAAACAGAAAAACTAAAAAGTAGAGATAAAAAAGGATAATCCATTTGTAATGAAGAAAAAAAAAATATAATCATAAGCCAAAATGTCGTTACTAGCTTCTAAACAAAAAAAACGGCAGCTAAATTACTTTTTGTTATAGATTTTGTTCTCATTCAAATAGGCCTCAATTCACACTTACCTCTACTAAAATAATCAATTAATATTAATTAAAAATATTAAGTTACAAAGTTAATCCATATATTATTCTCATCTATACAAATAGACTATGTTTTTTTTCCAATTAAAATGATTGTATATAAGTATAATTACTCAAATTTTTTTTTTAAAATAAACAAGTCTTAATTCTTAAGTTATATGTATTAGTTGAGTCTGAGTTGTAGTCTTATAATATAAGAGGTCACATGGCTAGCATTAATGAGATTTTAATAATAGCTTATTCACGTGATTATAAATGTTAATGAAATTTAATTAATAGCTGACTCTGACTATATACATTAGATTTTGCGTATCTTTTTCTCATATATTTTGAAGTTAATCACTCTATAATTAATAATTAATCAAGCGTTTTTCTGTAAAGAATATATTCATCAGGCAATACTCGTTCCATATAAATGAAAAAAGATCATCATTTTATTTCATCTTCTGCCAAGATGTTAAATACCTCTAAATTATAATGATGACTCCCAATATTAGGGAATAAACGAAATTTGTTAGGATATGAATTCATTTTCTAATACTTCACTAGTTTGTAGCTAGAATTTTTTTTTGATAATTCAAATAAAAATTATGATCAATTTTTTAAAATTATTTATTGGTAAAAATTATTTATTGCTAATATATTTTAATGATGACAATCAGGAATATCAAATGATGGGAGGTGTATTGATTGTCTTGGTTTGATTTCGAAATTTATCGGTTAAATTTATTGGTAGTTACACATGCTAAATCGTTGTAGAACTATTACGATATTGGATGCTCGATGATTGATTCATCGGTCTAACTGTTAAGATTAAATCTAAAGAAATTCATTGAAAGTCACTTAGAAACAAGGTGATAAACCAAATGAATCATGCATATGAGTTGACAGATTGCATCTAGTTCAAAAGAAAAATATTCACATTTTAGAATATTTGAGAGTTCAAAAGATTCATTAATACACGTATGAGAATATAATTTTTAATTCACAATGGGGTTATCTCTAACTCATTAAGAAAATATCTCAACCCGTTTAAAAGAAATTCATGATAATAAAAAATCAAAATTGTTACTGAAACCATTGAACAAATAACCCATTATTGCTAAACTAATATTTTTTTGTTCGATTTTGAACAAGCCTAGTCAAATGAATGATATAAATTGAATATGGGCATGTTAAATCGAATTGAGTTAATAAATAAACGAGCCAAGTAACTTGGATTGAAATGGATTACATTCGGAATCATAGCCTAATCCACCAAATTCTTATAAAGTTTTATTTTTTTTATGAGGAACTTTTGCAAATAACCATTATAATAAACTTAATTACGTTTTATATCTATTGATCGCATACTTACGGGTTGTACCTATAATTTAAGTTGCTTCATTTGTAAATGTTGCGGATTTGTATAATTTACAAATTTGTATGATTCACGGGTACACTTATATAATTTAGTTATTTTTGTATAAACTCAAAATAATTTTTTTTTACGATTACACACATCAAAATTGTATACAATTCTTGGATGTTTTTCTCACAAGCTTTGGATTAGTGAAATTTCGTTGTCTTCCAAGTCAACTCTGTCAACGAGGATGAAATAGATGTGAACCCCACAACAAACCTTCAATAATAACCGATCAATCACAAGAAACTCCTAATATCCGTTGGAGATGTGGGTCTGAGCCAGTTCTGCACTACTTCAATCTTCTAATTGTTAACTAGTGTTCCTTTTCGAGATACAATGTGGCCTAAGAACTACACATACCCAAGAAAAATTTACACTTGGAAATTTGGCATACGACTCTCTATCTTTGAGAGTTTGGCACTACACAGAAAATGAACATTAGCGGAAATTAATTATTATTTTTTACAAAATATGTATTTTTTGCGACAATTAACACTTATTCTATATGTCTCTAAAGTTTTTAGTGACAATGGTTCTAATGACACTAATTTTAGTAAATAATTTATCCCTTTTTATTGATTTCTATATTTATTGTCGCTGAAATTTATTTTTGTTATAGTGTGAAAAACTACTCTACATGATTAGCATGATCCTCCTTATTCCTCGAATAAATAAGAATGCCATTAATAAATATGATAACAAACATATCAATATAAGACTTAAACACTTTGTTAATGAGGTTTATGAATGCTGCAGGAACATTAGCCAAGTCAAAAGACATAACCAGAAACTCATAATGACCATAGCGGTTCCTGAATGGTGACTTTGGAATATCACTCTCTCTTACCCTCAACTGATGATAGCCAGATCTAAGGTCTATCTTAGAGAAGCAAGTGACACCCTAAAAGCTGATTGAAAATATCATTAATTCTCGGAAGAGGATACTTATTCTTTATAGTAAACTTATTCAAATGGCGGTACTCAATACACATATAAAGACAATCATCTTTCTTTCTCACAAATAAGACGGTAGTATCCCAAGGTGAGACACTGGATTGAATGAAACCTTTATCATGAAGATCATTAAACTGTTCTTTTAACTCTTTCAACTCAGTCGTAGCCATTCTATATAGTGGAATGCAGATAGGTCGAGCATCAAAAATAATATCTATACCGAAGTCTCTTTCTCTCTTAGAAGGACTCTTGCAGATCATCTAGAAAGACCTCTGGAAACTCATTCACAAGTGAAGTTGACTAAATAGGTGATGTCTCTACACTAGAGTCATTAACTCGGACTAAGTGACAGATGCACCCTTGGAAACTAACTTTTTGTCCTTAAGGTATGAAATAACATAACCCTTAGGCACTGACTGAACTGCTCCTCCACTTAATAATTGGCTCATTAGGAAACCGTAGCTTAACTACTCGAGCTATACAATCAACCGAGACATAAGGCGTAGGTTGGTCTTCATTAGACGAGTGGGTGTGCCAGAGAAACCCATTTGATATGGGTAAGTTGCGCGAGTGGGAATTTACTTCCACCTAAAGCTTAGCCTAGTCATCATTATCTTTCAAATTTTCTATCAAAAGCATGTACCCAACGGTTTACTTCAGCATATATTGCGGTCACACCCTAAGAACGTTTCCCCATACTGGATTCCCCTTTGTTTTTATTGTTTTTACTACTTGTGAAAAACACTATTGATATTTTACACTTTGGTGTCACAAATTAAATTTACTTTGTTTTGAGTCGATAATTTCTTAAAATACTACTAACTAGTATAAAAATTCTAGTTTAGCTACTATTTTCACTACCTATCCCTTTGGACATGTCCCAACTCTTGGTTGGGTTACTATACTTGCTTCGATTCGTAGAAACTTAGACTAATGTCAGTGTCGTTGATCACTATATCACAAGAAGAATCAAAGGCGTCCCCGTACCATTCCACATGAATCTATTAGACTCGTTTCGGTACATCAAGATCAATGAACCTAGGCTCTGATACCAACTTTGTCACGACCCAAACCATCGTGATCAGCACCCACAGTAACTTTTGGGTGGGAGAACCACTACTACCATCTAATTAAACAAATAATCTAAAAATAAGGCATTTAAGTTAAGGAATCGAGTTAAATAAGTTGGGTAAGAGTTTCTCCTAAACCTTAACAATAATTCTAAAAAACTAATTCACAATTGTGGAAGATAAACCTAGAATCAGAAAGTCAATGTACCAAAACATCTAACAATTGATCCAAGTCTAAATAAGATTTACTAATAGACTAATCGTCTGACTAAAACGAAGGTCTAAGTCCGAATATGGTGGACTTAGACGAAAGAGAACTTCATGGAAGCCCGGAAGATGTGGCTCACCCTTAGAGTCGACACGATAATGTCTAGTCTATTAAGCGAGGTCTGTCAGTAGCCGCTTGAAGTTTCCCTATACTCAACAAAATTAAGAGCAAGTGCAGAATCAGTACACAACCACAGTGTATAGGTAGGATCACGTGGCTATCTCACTAGTGTAACATAAGCAAGTCAAATGATATTATAATCACATGCATATATATAACAACATATACAACATTATCAACATGAAAATTCAACAATACATTTCACATTTATCACCACATCATTCGCCACTCTAATGGAACCTACACCCAAACATTTAGCTTGTTGAAACGTGACAATCTGATCCCATGTTGTGCCGTAACGTAGAAACTCGATCCAATGTTATACCAGAATGTGGCAAGCGATCCTAGTTAGCTTGTCGGAACGTGGCAATCGAATTCCCATTCACTCACCATAGTCACAATAACAGTATATCATCAAGATCATACATTTACATCACGATTTCATTGCTACATCATTCACCCATCTCATTTACAACAAGTACAATAAATACTGCAGCATTCATACACATTCAAGTATCACAATTGTTGACACCCAATTTTTGACCAGCGCCGGTATAAATTAATTATCGAGCTTCCTAAANTTGTTGACACCCAATTTTTGACCCGCGCCGGTATAAATTAATTATCGAGCTTCCTAAATTTTCCAAATAATTTAAATTAATTAGTTTTATAAATTTTACGAATATACTAATATAATACATGAACCTTATGTTACTTTGAATGCCTTTGTCACAATTTTTTAGGTAATATACATATTTACATAATTATGTATATAAGTAGTATAGCTTATGATTATTCAAAAAAATCATCAAAATATACACCTAAGTATTTTATTAAACGAGTTTAATCTAGATTAAAATTATACTTTCGAATCACTTTTTACGATTTTAATAATTATTTTACTAAATAAAAAGGGCTTGTTAATTGGTTAATGCAAAAATTCGTCATTTTAATTAAGTTTTGTCAATTAACCCAATTCCCTCTTTCATTTTTTTTTCAAAACCCAACGGCCCATTTCTTAATTCCCAGGCCCATCCCGAATTGCTCCTCAACCCAATCCATTTCCCTTTTTGATGTGCAAGACCATATGTGGGCCTCCTCTCCAAAATCCGGCGGCCCACTCCCCTTCTCTTCCTTTCTCCAAGCCCACCCCTTTTACCCCCACCAATTTAATCCAACCCACTAAATTAAATCCAGCCCAACCCAAAACCACTTTAATTTCCTACCCGACCCAGCCCCAATCTTTTGACCCGCCGACCCGACCCATCCCCTTTTCCTTCTTCCCCTCACCCACGCCATTTCCCAGAACGGAACAATTCCCAGAACCCAGAAAAAACGCAGAGAAAAACAGAACCCCCAACGGAAACTTCCCCAGACGCGTCTCTCCCTCTCGCGTCTCCCCCACGCTCTCTCCCTGCTCTCTCATCTCCCTTCCCCCCACGTTTCTTCAGACAAAAACCCAGAAAACGCAGACGAACCCAGAAAACGCAGCAATTCCCAGAAACCCCGCGTCTCTCTCCTCCGCGTTCCTCCTCTCTCCCACGCGCGAGCTGCACAACGGCTCTTTGGACTCACTTTTCTCTGCAGCTCGTACGCGTCGCAGCAGCAAGGGCAGGCTGGATTTCAGCTCTGCCAGACGTGCTTCGTCCTTGCCACGCCAAGATCGCGCCACGTAGCTCGCAAGGATGGTGAAATGATCTCGTCCCTCCACCTCTCTTCCCGCTCGAATCGTCCTTCCGGATAAGGGGGAGATTTCGAATTTCGAATTCGAAATGGGCTAAAATCGCCTTACCCGCTCCCTTCGAAACCCTAGCGTCCCTCTATATAAACCCCCCTCCATTTTCAGAATAGAGGTTGGTTTTCGGATTGGAAAAAATCTGGTTTTAGCGATTTTAGGTTGAAAAATCTCAGAGAGGGAAAACTTGAGTTTAAAATAGAATTTTTAGAGGGAGATTTTTGAGGGAGAAAATGTTGGTTGTTGTTAGTTCTTTTAGTTAAAAATTTCGTAAAGGGAACGGGGGTGAGATTTTTTAGGAGTTAGAAAATTTGGTTAGCTCTTTTGGTTGGAGGTTTTGGGTTAAAAGCTTAGGAGAGTTTTCAGAAAACCTTCCTTGAGTTTGCAGTGTCTCGATCGAGTCAAACGATAGTGAGCTTAGTCTGTTTTTCCTTTCCCCTAATATTTTATTTCATTGTTCGGGTTGCTGTCGAGTCGCCCCCCCCTCGAATCAAACTGCGGAGTGATATTCCGTCTGAAGCTGAGCTCCGTTCGTGTTCGTGTGGTGGAATAGCTCGCACTTGCTCGTCTACTCCCAGCCGCTGCTTTCGAACAGGTAACCTTCCCCTGCTTCTCACTGTTTCTGCGTTTTTCTTTCTTTTGTTTCGAAACCAGTTTGTCGCTGTTCTGGTGTTCGGAGTGTGCTATTAATTTATTTGAATGTTCTTTCGGCTGTTTTGAATCAAAAATGCGTTAAAAGTTCGACTGTGAGTACGCAAGGCCTGTTGCTGTGAATATAGGTTGTTTATTTGCTGGTTTTGGTTCGAGTCTATGATGTATCATGTATTACAGTTCTGTTTCGTTATGTTGTTCGTCTTATGTCGCTTTCTATTGTTACGAGTTTGTCATGGCATAGACCTTATCATGTTGGTCGTGACTCTGTTCTGTTTCGA
>NC_028645.1:17691100-17698133 GCF_001406875.1 Solanum pennellii | reverse complement strand
TTTTTTTTACTTTCAGCCCACCTTAACTCTTTAATTCCCCCAGGCCCAATTAACCTCCCAGGCGGCCCATCTCCTTTTCCAATCCCAGCGGCCCACTCGTTTAATTAAATACCAACCCAATACATTTTACCGGCCCAAATCCCTTAAATGCTTACCCGACCCAACACCCGCTCCGACCCAAACCCGTTCCCCCCTTTCTTCTTCCCCTCACCCACGCCATTTCCCACAACAGAAGCTCCCCAGGAAAAACCAGAAAAGCCAGCAGACGCGACAGCTCCCATAAACGGAAAATCCCACCCCAGACGCGACCCTTCCCCCGCGCGTCTCCCCCACGCTCTCTCCCTGCTCTCTCATCTCCCTTCCCCCCACGTTTCTTCAGACAAAAACCCAGAAAACGCAGACGAACCCAGAAAACGCAGCAATTCCCAGAAACCCCGCGTCTCTCTCCTCCGCGTTCCTCCTCTCTCCCACGCGCGAGCTGCACAACGGCTCTTTGGACTCACTTTTCTCTGCAGCTCGTACGCGTCGCAGCAGCAAGGGCAGGCTGGATTTCAGCTCTGCCAGACGTGCTTCGTCCTTGCCACGCCAAGATCGCGCCACGTAGCTCGCAAGGACGGTGAAATGATCTCGTCCCTCCACCTCTCTTCCCGCTCGAATCGTCCTTCCGGATAAGGGGGAGATTTCGAATTTCGAATTCGAAATGGGCTAAAATCGCCTTACCCGCTCCCTTCGAAACCCTAGCGTCCCTCTATATAAACCCCCCTCCATTTTCAGAATAGAGGTTGGTTTTCGGATTGGAAAAAATCTGGTTTTAGCGATTTTAGGTTGAAAAATCTCAGAGAGGGAAAACTTGAGTTTAAAATAGAATTTTTAGAGGGAGATTTTTGAGGGAGAAAATGTTGGTTGTTGTTAGTTCTTTTAGTTGAAAATTTCGTAAAGGGAACGGGGGTGAGATTTTTTAGGAGTTAGAAAATTTGGTTAGCTCTTTTGGTTGGAGGTTTTGGGTTAAAAGCTTAGGAGAGTTTTCGGAAAACCTTCCTTGAGTTTGCAGTGTCTCGATCGAGTCAAACGATAGTGAGCTTAGTCTGTTTTTCCTTTCCCCTAATATTTTATTTCATTGTTCGGGTTGCTGTCGAGTCGCCCCCCCTCGAATCCAACTTCGGAGTGATATTCCGTCTGAAGCTGAGCTCCGTTCGTGTTCGTGTGGTGGAATAGCTCGCACTTGCTCGTCTACTCCCAGCCGCTGCTTTCGAACAGGTAACCTTCCCCTGCTTCTCACTGTTTCTGCGTTTTTCTTTCTTTTGTTTCGAAACCAGTTTGTCGCTGTTCTGGTGTTCGGAGTGTGCTATTAATTTATTTGAATGTTCTTTCGGCTGTTTTGAATCAAAAATGCGTTAAAAGTTCGACTGTGAGTACGCAAGGCCTGTTGCTGTGAATATAGGTTGTTTATTTGCTGGTTTTGGTTCGAGTCTATGATGTATCATGTATTACAGTTCTGTTTCGTTATGTTGTTCGTCTTATGTCGCTTTCTATTGTTACGAGTTTGTCATGGCATAGACCTTATCATGTTGGTCGTGACTCTGTTCTGTTTCGAAGAGCCATCGCCTGATGACATGTAATGCTGTTAATCAATCTGCTGGTCTTTCTGTTTTGTTTTGGACCAAAATGTGTAGAGATATTAGAATGTCGAATATACGTGTTTGGTCTTGTGTGTTTTGGCAACGGCATACTGACCTCCCTTTTCTCTTCTCTCCACTGTGTTTCAAGATGATGTTAAAAATGACGTGTGATCATTTTTGGTTATCTTCTCAATCTGCTGTCCATAATTTTTTCCTAGTATAAATCTCAAATTCTTCTAATCATTTTGGATGACTACTGCCTTACTTATGTCTATTGAACATGTCATGCCATAAATGTATTCTTATGATATGTGTACTGCTTGTTGCTTTTCTTTTTTTTTCTTTCTGTGAATTTTTATAAGCTTGTTTCATAGTTATTTGTAAGTCATTTTGCTCTAGCTTAACTCAAATCTTTAAAGGGATGTATGTTTCTTTCTTATTCTCTGTTTTGCTCAAGATTGTTTTGCTCAAAGATTCGTTTGATTATTTTACCACTTCATATGCTAATCCATTGTCATTTTATTGCATGTGAAACTATTCGTGAGTCCCCATGGACTCGATTTCCATCTCACACATCTTCGTTGAGCCGTAAAGGTTCAAAATCTTATCGAGTCAAGACAACGGGCGAAATTCGAAAATTCCAGGAAGATTGAAGAAAAGATCAAGATGGATTAGAAGATTTCTTTATCTTATATGTTGTATTTTTATTTGTAATGGGCATAAGCCCCTTTGTCGGTTTTTACTTTCTTATTTTTATTTTTCGTATGCTTAGACTAGGACAGGTGCGAAAGAAAAATGGGTCAACACCCAAAAATAGGTGGGTCCAAGATTCGGTCAAGGCGAACAGAACCCGAATCTGGACCCAAAATCTCTCTCTCTCTCTCTCTCTACTATTTGCCTACGTTTTGTTTAAATGCCGTTAGTTTAGGATTGGAAGACTCCAAACCCCATCGAACGCCTATTATTTTATCAAACTTAAAACTAAAATTAAATTTTAAAACAACAAATATTTCAAACCTGTAAATTTGTCTAAGTAATATTCTAATAAGTTCAAATAACAAAAGATTCGCAAACGTTAAAATAAAATAGTCAAATAGTTAATCGCCGGAAAACCGTATTAAGCGGAGCGTCTTAGGTGCCTTCAACACCTTCCTAAGACGCTAATAGGAATCCCGAACCCTTAAAATATTTTCAAAATGATTTTTCTGTTTAAGTTGTTTTGAGAATGAGTTTTCTTAATTTTCTCAAAATTAAGCGGCGACTCCTAAAAAGTCGAAAATATCTTTAAAATAAAACAAACTCTTTCGAAATCGATTTTTTCGATAAAACAGAAATGGCGACTCTGCTGGGGTCTTTGGAGGATTCTAACCCTAGGATTAACATATTTGATTATTTGTGATTAATTGTTTAAGTGTTTAAATTCTTTAGATTTTTTAACTATTGCATGCATAACCTACATACTTCCGTCAAACAACACTTATTACATTTCCACTAAAGGACGATTATGCGGGTTCGCAGTCGTTCGTTAACCAAAAACCTTCTCGGGGCACCCTGACGAGTGTAGTTGACTACTTGATAGTCAACGATCGTTAATTGTCCCAGCCCAAGTAGTCCGCTTGGGTTACCCATTCCACTCTAAATACAACCCACTCTTAGTCAAACTAGGATAGAGCGTAACCAAATCCCGAAAAATTGCGCATTGGCCTAAGACGACCCGACACCCAAGGAGTGTCGGGCCCATTAGAAAGACCACCTTGAGTCTAAAGAGCCTACGGCTCGATAGGACGTTCATATTTATGTGTTTAAATTTGAAGGATGTATACGGTGTTCGAGAAACATTTCAAATGACGTATACATCCCTCAAATCGCTAGGCCCACCCTTGGCAGAAAGGGTCACATATCTGTTTAGAACTCGCAATATTTGTTTATAACTGCTTATGTGAATATGTTGTTTTATCTGGAGATATTCTAGCTCACTCTTCTTCAAATATTTTTAGAACCCATAAGCATAAATATCGAGTCACTATCAAAGTGCGTCCAAATACTCTTCGAGTCTTTAGTTTCCGGAAAAAAAAAAACAAAATAAAAAAAAAATCGAACTTCATTTTTCTTTAGTATTACTCTCATACCAGAAAAGATTCATCATTTCAAATCAAAAGAATTTTGAGAAATTTTATCTTTTTCGACTCTTACAAGGAAATTAAAGTTACATCTCAATCAAAAATCAAAGTACGGTAATGAAAGATACCGTCAACTTTGTCTCGACTCAAGTCAACATTTTTATTCACTAAATTTCAAAGTCAAGTAGATAAATTCCTGTCTACTTGGTCATTTTTTGGTTTCTCTATTTGTGAGCCAGTTTATTTCCGAATAAAGCAACTCTTATATGTTTACACCTATATGTGATATCTTGTATTATTTACCACCTCCAGGCACTAACATATTGGTCTTTTGAGTTTTTTTCATTTGGCAGGTATTTAAAACTGATCTGTGTTGGTTGATCATCCGTACTTCACAAGGTCTGAGGCCCCTAAAGATTCCTTCCCCGATCAAATTTGCAAAAAAGAAAGACAACGATGGGGGATAACAATGACGAGATTGACATGAATGTTGTTGTCGTGACTCAACCCGCTGCCGCTGATAAAAATGAATTGATTATACAGTTGATGCAACAGATTGCCGAAATGAGGTTTNGAAAATTATCGAGAGTACGCTCTTCGTTGGAGAAAAGAGGCTGCAAGAGTTCAACCTCCCATGTTTTAGCGAGAGATCGCTGAAATGTTCATTTGCACTCAAGAGCCTGAGTACTATGAAAGAATGTTGTGTATGATGGGACAAAAGTTTATCGAGATTGTCAAAGTGGGAGAAGCTTTGGAAGATGATTTCAAGACTGGAAAGCTCACCAAATTTACCGCATTGCGATCTAATGGAAAATTCACTAGAATTAGTGATATGGATAAATCAAAAGGAAAAGTGGAGGTAAGTATGGTCACGGCTACCCGTAGAAGGCCAGCTTCTCAAAGGAAATACCAAAACCATAATGTCAATCAGGGAAAATTTCCTCGCCCAAAATTTAGGAAGGCTCCTAAAGTATTTACACCATTAAGGGAATCTCAAACTCAACTTTATGAAAAGTTGAAAGCAATGGGTATGCTCTATCCTATAGAAGGAAGACCAGCCAATCCTTTGGGAAAATTTTACAGAGCTGACCACAAATGTGCTTATCATTCAGGAGCCGTTGGACACGACACAGAGAATTGTTCAACTCTGAAGCACAAGATACAAAACATGATCAATAACAACTTGATCAATATTGAGGAAACCACCTGAATGGATGACATATTGGATGCTCAAGAGTGAGTACAAGACATTTCTGAACTGAGTCATTTGAAGATATTCATTCGAGAAGAAGAATGCCCAACATTGGCCAATATTTTGCATACGAAGTTTTGTTACCTTTCTTTTGAAAATGTATCGCACATTTCTTGTAACGAACTACGTTTGACCTGATTCCTGCTCCAACGGGATACGTAGGCGCCACAACGGCTCGGTCATATTCCCAGTGAAATTTCCATTTCTCTTCATAATGGAAACTGGGACAGAATTTTTGAGAGGATCTCAAAAATTCATTTGAAGTGGGACTTCTTTAATGAGTCAAAACAGAAAACCAAATTTCTACGGTTTGAACTACGTTCGACCTGATTTCTCAAGAATGAGATACGTAGGCGGCCTATGTCGGCCTCGGTCGTTTCTTTATCAAAACTTCCTATTTTGGTTAATCCCTGAGAGGGGAACTACGTTTGACCTGATTCCTGCTCCAATGGGATACGTAGGCGCCACAACGGCTCGGTCATATACCCAGTAAGATTTCCATTTCTCTTCATAACGGAAACTGGGACAGAATTTTTGAGAGGATCTCAAAAATGCATTTGAAGTTGGACTTCTTTAACAAGTCAAAACGGAAGGCCAAAATTCTACGGAATTAGCTTTGGGTGGATCTCAAAATTACGATAATCTAGTTTGCAACTAGGACAGAATTTTTGAGATGATCTCAAAAATTCCACAAATGTCATCTGTTACTTATTGAAGTAAACTGGGAAAATTTTTGAGGAGGGGCCTCGAAATTCCAGAATGAGCAACCTCAGAGTTAACAGAGCAAGTTATAAGAGTTCTTCTATATTGTAGACCGGGACAAATTTTTGAGGAGGGTCCTCAAAAATTCCATCAAATGTGTCATATAAAGAACGGGCGAGCGTGCAAGCCAACTGCAAGAAGGAGCATGGAGACAAAACCAACACAAATCAGTCTTTCAAACTAAGAATTTTTCTTTGGATGNATATAAAGCTGTCAAGAATGACGAAAGGCGTCACTTGCACCCATCGTGGACTCCTCAACAAAACCTAGAAAATCTTCTATCTCATTTTATCTCTATTTCTTTATATTGCCTCGAGTGATTTACAAACAAGTCTCTTCTTATCTTGCAGGATTATTATCGAGCCGTCCACCTCGTTACAGTTGGACTATTATCGAGCTATCCACCTCGTTACAGTTGGATTATTATCGAGCCGTCCACCTCGTTACAGCTGGACTATTATCGAGTCGTCCACCTCGTTACAGTTGGAATATTATCGAGACGTCCACCTCGTTACAGTGGAACATTATCGAGACATCCACCTCGTTACAGTGGAACATTATCGAGCCATCCACCTCGTTACAGTTGGAACATTATCGAGACATCCACCTCGTTACATTTGGAATATTATCGGGCCATCCACCTCGTTACAGTTGGAACATTATCGAGCCATCCACCTCGTTACAGTTGGAACATTATTGAGCCATCCATGCCTCGTTAAAAATCATGCATCGCGAAAATCATGCATTGCAGAAAAAAACATGCATCGCGAAAATCATGCATTGCGGAAATCATGCATCGCGAAAATCATGCATTGCGGAAAAAACATGCATCGCAAAAATCATGCATTGCGGAAAATCATGCATCGCGGAAATCATGCATTGCGGAAAAATATGCATCGCGAAAATCATGCATTGTGGAAATCATGCATCGCAGAAATCATGCACTACGGAAAAACATGCATCGCGAAAATCATGCATCGCGGAAAATCATGCATTGCGAAAAGTCATGCATCGCGAATATCATGAATCGCGAATTTGAAATTTATATATCGCGAGAAGGCTTTATACCTCGCTGGAATTTATGCACGACGAGAAAATTTCATGCCTCGTCAAATTTATATATTACGAGAAGATTTCATGCCTCGTCAAAATTTATACATCGCGAGAAGAATTTATGCCTTGCTGGAATTCATGCATAGCGAAAATCATGCATCGCGGAAATCATGCATCGCGAGTCATTAATTATGCACGACGAGAAGATTTTATGCCTCGTCAAATTT
>NC_028645.1:17583681-17686904 GCF_001406875.1 Solanum pennellii | reverse complement strand
AATCTGCTGTCCATAATTTTTTCCTAGTATAAATCTCAAATTCTTCTAATCATTTTGGATGACTACTGCCTTACTTATGTCTATTGAACATGTCATGCCATAAATGTATTCTTATGATATGTGTACTGCTTGTTGCTTTTCTTTTTTTTTCTTTCTGTGAATTTTTATAAGCTTGTTTCATAGTTATTTGTAAGTCATTTTGCTCTAGCTTAACTCAAATCTTTAAAGGGATGTATGTTTCTTTCTTATTCTCTGTTTTGCTCAAGATTGTTTTGCTCAAAGATTCGTTTGATTATTTTACCACTTCATATGCTAATCCATTGTCATTTTATTGCATGTGAAACTATTCGTGAGTCCCCATGGACTCGATTTCCATCTCACACATCTTCGTTGAGCCGTAAAGGTTCAAAATCTTATCGAGTCAAGACAACGGGCGAAATTCGAAAATTCCAGGAAGATTGAAGAAAAGATCAAGATGGATTAGAAGATTTCTTTATCTTATATGTTGTATTTTTATTTGTAATGGGCATAAGCCCCTTTGTCGGTTTTTACTTTCTTATTTTTATTTTTCGTATGCTTAGACTAGGACAGGTGCGAAAGAAAAATGGGTCAACACCCAAAAATAGGTGGGTCCAAGATTCGGTCAAGGCGAACAGAACCCGAATCTGGACCCAAACTCTCTCTCTCTCTCTCTCTCTACTATTTGCCTACGTTTTGTTTAAATGCCGTTAGTTTAGGATTGGAAGACTCCAAACCCCATCGAACGCCTATTATTTTATCAAACTTAAAACTAAAATTAAATTTTAAAACAACAAATATTTCAAACCTGTAAATTTGTCTAAGTAATATTCTAATAAGTTCAAATAACAAAAGATTCGCAAACGTTAAAATAAAATAGTCAAATAGTTAATCGCCGGAAAACCGTATTAAGCGGAGCGTCTTAGGTGCCTTCAACACCTTCCTAAGACGCTAATAGGAATCCCGAACCCTTAAAATATTTTCAAAATGATTTTTCTGTTTAAGTTGTTTTGAGAATGAGTTTTCTTAATTTTCTCAAAATTAAGCGGCGACTCCTAAAAAGTCGAAAATATCTTTAAAATAAAACAAACTCTTTCGAAATCGATTTTTTCGATAAAACAACAATGAAACAAAATATGCATACATCATAAAATTATGAATTCACAACTAACCATCACCTTCCTCAAAAAAAGCTTGAAACCCTAAGAAAATTGATTTCCCGCTTATGGATTCCTTCTTCTTGTTCTTGGTCTACAAACAATTAATACATACAAAAATCAATAAACAATCTCTAATTACCCGGATTATTAACAGTCCTATAAGCCCTAGATCAACCCATGATCCCAACTAACAAAATTAGAGATGTGTCCACCATCAAAATTTACGAAGAAACCTTTCCACGTCAACATGGACCCATTTTATTACACTCTATGGATCGAAAAGTGAACTCAAAGAGTGAAAAGTTGATATTTAGTGTCACGACTGAGGAGCACCCACCAGTCGTAGCCAGTGTCATCGTCCTCAAAGAAGACTGAGACAAATCCTTAGCATTCGCCATAACATATCATTGATTTAAAATCGCAGAAAATTAATTTTTTTTGCATATAATAAGTGAAGTATACTCAGACTTATCCTTAAGAAATATGAGCAACATTCATATGATAGTCTTAAAATTGTCTCACATAAAAAACATCTAAAAGAGTACGAATCTTGGACTTAGCCAATACAATATCAATATGTCATCGATGCGTTACTAAAATAGAATTCAATAATAAAAGGAATGAAAGAATATTTCTGAAACTACTATGATCTTCATGGCTAGAATAATAAAAAGATAACATCCCCGAACAAGAGGGCCTACCAATTCATGGAGAAAGGGTTCAATCTTCTTCAATCGACTTTCCTAGTCTTCAATGGCTGGACCTTACATTTGTAGTTGTATAAAGTATATGGGTTATTAAGTCACATGTACTAAGTATGGGTATATACACAAGCATTTAGGGACATGCATGAAAAGGACCATTTCTTTAGAAATCAACCTAAGTCATTTAAAAACCTTTAATGCACATACAAAAGAGCATATACAAGATAAGGATCACAACAACATAAAGCATGATCATAACAAAAGACATATCATCATAAAGTCATATTAACATTTCATGTTCAGTAGTTCATATCAACATAACATACACCACTTACCAATAATCCCATCCCAAGCTTACAAGTGAAATGATCATGTGAAGCCCCATAACCCCACATAATCAAGTAAATAAGATAGGAGACCATAAGTAATGCTTTGACTCATTCAACTCATACATAAGTATTCATAATCACATATAGAAATATAGAACAATAACACGTTCATCAAAACAGAAAACATCATATAAGAGCAACATCATAACCATTATACATTCATGTTAGCATATTACATAAGAACAATCTCCTAGGACTTCTCCTAGAGTCGACTTGTGAAATGTCAAGGTAGAGTCCCATACCCCTACCAATACTAAGTAGACACTTCAAGTCACCCTAGTTGATGTCCATTTACTTAAGTCTATTATTTTACTTGAGTGAACAATCGACTTAACTGACATTAGACCATATGAGTTAAACATGAAATCCGGTGTCATGAATCCCACACCGAAAGAAGGTGGTCTACTTGTCAAGGTAGAACCTAAACATGAACATTACATTCTAGGTGGATCCACTAGCTAGTTTTCCTATGGAGGCAACACAGTTGAAGAACTAGGAGATGTATTAGAGACCCATAGCTCCATATTATATGGCAGCCTCTATCTGATGAGAGTCATTGTGAACCTACCTTCCAACTTGGAAAGGGACACCTCTCATATCTAGTTCACTCGGTGCTAAGCTAAAGTCCATTTTTGAATTGCCTTTACGTTATCATTAATAATAGA
Source organism: Solanum pennellii (assembly GCF_001406875.1). Taxonomy (NCBI): domain Eukaryota; kingdom Viridiplantae; phylum Streptophyta; class Magnoliopsida; order Solanales; family Solanaceae; genus Solanum; species Solanum pennellii. Next base: position 17,683,968 of record NC_028645.1, on the reverse strand, counting down.
TCTTATCATGGGACATAGGAGATTAAATCCTTGTATAAACATGATCATAGCTCATCAGGTTGAAGATGAGAATTTCCTTTCATCGCAACCCTTCATTAGTGAGATTAACATATCATAGTTATATTATGTAAGGAATACAAGAGAAGCATAATCAACCTTGCATTATCATACCATTACCATGATCTCACATTCAACATATTCATAGGCCATCATATATGCATAGAAACATCATGCATCCTTCAATTGCATAACAACATCAATTATAGGCCAACATCAACATATAGAGTAATCACGACTTTAGAAGACTTACATATTGCTTTCAAGAATCTTCATCAAGAGCTTACACTAAATTCATAACAATAATACAATAATATAGTGAAATACTCAATAACATAACCAATCCCAACCACTCTATTCATACACAAAACCAATTCATAGATAGGGTTAAGGGAAAAGTTCATTTATGAGTTCGTTCAAGCAATAGTTCCAATCCCAATTTACATGACATTAAGTGAATGATATAACATAATCAAATTCCATTATTTAGGGAGAGAACATGCTTCATACAAAAACTAACAATACCATATCAATTATTCAACAATTCATTCTTAATTAGCCATACAACCCACTTGTGAAGTAAAAACCTTAGGAATTTGAATTGTTAGAAATCGTCTTTGAAAGGACCTCTTGGGAAAAGGAATCCTAAGAGTTAAGAACCCATGATTTATTTATGAATTAATCCACAAATTTTTAATGAAAATCTTAGAGACTTTGTCTTCTTCCTCAACCTTTCTTGTTCTTCAATGTTGGTTGAATAGAAAAGAGTTTTGAGAGAGATGAGAGGGATTTGGTAATGCTGATTTGGAGTGCGGGTGAATGGTTTAAAACTGACCTAAAACCAATATAAAATCAACCCATAAATTACCCAAAATACCCCTCACTTAATTGGGTCTTTTTATGAAGTTAAATTGACTTAAAAACGACGCAGACAAATCTGGGAAGTGACTGCATATCACGCGGCCAATTTCAATTCTTTTTATTTTGAAAATTTGGGTCAAGGTATTGAGCCTCGTGGAGGCCTTACATCGCGAGGAAAAAATTGCCTAGCCAGTGCTGGCTGCGCGATGCGCAGGGGCTTCCATATATTGGATGTCGTAAGCGGATCTGGCAGCTTGCTCGCCAATGATTGGGTCCTCCTCAAGGTCCCTTCGAGTGGTCTTTGGGGAGTAGTTATTGGACGTTTGGACCCTTTATACTATATTTTACCTATTAAAATCTTTCTACAAGTTTTTGACTTCATTTATCACTCGCAAACCTTCACCAAACATAGGGACGTTTATTAGTTCGATTTAGCTAGTTTCAGGACGTCAAGGTCTTTCTTTGTTGTTTTGGATCTAACCTTTTCTAATTGAGTTAATTACATTAATTTAAGTCAGGAAACGTCATTTTAACCATTATTTAATAGGTTAAGCCCTATTCTAAGTCATGGAACTTCTGAAGTGTCACATTATCACCCCCCCCTTAGGAACATTCGTCCCCGAATGACACTAAAACTTTTGGAGGGTAAGGATAGACTCAATACTTGCATCCCAACCAACAAAAACATATGATCATAATAATTCACAACTCCTTTCAATACATACTACAATATTACACATAGCAACTCAATTCATGGTGCACAACATATAAGAGCTCAACATTTCATAACATATAATGAGGAACTACCTTCTCAACATCCACATGAGCCCAAAAATACATCAATGAGTTACCATGCTATTCATTCTTCTCAAGGAAACCACAAAAAAAATCTCAAGAAGACAACATGCATACATAGTTCATATAAGTGCAAAAATAGAGTATGAAGACATTTTTTTGAAACTTAATTTGGTACTGCTTCTACCAAAACATGCACCTATTTAAAAAACAAGTCAATTTGATATTATTCATTATTTGCCTTATTAAGAGGAATGTCTAATCTTAAGGAGTAAATAGATGAGGGTAGCGGGACTTCATGTCAGCCTCGGCCTCCCATGTTGCACCCTTGACAAGATGCTTCCTCCATAGGACTTTTACTGAAGGTAACCTCTTTGTTCCTCAACTTCTTGACTTGGCGATCTAGGATCTCAACCAAAACCTCTTCATAGGACAGGTTCTCATCCACCCCTAAACTTTCAATAGGAAGAATAAACACCGGGTCTCCTATGCATTTCTTGAGCATAGAAACATGAAACACAGGATGAACAGAAGCTACTTCACTAGTTAGTTTCAATTCATAGGAAAATTTTCTGACCCGTTGTAAAACCTCATAAGGAACAACATACCGGGGCTTAACTTCCCCTTTTTACCGAATCTCATCACCCCCTTTATGGGTGAAATCTTCAAATAGACATGATCACCAATTTTTAACTCAAGATCTCTTCTTCTATTGTCGGCATAAGACTTTTGTCGACTATAGGCTGTCTTCAACCTATCTCTTATGATCCAAAATTTCTCTATAGCCTCATAGATATTCTTGGGACCAAGGAGTGAAGACTCACCAGCCTCAAACCATCAAAGAGGAGACCTACATCTTCTTCCATAAAGAGCTTCAAAAGGTACCATGGAGATGTTCGAATGGTAATTGTTGTTGTAGGAAACTCAATCAATGGTAGGTGATAATCCCGAATTTCCTTAAAATAAATAACACATGCTCCTAACATATATTCTAGGGTCTGTATGGTACGTTCCGCTTGACCACCTGTCTAAGGATGAAAAGCGGTGCTAAGTTTCACTTGTGTAACTAAATACTTTTAAAAAGCTTTCTAAAAACGAGAAGTGAATTGGGTACCTCTATCCGAAATGATGGAAAAAGGAATCCCATGACGACTCATGATCTCATTAATGTAGATCCTTTCGTACTCTTCGGCCGTATATGTCGACTTAACGGGGATAAAGTGGGCAGATTTGTTCAACCTATCCACAATAAACCATATTGAATCATTTTACCTCCGTGTTTGAGGCAACACAACAATAAAGTCCATATTGATGTCTTCCCACTTTCAAGTAGGAACATCCATGATTTGGGTTAAACCACTCAGTTTTATATGCTCTAGTTTTACTTGTTGGAAATTAGGAGAGTTAGAAATAAACTCTGCAATGTCCCTTTTTCAACCATCCCACCTATAGACCTCCCTAAGGTCATGATACATTTTGGTTGCACCCGGAAGTATAGAATAACGATAACCATGGGCTTCTTCTAGAACTCTTACTCAAATACTCAACATCCTATACAGATAATCTGCGTTGGTACCTACCATCATCCCTTGGGAGAATGACTCATTGAGTTTACCAATTACTGATTCCCAACTCCGAAAATAGAGGATCAAGAGTTGCTTAGATTTCACCTCAACCACCAATGATTACTAGGAGTTATGATGGACCATGAAACCACCATTTGAAGAATATTCTAACTGCACACCCAAATGAGCCTACCTATGAACATCTTTCACTAGTTCTTTCTTCTCTTCTTCCATATGAGACATAGTTCCTATACTAATACGACACAAAGCATCCGCAACCACATTGGCCTTGCTGGGGTGGTAAAGTACACTCATGTCGTAATCTTTCTAAAGTTTCAACCATATTCTCTGTCGGAGATCAAATCCTTTTGTGTAAACACATATTGAAGACTTTTATGGTCAGTAAACACATGAACATGAACACCATACAAGTAATGTATTCATATTTTCAAGGCAAAGACTACGATCGCTAACTCAAGGTCATGAGTTGGATAATTTTTCCTATGAACTTTGAGTTTCCTAGAGGCATAAGACATCACATTGCAATGTTGCATGAGGACAAATCACAAGCCTACTCGGGAAGCATCATAATACACCACAAATCCTTCATAAACCTCCAGTAAAGTCAACATAGAGATGAGGTAAGTTTATATTTAAACTCTTGAAAACCTTTTTCACAAGCTTCCGACCAGTTAAACTTCACCTCCTTTTGAGTCAAAGCCGTCAAAGGAGAAACATTAGATGCAGATCTGTCAATAAACATTCTATAGTACCTAACGACACCCAAGAAACTTCTTATGTCGGTGGGAGTCAAAGGACTAGGACAATTCCTAACTGCATCTGTCTTCTTCGGATCGACCTCTACACCCTCTCCAGAGATAATATGGCCAAGAAAAGCAACTGACCTCAACCAAAATTTACACTTGCTAAATTTGGTATATAGTTGGTGTTCTTTGAGGACATGCAAGGCCAACCTCAAGTGACTCTCATGCTCATTTTCATTCTTGGAGTATGTCAAAATTTCATCAATGAATACAATCACAAATGAGTCGAGGTAATCTTGGAAAACATTATTTATTAGGTCCATAAATGCCATTAGGGAATTTTTTAACCCAAAAGACATCACTAGAAAATCATAGTGACCCTATTTAGTTCTAAAGGCTGTTTTTTGAACATCTTTTCCTCTCACCCTTAGTTGGTGATATCTCGATCTTAAGTCAATCTTGGAATATTATCTACATTATTAGAGTTGATCAAATGATCATCAATTCAAGGGAGAGGATACTTTTTCTTTATGGTGACTTTATTGAGTTGAAGATAATCAATGCAAATCCTAAGGGACCCATCCTTCTTCTTCACAAGCAAGACCGAAGCACCCATGGAGATATACTAAGTTGAATGAAACCCTTGTCTAGTAAATCTTTGAGTTAGACCTTCAACTCACCCAATTCAGCCGGAGTCATCCGATATGGAGGAATTGAGATGGGTTTCGTATCCGGTAATAAGTCAATGCCAAAGTCAATTTCCCATTCGGGAGGAACCCCAGGAGAGGCATTAGGAAAAAACCCCAGAATTTCCCTCATTACGGGGACCCACTCAAAAATAAGGAGTTTTACATTCTAGATCTTTAACTCTCACCACATGGTATAGACAAACCTTGTCTCTCATCCTATGAATATTCAAGAAAGAAATGATTTGACCCCTTGACATAGAATTTCCCCCCATCCACTCTAAAATAGGTTCTTTTTGAAATTGAAACTTCACTACCCTCGTTCTACAATTTATGGAAGCAAAACAAGTATGAAGCCAATCCATACCCAAATTGATATAAAAATTAAACATGTCAAATTCTACCAAGTCAACAAGAGTAATTTTATTGGGCACCTTACAAGACATTTCCTAAATACTCTCTTTGCAACTACCGATTCACCCATTGGGGTACAAACTGGAAAGGGTTCAATCAAAACATCGGAAAGTATATCTAGATACCAAAGGTGTAACAACAGAAAGGGTAGAAGCGGGATCAAGCAAAGCATAAACATTAATAGAGAATACTTGTAACATACCGGTAACTACATCGGGAGATCTCTCTTGTTCACCCCTATCCTCGAGTGCATAAAAGCGGTTCTCTTTTGGAGCTTCGGAGCTAGGACCGCTTGATTGAGTTTGGCTACTGCCCTTTCCTGACTCTTCACATTAGGAAAATCTTTCACCATCTGTCCACTTTAGCCACAACCATATGAACTATTCGTTCCAACAAGGCATTCACCCACATGTTTCTTACCACACTTTCCATTAGTTGGTCTTTATTTTGGGGAATCAACATTTCTCCTCTTTTGATATTTAGGGTTAGACACTTTATCATTGCGAGTCTTGGAGATATTTGAAGGAACTTGGTTTGAAAACCTCTTCTTGAACTTAGACTTGTCTTGAATGTCAAGCTTACTATTAGAAGAACCACTTTAAAAAAACCTTGCCTTCTTAAATTCTCTATTCTTCTTCCTTAGGCGACTCTCTCTATTTGTTGTACATGAACCATCAACCTAGAAATATCCATGTTGTCATGAAGCATAGTTGCACGACATTTTTCTTCAAACTCTTCGGACACATCCGTTACATAACGGTGCATTTCATCTCTATCATTCGAAACTAAAGAGGAAGCATATTTGGACAACTTAATGAACTGTAAGGACTATTCCTTAACACTTATATCTCCTTGAATAAGGTTTAAGAACCTATCAATAAAAGCCTTTTTGAAGATCTCCCAAGTTACGAGACCACCTCTTAAAGCCCGACTATCCTTCCATTGATCGTACCATGTCTGAGCCACGTCCTTGAGTTGATAGGCGGCAAGCTCGGCCTTTTCAGTAGTACTCACCCCCCATAGCAAAGAAAATATTATACACCTCATTAAGAAAGTCTTTGGGATCTTCATCAACCTTGGATCCAAAGAACATAGGAGAATTTATCCTCGTTAAATCTCTCAAACAGGCAGCCATAGTACTAGCATGTTGGTTCTCTCGAGGTATAACCTCCCGGTTATCTTGTGCCATAATGGTTTGAGCTTGAGTAGTGATGGCTTGGACATTTGGAAAAGATCTGACATTACCTCACCATCCATCATGGACGGAGGATTGACCGGAACTTGATCATTTACAACAACATTCTCTTGAGGAGGAAATCGATTGCCTTGGGAGTAGCTCCCGCATTAGCAACTTCCTCTTCAAATCTTTTTAGGTGGTTGTCATTATTGTGTTCATCGCCTATAAACAAAAGAAAGGGATTAGAGGCTAAAAGACACATAGTGTCAAAACTCTTGAGGCACGACATAGATTACCAAAAACAGAGAATTTTCCTAATCATCATATAGCATTTCATTCATAATTGTGGCGTGCTTTACAACCATGAACAAGACACTATATAAATATGGCTTAGTGAGATATTGACCCTAGGCTATTTAACCTCATTCTCTAATATCAAGTTTGTCACGATCGGGAGCACCGCCAGTCGTAATGGGCATCGGCGTCCTAGAAGAGGACTTAGAAAAGCCCTTAACATTCGTCATAGCATATCATTAGTTAAAAATCGCGGACTAAAAACTTTTGCTTATACTAAGTGAAGTATACTCAGACTTCTCCTTTAGAAATATGATCAACATTCATATGATAGTATAAAAACTCTCACATAAAAACCATCTAATCTTGGACTTAGCCAATACAATATCAACATGCCATATAGGACTTACTAAAATAGAATTCAATAATAAAAGGAATAAACAAGTATTTCATATACTACTACAATCTTCATAGCTAAAATAATGAAAAGATAGCATCCCCGAACATGAGGACCTACCAACACTTGGAGAAAGGGTTCCAAGCTTCTTCAATTGACCTTCTTAATCTTCAATGACCAGACCCTACATTTGTAGTTATATAAATTATATGGGTTAGTACCCCACATATACTAAGTATGGGTAAATGCACATAAACATTTAGGGACATGCATAAAAAGGACCATTTCTTTAGAAAGCATGCTAAGTCATTTGAAAACCTTAATGCACACACAAGAGAGATATACAACATAAGGATCACAACAACATAAATCATGATTATAACCAAATATATATTATCATAAAGCATATTAACATTGCATGTTCAATAGTTCATATAAATATAAATACAACAGTTACGAATAATCCCATCCCAATCTTACAAGTGCAATGATCATGTGAAGCCCCATAACCCTACATGAAGTAAACAACATAGGAGACAATAAGTAATGCTTTTCTTCATATAACTTATATCATAAGTAGTCATCATCACATATAGCAATATAGACCAATAACATGTTCATCAACACAGCCAACATCATATATCATAAGCATTATACATTTCATGTTATTAAATTACATAAGAACAATCTCATAGGACTTCCTTAGAGTCGATTGTGCAATGTACATACCCCTACTTATACTAAGTAGAACCCATAAGTCACCCTAGACAATATCCATTTACTTTAGTCTTTCATTTTACTTGAGGGAACAATCACCTTAACCGACACTAGACCATGTGAGCTAAATATAGAATGTGGTGTCATGTAAACCCACACCAAAAGAAGATGGTATACTTGCCAAGGTAGAGCCAAAACATGAACATAACATTCTAGGTTGATCCACTAGCTAGTATTCCTATGGAGACAACATAGTTCAAGAACTAGGAGATATATTAGATACCCATAGTTCCACATGGCAGCCTCTATCTCATGAGATTCATTATGAACCTACCTTGCAACTTGGGAAGGGACACCTCTCATATCTAGTTGACTCTGTGCTAAGATAAAGTCCCTTTTAGAATTTCCTTTACGTTATCATTAATCATCAATCTTATCATAGGCCATAGGAGATTAACTCCTTGTAAAAACATGATTATAGCTCATGACGTTTGAAGATGAGAATTTCCTTTCGTCACAACCCTTCTTTAGTGAGATTAACATATCATAGTCATATTATGTAAGGAACACAAGAGAAGCATCAACCTTGTATTATCATACCATTACCATGATCTTACATTCAACATATTTATAGGCCATCATATATGAATATAAACATCAAACATACTTCAATTGCATAACAACATCAATTATAGGCCAACATCAATATAATAGAGTAATCATGACTATCGAAGACTTACCTATTGCTTCCAAGAATCTTCATCAAGAACTTACACTCAATTCATAATAATCATCCAATAACATAGTGAAATACTCAATAACATAGCAATTCCCAACCACTCTAGTCATACTCCAGACCAATTCATAGTTAGGGTTAAGGGAAAGGGTTCATTTATGAATTCGTTCAAGCAATAGTTCCAATCCCAAATTTATATGAAATTAAGTGAATGATATAACATAATAGAATTCCATTATTTATGAAAAGGGCATGCTTCACACGAAAACCAACAATACCATATCAATTATTCAACAATACATTCTTAATTTGCCATAGAAAATCACAATTCATCATTATTAGTCATAAATTTCGAGTTTGGAAGAAAACCCACTTGTAGAATAAAAACCCTAGGAATTTGAATTGTTAGAAATTGTCTTTAAAAAGACCTCTTGGGGAAAGGAATCCCAAGAGTGAAGAACACATACCTTATTGAAAATTTAATACACGAATTTTGAATGAAAACCTTGGATACTGTCTTCTTCCTCAAGCTTTCTTGTTCTTCAATGGTGGTAGAATTAAGAGAGAGTTTTGTGAGAGATGAGAAGGATTTGGTAATTCTGATTTGGAGTGCATGTGAATGGTTTAAAACTGACCTAAAACCAATATAAACTCATCCCCTAAATTACCCAAAGACCCCTTACTTTATTGGGTCTTTTTGTGAAGCTAAATTGACTTTAAAACAACGCGGATAAATATGGAAAGCAATTGCTTATTATGGGGACAATTTCAATTCTTTTTTTTGAAAATCTGGGAAGTGTCTGCGTCGCTAGGAAAAATTTACCTAGCCAGTGCTGGCTGCACGACGCGCAATGGCTTCCATATATTGTCTTGCTCGCCAATGTTTGGGTCCTCCTCAAGGACCCTTCGGATGGTCCTTGGGAAGTCGTTACTGGATTTTTTAACCCTTTGTACTATATTTTACCTATTTAAAGTCTCGTTACAAGTTTTGGACTTGATTTGACACTCCCAAACCTTCACCAAACATAGGGACATCTACTAGTTCGATTTAGCTAGTTTTCACATGTCAAGGTCTGGAAACATCATTCTATCCATTATTTAATAGGCGAAGCTCTAGTCTAAGTCATGAAATTTCCAGAGTGTTGCATTTAGCCTCAAGAATGGAGGAAAACGAGATGAAATCACCCTAGGGTCATTCTTTACCTCTAAAAGTCAAAAAGTGCAATTAAGGTCGTTTAGGGTTTTATTAACGACTCAATTCGCACCTGCCCTACTACAACGACACTCATACAAATGTAATGGCAGCGCTACAACGGCTCATCATCCCGATACAACGACATTTTCATAATAGAACACTCCCCTCTCTAACTTACGATTTTAACTCTTGTCTCGTCTGCTAGAGGGATCACCATCCCGTCGCAGCGGGAATAATACCACTTTAGAGGCACAAACCTTAACAGATTGCTCTCAGAAGAAATTCAATTCCTCTTTTATACAACACACCTCCATTTCACTACGTGCAGAAAATACTCTTTACACTAAGATCGATTTTTGGAGCTCTACTCACTCAAATTCAATTTCGTAAAATTGTAAGGGTTCATTAACGAGTCATATAACACCTAATAAATTAAAAACATAGATAAATCACTATATTTCTAACATATCTTACTACAACACAACACTCTGATTTCCTCCAAAGCAGGACAAGGTTGGAAAACATTCAAATACTACAAAATCTTTTCTGACCCGAATTTTTCCTCCCTGGAATTTCTATAATGACGGAATACGGTCATTATAAGTTACTCAACAATATATGAATACAAAATTATAACTTTAACTCAAATGGCTCAAGCATATGACTTACAATAATTTTAGAGTATTCAATTAGCCAAAAATGAATTTCAAGTCTCAATCATTAAGGATGGAAATCAAAAAGATTCATGAAAACACCATTGTTTATGAAGTCTCTAATAACTATGCTTTATGTCGGTATAATACCCACAACATCTTAGAAAAATAAAAAATAGAAGTGAAATCCTTCGGAAGCATGAAGGCTCACCAAAGCAATTCTGGAACTGCAAGTGGTATCATCGGTGCGCCTATTTATGACCCTAAACTCTTATATCTGAGTTATAAAATGATGTAGGCCAAACGGTGTTAAGACATGGAATGTACGAGCATACAAGGGGAAACCTAAAGAACATACATAACCTTGAACACATTAAAAAGAAGAACTTACTAACATCATTTCAACTCAACTCAAGGATACTCAAAGATACTCAAACTCAGAAATACTCAACTCAGATAATATAAAAAGCAACAATAAAAATGTATTATAAAAATCTTTTGAAACAATAGATTATAACTGAATATATTTATAAATACAATATTTACTCTTTTACTCTTATTTGGAGATTCTCTAACCGACAACCATCACTATGTGATGATACAACGTCTCATCCACGCTTCCAGAACTGTCTTATACCTTGGGGGGAGTATAAGACATCCTCAACTAAGTTGATCCAATATGATATGCTTAAAAGCAATAATAAAATAATCTAAAAAGTATGACCCTTTTTACCTATATTGACATACATGGTTTATGATGACTTTAAGTTGTTTTAACTCGTCCTCGTATCGGTGCTCAATATTCTTCAAATAATATAGCTCATGTTCATATGTTTAAAAAAATTTCCTCTACCTCAAACTTCGACATTATTATTCAAAAGGTTCTCTTAACAGATATAGTGCTCAAAACTTCCTCATTAACTCATTTGGAAATCAAAGTTTGCTCTCATTTTATATGTAAACCATTTACTCTTGAGAATGCTTAGTTACCGTAAAATAATTTTGAAAAATGAAACTCGACTCTCCTCATCATCATACTCAAGTTTAAAACAATTTTTAAAAGTTTGTAAAAGACTTCTCAAAATGAAATGTGAATTCAAGAGTTATGATTCATGATATATAAGATCTCTCGATGATTATTGAAGATTTAAAGGAACAATTGGGGAGCGGAAGGGAAAGTTTGTTCATGCTCATTTGCACCTCTAGCGCGCCGCGCCATCCTCCACTTACTAGGTCTAGTTTATGGCACACTGCAAGCACAGGGTGCCAGCCCTCTTGGCGCATCTAGGTGGTGCTGCCCCAGCCAATTCCCAGAACGTTTTGACAAATTTTTCTTCACAATTTTTTGCCCTAATTCACCTAGAATAGAATGATTTCTTTGAAATACTCTTAGATTCGAATACCCAAGATAAGTAAACGAAAATCTTCTCAAGAACAACTCTCACACTCATAACATTCATCCCAAGAACTCATTACACCCCAATATTAAATATTGAAGAATGAAACTTCAAGAAAATCCATCAAGAACTTCAATACAATAACTTTCATGGACGAAATTAAATCAAGAAAGTCATGATTGGTGTGAGGATGAACGAACCCATCACTATGAAATCTTACATACCTCGAAAAGATTAAATTATTGGTGAAATTTATGGAATATCGCAAGAAGTCTTGAACGCTTGAAGCTTTTCACCCTTTTCTCCTCTTAAACTTTGGCCTGACTTTCCAAATGCTTTAACTTTAGCGTAAATGTTATAAACAATTTGTATTATAGTGAATGTCTAATTATGTGGAGTCCTAGTAGGATATGGTTAGGAATCCTACTTGGGGACCAAGTAATGTTTTTCCTATAAATAAAGGGTTTTCCTTCATTGTAAATAAGATTTGAGGAAGATCTATGAATCCTGAATATACTTCAAGAGAAATAAGAAGTCTTTTCTCTTCTCCCTACTTTCTTCTTCTTCTAAGTTTATGTAGTTTCTTAATACGTTATCAGCACGATTGTTCTATTCTTAAAGATTGATGAAGAAGATGGAAAAAGTGCAAAAGAGATCTTGCATAAGTTATGCAATAAGGTTCTTATATCTTCAAGGCTTCTGTTATCAAGAATCGTGTTAATATTGCAAGTGGGACACCAAACAGGTATGTGGAGTATTTTCCTTGATTAACATTTATTTTTAATTTTTATAATCTACAAATTAATTTACAAAATAAAAATGTGGATAATCCGCATATAAATTCAAAAAGAAAAAAAAGACGGTGGCAGTGAACATATTTTTTTATGTGAGCATATGTACATGTTCAATTTTACATTGAAACTTATTATTATTATTATTATTATTATTATTATTATCATTATTATTATTATTATATATGAGAAATTAATTCAAAAAGATTATTGGAGTTGATGTGGCATAATATCATTAGAGACTCGGGTGAGTCTCAATTGAAAATAAGATGAATCAATTTTCATCGCATCAAAAGCATAAGATGATGGATTCATGTTCAATTGCACAAAGAGGTTAAAACATCATGAGTTTTGATGCTCTATGATGAAAGATGTTGGGTTCAAGTCCCTCATTGAATTATAGCATAAGGCGTTTGGTTTGAGTCTCAATGCACCATATTCATTATATAATGATGACTAAGGCAAATAATGAGTTTTTGATAGTGATGAAGTATATCTCGTTGAAGCAGATCCATTCCTCGAATGTAGCAGTGCATAAATGTCTAAAAGAAGACAATTGATCAAATGATGCACATGAATATGGAATGAGGTACTAAGTAATCAAAAATTTGATGTACATAGATGATTGTGTTCTATTCGTGAAGAATGAGAACTTTTGATAAATGCTAAAAATATAGATTCATTCTCTAAAGGTAATGAAGCGTACGCCACCATGCTAGGCATGAGAAAGATTGCGACCTTTGATTAACGATGTGGTATCATCAAGAATGTCTCTAAGAAGACATGTATTATACAAACGTTTCATGCTTGTATTGGACAAGAATTAGTTCAATTGAGGCACATTCTATGATAAATAAGAAGTTTTCTAATTTCAATACTTTCTTAATTTGGTATGATTGTCTGAGACATCATTAGTCTATAATGTTTAGCTGAATTATGGAAAATTAAAACGGACATCCGTTGAAGAACCTAAAAATTCTTTTAAATGGTGAGCTTTCTTGTAATAATTGTTAGCAAGACAAGCTAATTGTGACACCATCATAAACGAAAGTTGAGATTCAATTCTCTGCTTTCTAGGAACGTATACAAATATTTGTGGACCTAGTCATCCACCTAGAGGATTGTTTAGACTTAATGGTCCTAATAAATGTTTCTTTTATATGGTCTCATGTGTGCCTATTATTATCTCGCAACTTGATGTTTGCTAAAAGGTTGGCACAAATAATATGTTACATGCACAATTTTCTTCAGATTAGTTCATTCAATGATGGGATCACGACTCACCTAAAGGGTAAAGTAATGAGAAGAAATAAATCTGAAAATTACTCTTGGAGTAATAAAATTGAAATTTATTCATATAATAGTAAATAAGAAATTTACTAAAGCAAAAGGCACATGCCGTAGTAAACTTGGAGTTTACGAGTACTAATAATTTTATTAGTTGGCATGAATAATTTGGTTATCCCAAAGACGTGCATACTGATTAATGGACATACATTGAAAAACTAGAAGATTCTTCAAGAATTCTTCACGTTGCTTGTTCTCGTGATAAAGTTGATTGGATCAACTAAAGTTGGGACTAAATCCCTAAATCCTGAAAACTATAAAAGGTTAATATGGACCCGTTCACCCATCACGTGATATGATAAAAAGATGAATTTATAAGATAATCACATATACGTTTGTTGTCAACATGTAGTTTGACATTCACAAAATTGTTTGTGCAAAAATAATTGAGATAAGAGCACAATTTCATAATACGAAATCAAGATAATTCACCTTGATAATATTGATAAATTTATAATATGATGTGACATTAAATGTCACATATAGTGAATCATTGCTTATGAAAATAAAGTATCATCTGTTGATCTGAAATATGATATTACATACAGACGTAATTGTATGAATCAAACCAATAAGTTATGATTAATTTTTCTGTTAATTGGTTTATGGTCAGGGACCAAATAGTTTTCATCTGATAATTTTGATTTGCAACATATGATTGATGAATATACTTTGATATGTGGTATATAATCAATGAATATACAATGATGCACAAAGATATATTCTCCAAAAGATTGAGATATATGTTAGTTTGTCTAACATAAGGGGGAGATTAGAAGCAACACAAAAGTTGTAAATACTCCTATTGAATGTCCAATAGAGTCTATGACATGCATGAAGCATAATAGACTAATCAATTCTAAATGAAATAATCTTTGAAAAAGGGAGAGGATCAAAGGATCAAAATGATCATAATAAGAAGATAATGTGCTCTTGGGGAGCCTACGACATAACACTTTATGAAACCTCATGAGAAGGGAAGCTACCTAAAAATAATGAAGTGATGAGATCTCAAAAAGTTTTTCTATTGTGAATCAATGGAAAATGGCATATCGTTGACGATATCTTTGATACAATAGCGCGCAATATTGTAAAAGATTATGAGGATATGAATTCTACATCTATTAAAGCATGCTTGTATAGAAATAATTATCAAGTGAAAAGTGAAATGATGCATCTTGGTAAGCGTAAAGCTTATTTGACTTGCAATCTAGGCACTAGAAGATGTCATACATCTAATATTAAATGTTGTTACTTGACAAAATTGATATGAAAATATCGAATGGGTTCAAAATCTAAAGCATATACAAGTTTTTGAAAAGCTTGTTTATCATCCTCATAAGGATTAAATAGATTCAAAATGCATAGAGCATATACAAGTATTATTATGCAAGTTGATGACTAGAATTCAAACTCTTGCCAATAGATTATTTTCTTAAAGAAGTTGAAGTAAGGAATTTGCAGATATCGTTGACACTGGAGGGAAGATTTATAAAAGCAGATAGAAAAAAGCATATTTCGTCAAGATTTTTCTACACTCATAAGCTCCCAAGAATGGTGATATCAACATGCAAGAGCTCTGTTCAAGTAATATTATTGTTTATTTATTCACCAAGTCTCTACCAAATACAACTTTCAAGAAGATGGTGCACAAGATTGGAAAATGAAGATTCTAGTCTCTGAATTGATGTTCTCATAAGGGGGAGTTAATACGCGATGTACTCTTTTTACCTCATAAGGTTTTGTCCCACTGGGTTTTCCTTCTATGGTTTTTAATGAGGCATCCATAATGCGTATTATTAGATATGTGTACTCTTTTTCCTTCACTAGTTTTTTTACACTGGATTTTATCTAGTAAGGTTTTAACGAGGCACATAATCTAATGACATTCAAGGGAGAGTGTTATAAAAAATTTGTATTATAGTGAATGTCTAATTATGTGGAGTCCTTATAGGATATGACTAGAAATCCTACTTGGGGACCAAGTAAGGTTTTTCCTATAAATAAAGGGTTTTCCTTCATTGTAAATAAAATTTGAGGAAGATCTATGAATTCTGAATATACGTCAAGAGATATAAGAAGTCTTTTCTCTTCTCCCTACTTTCTTATTCTTCTAAATTTATATAATTTCATAATAGTAAACTGATTTTAATCAGATTTTACCTCTAGTTTTGGTGGGAAAACGTGTGAACCTTGTTGGTTAAGGAAATGACCAAAATACCATAATTTGGATGAATATTCTTAACAGGACAGACCAAATTCAAACCGACATATACTCCTCTTTCCAACTTGAAATTTATCAAATTTGGTGGTGTTGAAAAGAGGACTCAAAGATCTTTCATTGGATATCTTATGGGCCACCTAGCGCATCCAGTACTAAAATTCATGGTCATTTGAAGTTGTCCCAAAAAACAAAATTGAAGACTAACTTGCACAAATATCAAAATGCCTATTTCTAATATACTTTTTTCAATAATTAACCCTTTCTATGACTGAGGTGTTACACTTTCTTCCCCAATTCTTCTTCTCCCAGTTGCCCCCCCCCCCCTCCCCCCACATCCACAATTCTAGTTTTTCTCCAATTATTGTTCTTCATCAATTCAAATCTGTTGACACCAAATTTTGGTATGATATTTCTAAAATTAATACTTTTAGTATTTTATTTTTTAAATAGTTTAAAATATATTATGTGTAATTTTAACGCAATTTCATGATAATTATCCTTATTCTCAAAGTATTAGGATTTTTATCGGTTAATTCTTTTTATATTATTTTATCATAGCAAGACGTTCAAATATTTGTTCATTTTATATAAAATCAGTATTTCTGTTAAATTGCATTTTTTACATGTCATTGGTTAAGTTCATTACATTTTTTTCCTCTGTTACATTTGTTAGTATTTACTTTTATATTATTGCACAGTCTAATAATTCATATACATATATTTTTTTAATCGGTGGTTTTGACTAACGATTTTAAGATAGTGGTATTGTACAAGTAGATTCAGAGGCAGAGCCAAGATTTTTATTAACGGGGTTCAATATCTGTAGAAATTGACACATGAAGTCGCTGAAGCGGGTTGTACATATACTTTATATACATATAAAATTATTGTAACTATATAAAAATAATATAATATTTCGTTGAAAGGGGTTCTACAAGATAGCTATGCCCCTATGTACAATTGCTAACTTCCATCTCCTTATATATATAATAGTTGGTTCATTAGATTAAAGGTGGCGGATAAAATTTAAGGGTATTTTTTTTACATTTTTAGTGTTTAAGAGATTCTTTTATTGTTTATGTTTTTCCGGTGATTAATCCACTGGAGTTTCGGCGATTCCATCACCCAAAACCCCTTTGTTTTTTCTTCTTTTTCCGGTGAAATGGTCACCGGAAACATCTCCAAACAACAACCAAGCATCTTCATTCACCACCCTCCTTCCCTATTTCTTCTCAGTCCAACAACGGCGGAAGAAACTCCAAAAATCCCCATTTTCTCGCAGCTCCAACGAGCAACAGCTTCCAGCCGCCAGAACAAGACCTCAGTGTCCATTTTATCCTTATTCTCGTCTTTCTTGGCTCGCCCAAGACACCGGAGCAAACCAGCCACCACCAAGCTCCAAAAATTTTTTCCCTCTTCTCCATTTTTTCCGGCGAAACCTCACTGGTACACAACCAAACCATTCCAGTTTCTCCCTCACAATCAGACCTCACTCATAACCAGACCCAAACCCCCATTCATTTTCTCATTATTCCGGTGAGGAGCTCAAAGCTCCGATGAACCAAACACCTTACCCTTTTTCCCCTGTCGATTTACTATTTGTTTTGCAAGTTATTAGTGAGCTTCACACCGGTGAACAAAACCCCATCTCCATTCCCATTTTTTCAAGCAAACAACTCCACAGCAAGCTCCAAGAGATCGAGAGTGCAAACCACCGGCTCACCGTTCATATTTCTTCTTCTCTGGCAAAACATCACTGTTTGTCACCATTTAACCCTTTTATTTTAATTATTTAATGGTATTTTTCTTAATCAATGTTATTACTTTGCTTTATGTTGTTGTTATTATTATTATTATTATTATTATTATTATTGTTATTATTATTGTTATTATTATTATTATTATTATTATTATTATTATTATTATTTCACTATTTCATTTCTCACCATAACTTGCTTCATTGTTATGTTCACAGAAGATTTCTTGTATTTTGATTATTATTGGTTATTTTATTCATTACTTATTTTATTATATATAGGGATAATTTTTCTCTCACTGACTTCTTTAGTGTTTAGGATAGAAGTGGTCTTATTTCCTTTTTATTTATAATTTATTTTGTTAGAATTTTATTGTTATGATTATTTATTTGTTTCTGTCACTGCCTTTGTGAGTGTATATATTTTATATGTTTTGTTACTGGGTTTAATTATTTTTTTAGTCGTTGTTTGATTAGGTTGATGTAGTTTTGCTTATCATGTTATGTATTTCCTGTTTAATTTATTTTTTCTCTCTTAATAATTTATATACTTATGTTAATTGTTCATTAATTAATTGTTCTTGATTTATTCAAGTTGGATGTATACATTTTAAAAATACTTTCAGTAAGTAGTGTTGCTTGTTTGTTATCATGTGGTTCTTTTCTTATTTTTTATCTTTTAGGATGTCGTATGTTGCTTTATAGCTTATTTTGTTAATTTAATATATTTATTTTTTAAAAATTAACCGATGAAGAAATTATTGTTGATTTTCAAGGTATTTCATATTAATAAGACGGGTTTTATTTCAAGTTAGTTATTTTATTTATTTTTATTCATATTTACTTATTAATAATGTTT
The DNA here is from genome assembly GCF_001406875.1 of Solanum pennellii. Lineage (NCBI taxonomy): Eukaryota > Viridiplantae > Streptophyta > Magnoliopsida > Solanales > Solanaceae > Solanum > Solanum pennellii. The sequence continues at coordinate 17,665,283 of NC_028645.1, read as the reverse complement.
TTACTAAGTGTGTCTATAGGTACACCAGAATCACTTCCCATTGAAGTTATTCCAATGGAATATGAATTATAATTTTTATTTTTTGTTGTGCACATTGTTCATGATACGATAATTTAGGTCGATTCATGTATTATTATTTTATCATATGACTTGTGTATATTGCATGTTTATTATACTTGTACATTATTTTATTTCCTCCTCAATTTGAAAAAATAATATCAGTCGGGATCCACACATCTCTGAATTTCAAAGGGTGTCTAACCCCTTCCCTTTGAAATAATTTGGACCCCTTACCTAGGATCAGTCGGTTTCCTAAACTTTCTTTTATGTTAATTAATTAATGGATCTCCTATTTTTCCGAAAAATTAGGTGGCGGCTCCCTTTTCCCTTTTAAAATTCATTAAAAAATTTTAAATTTGAGTCACCGCGACGTTGCACCCTCTCACGGAATATCAACAAAATCATCACTCGATTTTATAACATTCTATCAATGGAGAATAATTTGTTTCTCCTATAATATCATGAAAGTTGAACTTCAGAGCAACAATTTATTAGTTCTCACGTTGAGGCAATTATAGCAGAATCTACTTCTGATTATAAAAATTTAATCACAAAAATCTAAAAAAAAAATCATAATTAATACTTTTGAATATATTGAAATTAACTATGGAATTTTTTTTAATGTTCGCTATTGAAAATATCTAATAATATAAGTGTTACGTCTATATTGAGTTGAAGAAGTAGAAAAAGGTTGAAATTACTTAATATCCACTGTTGATCAAATATAATCATTATTTTACCAAACCAATCATCAACTTTTATGTGAAACATCTAAATTCTAAATTATACCATGAGGTTCTACTTTGATTAAAAAGAAAATACCTCTTTCTTTTCCTCTTCTTGATCAGCGAATTCAGAGTGATCAGGTGAAGCCCCCCTTCTCATTGGTACGGAAAATAAATTACTTTTTTGAGATCCTAAATCGTCAATTGGACAAATTTTCTTTTACTTTTGAAGCCTTGCCTAAAGAAAGCAGTGAATTACTTTCTACCAGCTCACTTGACTATTATGAAATGAGCGACAGTGAAATGATGATTCCTCCATTTCCATTGAAGTAGGGAGGGCATCCTTTCCCACCATTCCGGCCTATTATTTAAAGGGATTTTACCGATGCTAAAAATACCTTTCTTACTAAGCCTCCCACTTGAGAAGCTACTCTTGAGGATATAAGTGAGAAGGATGTGAAGTTATTTGCGAAGCTTTGCTTCTCCCCCTGCAGTCATAACACTCAACTTGTCGCTACTTTGATTTACAAGGGAGCCGATAGTTTACGACTTTCTCCGCCGCAACCATAACCACTAGTCATTCCAATTATTTCATCCATAAACCATCATCTCCTAAGGAATACCTTAAGGCTAGTAATAAACTCACTTCTGATGAGCAGGTTTGTTTACACCGCTCTCATCAGTCCACATAGCAAGGTACAATAGTTTAGACCAGTCAACTATTGGAGGAAAAGTCAAAGAAAAAATGAAAAATTAGAGCACACTGCATCTCCAGTGAACCATCCTACTAAGTTTTCACGAAGTCAAGACATACATTCACAGCTACGGGCTTGGACGCATCTTAACATACTCTCCTTTAGCACCATTCACAATTGACTCTCAACTTCATATCTGATATAAGTATGGGAAGACAAAAAACATTGATTGCAAGTGATATGTCCAACAGAAAGAGAGGGAGGGAGATGTTTACTCATTAAGATCATTTGATCACACAAATAGCTTCAATAATTCACTTAACTTTATGTGAATGAATGTGACTACTCTTGAAATCATATTCAATCTGATTAGATATGTTACTGAAAGTCTGAGACAAAGTTATTGTATTATGTCTCTCTTTTCTTTTCTTAATCCGAGGATGAGTCAGCCGATCCTGACAAAATTTATGAGAAGCCGGACGACGAAGCCTCCTCCTCAGATAAAATTGGTTAATCTTTCTGTCATGATAATTATTATTTTTACAATTTTAAATATAATAATAAATAAAGATTCTTAATGAATTTTTATTTTTAACAATAAATACTATTTTATTGTGTTAACAAAAAATAACTAAGCTAAAGAAAATAATCTAGACGACCCTCAACTATTCGGATTATTACTCCACTAACTCACAAATATATAGGATATGTGTTATAAGAAATCGACAGAAATTAAAATAATTATAAAGATGTATCCAACGCTATGTTACCGGTATGAAGAACTTTTTTATGGTGATTTTTTTAGCAAGTTAGATCAGGAGAGACAAAAGACAATATATTGCATATTTTTGTAGTATCATTGAGAAACAACTAAACACTCATGAAATTTTTAACAAAAAATATATATAAAGCCAATTACATAGTGGATGTACACAACTTCTAAAAATTGTAATTTGTGCTGGAAATGTGAAAGAATGATAAGGGGAATTTTTGGAATTGTGAAAATATTTTGTGGATTAATTGTCCTAGATTGTGAAAAGATTTTGTGGATTAATTGTCCTAGAGACAACTGTACGTTTTTGGGTCCTAGAGACAGGTATACTTTATCTATTCTTAATCAGACATAAATTGAGCAAAATAACAAAAACAAAATTTAAACCCTATGTCAACTCTTCGCCTTCAGAACTTTCATCGGTGACAAGGGTATCTTGATCCGACTCTTGATAGATCGTTTCTTTTTTATTGTGTTTCATTTCCTGAGAGAAGTTATAGGAATATGGCAGTTTTTATCTTTTGTATCGATGCTAATGATATTTCATTTATTAGGATGCCAATTTTCGTTTTTTAATTCTCCTATTTTTATCTTTGTTGGTATCACTCTGAGATTTTATGTTTGACCAATAAGTGATTCAATTTCCATTAATTTCTACACTTTGTTAACTACATTCTATATATACTATAATTGTGAAGTCGGACTGTGTTCTCTTGACTATTGAAAATATTGATCTCTTTTGTTGTATATATTTGACGATGTTTTTATAGTTTTTCAGGTTTGTGCTGCACTGGTAAGAGAGTTTCACCTTTAACCATAGGTCTCGGGTTAGAGCCTTGGGTATGGAGAAAACTTTGTTGGGAGCGCCACCCTCGAATGGGCCCTGCAGAGCGTGATCCTAATTTAGTTAGAGCTCTAATGTGGACTGCGAACAGCACGTGGAAAAGCAAAAACAACAGATGTCATTGATTTGTAAGTGGCTTCACATATCGTTCTCCTTAAAGGTTATACTTCTCAATTCAATATAATTGTCTCATTATAAGATAGTCTGAATAAGTTATTTCATCTTAAGCTCCTCTTTCTCTCTGTAATGGTTTTTCTATGTTCTATGTTTTGGTGTTTTCTTTTAATAATTGTATATTGAGTTGACGATCCAAAGAACACAATCTATACCTTCACATGCTAAGGCTAAAGTTGCATACACACCATCCTCCCTATATCGTACTTAATGGATTATATTGAATATGTTGTTGTAGTTTGTAATTATAATTATCTGATTGTGGTATAAATAATATTCTTAAATGCTCAAGATTATTGTCACTCCACGAGCTATCCCCGAGACGCGGACACGGAACTTAGGACCACAAGTGATCACAAGCTAATCCTGCTGGCATGATCAGGACCATACTAAAGATAATAAACTATTGCGGAAGCTAAATCATACTTAATATGAAAAGATGGGGAATACCCATATTCTATAACTGAGATATTTGAAAACAATGAGTTTAATACAAAAGAAACATTAACTCAATACTAAGTTGAATCTAACTATTTCTGAAAATAGCCTCTAAACTAGACTAGAAATAATGGGATAAGCCCCAGCTAAATCTAGCAAAAACTTAAACTAAATGACTAAACACTGAAATGAAACTCATGACTGTTGTCCTCGCAGAACGAGGACTCACCACTTAATCTACTAAACTGGAGATCGGGAAATCGATTTATGCGTGATCTGGATGCTGAGAACTTGAACCTACATCACGAGAAGATGTAGCGCACCTATGCATTAGTACTTGAAAGGTACTGAGCATGTAGGATAAAGTAAAGTTGAAATAAATATAACTGAACAAGCACAGAAAGAAGTATAATAATCTGAACGTGATGTGCTGGTTTCTAAGATAATTGGATGCAATGACCAATTTATAACATGCTGAAACTAAATACTGAATATACTGATAAATGGTCAATGGAGAGAGTCTGACTGAAATGTGGAAGCTACTAATAACCGACAATAAAACCACATGAGCTGAATGTGGAGTCCGATGTATACACCCCATCGAAGAGGACACAATAAACCCTGCCAAAGGTATAAAGGTATGCTGGCGTGATCATTAAACTGATTGCCCACAGAAAGGACTTACAACCTACTTGGCTAGTAGTTCTAGGACTATTGGGTACGCTAAACCCTAGTCCAACTTGGTATTATGCTACTCCTAATAAATTCTGTAAATTAACTGATTATATCTGAATTTCTGTAAATACTGGATAGCTCAAAACTGAACATGCAAACTGAGAATGCAATAATTAATCTTGTAATTATGCATTTATAACTAAGGCATGTATATCTGAAGTTCTGAAATATATGACCTACCATGTGTAATTCAAGAACTAAAGAAATACAAAGCTAGGGTTCTGAAATTCATACGATAATTTCAATAATAACATGATAATCTGATTTGGCATATATATTTAATAAATTCATGAAGTTATATCAAAGTTCTAGAAACCCTAGGTTGAATCATGATAAGAGAATCAAGAACTGACTGAAACTAAGGACCCGATTGGTGAAAGGAACCCACTAGTGAAATCCCACATACTTGGTGATGAAATGTACGGAAAAATACTTGAGTTTCGGGGCTGGAACTGTTGGAGCTTGTGGAGTTCTTGAACAAGGGTTCTTGAGCTTTTTTCTCCTCTCTTTCTTCTAATTTTCTAAGTTTTGATTTAATGATTTGATTTGGATATGTTTTAATTATGTTTCTAGGCTTAATCTGACTAAAATCTGATGATTTAGGGTCAAAATGACGTAACTTAAGGTTTAAACGGAGTGGGAAAGGTCAAAAAGACCTCTGGGAGGGTTGTTGTTGGGCCTCACGACGGCCAGGACTGACGGTCCGTCGTGCGTCCGATGCCCCGTCGTGAGGGCCTGTTCAACAGGCCTTTGCTAAAATGGCAATAACTTTTTACTAGGAGGTCTGATTTTAGCAAGGTCAGTAGCTATGGAAATATAATTCAATTATCTATCTGTGGGTAGGTCATGGGATACCTAATTAATTTTTTGCTAAGAGTTATGATCATTTTATGTTTACCCAACTGCATTTCCCCTTAACTAGTTGCAGATTTTCCACCTACGGTCAGGCCTACGGACCGTAGGTCCACCTACGAACCATGTTGGTCATCCATAGCTCTTGTCAGAGAGTGGTTGAAGGGAGTCTTGATCAATGGTCACGGACTACGGACCGTCGTTTTGACCTACGGACCGTAAGTCCATCCGTCGTCCAAGACTTAACCAATTTTTCTAGGCTGAAATTTTTGGAAGTTTCTGATCCCATCGACGCTTGTGCAGGACGGACTGTGGTTCAGGCTACGGTCTGTCGATGCCACCATTGGTAGCACCTGCAGATTTTTCTGAAAAACTAATTTTTGATCTGTTTTGACTATGGGTGTTACATTATTTCCCCCTTGGGAACATTCATCCTCGAACGAAGACTAAACTAGATGAAAAAGAGGGATAGAGATGCAAACTCCACTACACTGAGAACTGAGTTCTGACTGAATTCAGTTCTGAGTACATGCAATTACAATAAAAATGAAAGTACAAACTGAGGGAACATGATTCTAAAACTGAATTTACGCATGAATGACTGTAAAACTGATACTTGGCTTTCATGTCTTCTTCTGCTTCCCAAGTAGCTCCCTCTACGGACTGACTCCTCCACAAAATCTTGACTGAAGCAACTTCTTTGTTTCTCAACCTTCTAACCTGACGGTCAAGAATCTCAATTGGTACATCCTCATAAGAAGAATATCTTTCACCGCCACACTCTCTAATGGCACTATAGAGGTTGGGTCACCCACGCACTTCTTCAAGAGTGAGATGTGGAAGAACGGATGCACTGCTGCTAATTTTGCTGGCAACTCTAACTCATATGCCACCTTGCCAATCCTTTTCAAGATCTTGTAAGGGCCTACATATCTAGGACTGAGCTTCCATTTCTTTCCAAATCTCATCACCCCTTTCATAGGTGAGACTTTCAGAAAAACCCAATCATTAACTTGGAACTCTAGTTCCCTTCTCCTTACATCTGCATAAGATTTCTGACCACTTTGGGCTGTCTTAAGTATATCACTAACGAGTTGCACTTTCTCCATAGCATAAAGGACTGAATCTGGCCCTATCAAAGCTGCTTCACCTATTTAAACCAACCAACAAGAGATTTACATCTACGCCCATATAAATCCTCATAAGGGGCCATCTGAATGCTTGAATGGTAGCTATTATTGTAGGCAAACTCAATAAGTGGAAGGTGATCATCCCAACTACCTTTGAAATCGATCACACAACATCTCAACATATCCTCTAATGTATGAATGGTACACTTTGTCTGCCCATCTGTCTGTGGATGAAATGTTGTACTAAGGTTAACTTGAGTACCAAAACCTTTTTGAAATGGCTTCCAGAAATGAGAGGTAAACTGAGGACCTCTATTTGAGAACATAGACAAAGGAACCCCATGCAACCTCACAATATCAGTAAGGTAAAGCTTGGCATAGTCCTCTGCCGAATATGTAGTCTTGACAGCCAAAAAAGCGAGAAGACTTAGTCATCCTATCAACTATCACCCAAATTGAGTCATGCTGTCTGCGAGTACGAGGTAACCCTGTGATTAAATCCATATTGATCACATCCCACTTCCAAGTAGGAATATCGATCTCTTGAGTCATACCTCTTGGTTTCTGATGTTCTACCTTGACTTGCTGGCAATTGGGGCACGTACTCACAAAGTGTGCTATATCCCTCTTCATGCCAATCCACCAATAGACTTCCCACAGATCGCGGTACATCTTAGTGGCACCTGGATGAATAGAATACCTGCAGTTATCAGCTTCTGCAAGAATATGCTGCCTCAACTCTCCCACATCAAGAACACACAATCTACCTTGGTAGCGAAGTACACCATCTCCCCCTTGGGAGAAAACCTCCACTCTCTGATTGTTGACTGCACCCTTTAGTTCAACCAAGATCAGATCACTCTCTTGCTTTTTCTTAACCTCCACTACCAAAGACGATTCTGCCCCATTCTGAACTGTTACACCGCTGTTTGATATGCTCATAAGGAGAACTCCCAAGCGAGCAAGACTGTGAACATCCTTCACTAGCTGATATACCGTGGTTTCACGGTATTATTAATACTTTTTCCTTAAGTTTAGTGTGTCCAAAAGCCTTTTTGTGCTAATTTTTATATAAGTTTCTCCTTATTTGCAGGAAAACTGTCCAAAGATGAATGCGGAGGTTTTTGAGCAAAGAAATGCAGAAGAGACCACCTAGGGAGCTTGTGACGGTCCGTCATGCTCATGACGGTCCGTAGGTGGCAGCGTAGTGCAGCTGCTGAAGGAAGATGAGGAAGTCTGACCAAGTGTGGGGTTACGGAAAGCGTGACGGACCATCGTATCCATGACGGTCCGTCCTGCAGGTTCGTCATGAAGATCAGAGAAGTAGCCCCAGTACCCATATTCCAAGAGTTCAAGTGTTTTGGAACGGAGATCCTCGACAGACCGTTGTGCTCGTAACAATTCGTCATACCTGCCGTCGAGGGTAATGAAGAGAGCAGCAGAAGAAATTTGCAAAGTATGGGACGACGGAGTCCATGACGGCCCGTCGTGACCACGACGTCCCGTCTCGAGGTCCGTCGACCCAACTGCGTTTTGACAGATTTCCAGCAAATAGAGTCCTTGTTTGATTAGGTTTTTATATTTTATAAATAGTTCGAAAAACTTCATTTTTGAGGTTAGACTCTTGATTATTAGGTTAGGCCCTTGATTATTGTTAGACTCTTGATTATTTTTTTAGACCTTTTGTGAGATTCTTGATTATTTTGAGATTCTTGTACTTGATTGTTGGTGATTTTCGTTGATTAATCAAGCGAACTTTTGGATTTTACTCTTTCTCATCGAAGTAAGTGCATGAATTCTTATATCACATATTTGAATATTGTAATTATGACTATGAGTAACTAAACTCCATAACTAGGGTTGTGGGAACCATAGGCTAATAATGAGGTAAAACCTAACTAAAATAACAATTCTAGAATAGTGTCTTGCATGTATTGATAATTCTTTCGTTTAGAAGTTTTTTTAACGGATGGTCAACGTTAGAACTCGCCTTAATGCTACTTGCCAGACCAAGGAGGTAGATAATAGGAAAAGAATTATCAACATAGATTTAGTGTACACTATCTAATAGGCTAGTATTGATTGGTACGAGGTAATAACTTAGTCAAATATCGAATACGATGCTTAATATGAGGTAAAGATAAGGGTTAGTATAGCAACACACGTAGCCGGACCAAGGTGCGGAGTGAAATTTTCTAGATGCCGGACCAAGGATTTAGAAATAAATAACTTATCACTTTGCATGCAAGATACTAGGAAAGAATTGTTATAGTAAGACTTATAAAGTTATGAACCTGTGGGGAACACGTAAAACCCTAGTTACCTTCATTAATTGATTAAATCTCAATTATTTGAAGCTGTTAAGTGTCTCTTTCAATTTCGCTATTTATTTTCATTTATTTAGAAATAGAAAACCCCCCTTTTATCATTTTTGCTTTCCAAGGAAGTAATTGACTGAACAATAGTAGTAATAGATTGAAGTTAAGTATAAACTATTTTCCTCGTGGGAACGATCCCAACCTCACTAGTTGTGTTATTTATTTGGCACGACCGCTTTACTTCTTATTTGAGAAGTACGTTTGAGCGTACAAAATTTTGGCGCCGCTGCCGGGGAAAGTAACTTTTAGATTAACTTAAACTTATTGCTATAGTTTAGTTGATATTTTCTTGATTTTACTTTGTTTTACTGTTTTTGATTCGTGCAGAACCACCCTCCTTGTATGCCAAATACACGGAGAGGAAGAGAACCCTTGTTTCCCTACGATCACGAATCAGAGCGTACACTACGCAACATGAATAGAAACTTAGGAATTAATGATGATGATCCAAACCAGAACATCCCAGCTCCGGTTGATGTTCATGGTCAGTTGTTACCCGATGCTCCGGGTGAAAACCAACAGAGGGGACGAAATCCCGCTCCACGGCCCCAAGCATACTACATAGGCTATGACAACATAGCAGACTCCGATGGGCCACTTGTCTTTCCTCCTCTACCACCAGGCCACACCTTCGTGGTAACTAGTAGCCTGATGCAAATGCTCACTGCCAGAGGTTTGTTTTCAGGGCTACCTTCTGAGGATCCACATGCCCATATAGCTAAGGTAAGGGTAGTGTGTAAAAGCTGTGTAGGGAGGCCTGACTTGGACTTGGATGTAATAGGGCTTAGAGTGTTTCCTCTCTCACTGACGGGAGAGGCTGCTATATGGTTCACTGAGCTCCCTTACAACTCAATTTTCACTTGGAACCAACTAAGGGATGTTTTCTTAGCACGCTACTATCCGTCTCCAAGAAACTAAACCACAAAGACAGAGTGAACAACTTTGTTGCACTACCAGGAGAGTTAGTTAGTAGTTCTTGGGATAGATTCACCTTCGTTCTTGAGAAGTGTCCCAAATCACCGTATAGATGATGAGTCACTGAAGGAATATTTCTATCGGGTACAGGATGATAATAATAAAGCGGTGTTGGACACTATAGCAGGTGGATCTTATGGGGAGTGTCCTTATGCTGAGATTGCTGAAAAATTAGAGAAAATCTCCCGGAATAATAAAGCTTGGAGTACTAGAAAGTCAGATACCGGGAGAAATACCTTCGCAGTGCAGTCCACTCACAACCCAGCCACAGATGAGATTCGTGAAGAAATGGCTTGGGTTGGTACTAAAACATATCACTTGGGGTGCAGAAAAGATAAATGCAGTTAACTACATGCCTAAAGAACCATCTCCTAATGATGAATGCTATTATGCAGAAGACTCCTATGCAGAAATGAGAAGACGAGGGGTTTTCGACCGAGCGCCCAAGGCTCAAACCAGGATAATTGGCGCCAAGGTCAAGGGAACCAAGGTCGGATCTATGGTAACTATAACCGTGAGGGTCATTATGTCCGAGATGGAAACTACAACCGCGACAACAACTTCAACAGGGGTAACTACGTTAATAGAAATGATAGGAATGGGCCCTATGTCCCTCCTCAAAATCGTGAAGTTACTCCTAGGGATGGTGGAGATAGTATGGCGCGAGTTGAGCATATGTTGCACAAAATGATGAGGAGGTTTGATGCTAGTGATGAGCACATTAAAGAGTTAAGGTGTGATTTAGCAGGTATTGGGCAAAAAGTCGATACACATGCAACATCGATTAAGCAGATCGAGTTGAAAATGGCCCAATTATCTGCGACAGTGAACACACGGCAACCGGGCACTCTTCCTAGCAACACTGTCCAAAATACGAAAAATGATGCGCACTGTATGGCAATCACTACTCGGGGTGGTAAGCAAACCATTGAGCCACCTATGCCGTCTAATGAGAAAAAGGTGAGAAAGGATGATGATAAGGTGGTAAAGGGTAGTGGTGAAGCAGAAGAGAGCACTGGAAAAGATGCAGAAGTCCCTATGAAGGTAATACCCATGCCTAGACCACCACCACCCTTCCCTCAGAGATTAGTGAAAAAGACCGAGGATGGTAAATATCGGCGTTTTATAACAATGCTGAAGAAGCTTTCTATCAATGTCCCTTTGGTAGAAGCTCTAGAACAAATGCCCGGTTATGCCAAGTTTATGAAATATTTGGTTACAAAGAAAAGATCAGTCACTTTCGAGGATGATGATAGACTGCAGCATTGTAGTGCTATTGCTACAAGATCTCTCGTACAAAAGAAAGAAGATCCGGGTGCGTTCACTATTCCTTGTACAGTCGAGTCATTACATTTTTCGAAAGCATTATGTGATCTAGGGTCAAGCATAAATCTCATGCCCCTTTCGATTTACAAGAACTTGGGTTTGGGTGACCCAAAACCCACTGCGATGCGGCTACTGATGGCTGATCGAACAGTGAAAAGGCCTATAGGGATACTCCATGATGTGCTAGTAAAAGTGGAGTCATTCATATTTCCGACAGATTTTGTTATTCTTGATTGTGAAGTCGATTTTGAAGTGCCTATTATTCTTAGGAGGCCATTCCTTGCTACAGGTAGAGCCTTAGTTGATATGGAAAACGGGCAGATGAAATTTCGGTTGAACAATGAAGAAGTGACCTTCAACATTTGTAGGACCATGAGGCAGAGTGGGGAGCTCCAATCGGTATCCGCCATATCCCACAAAGAAAAAACGAAGAAGGAGAATGAACAAAAAAGTGCAAAAAAAGAGTTTATTGTTGGGGATTTGGTGCTTTTAGACAGTTCTGGGTTGCCTTGTCTTCCGAGCAAGCTCAAGTCCAAACGGACTGGCCCTTACTTGATTACCCAAGTATTCCCTCATGGAGCAGTTGAGTTAAAAACCAAGGAGGGAGTGCGGTTTAAGGTGAATAGAGAACGAATAAAACTCTATTTTGGGCATACTGCATCGGTGAATGAAGTGATAGAGGCATACCATCTTGATGAAGGCTGAGTAATCAAGTGTCCTCAGTCGTGCCGCGACGTTAAATCAGGCGCTTGTTGGGAGGCAACCCAATACTTATAGTTTTTCTTTCTAGTAATGGTAGCATTTTCTACTAATGGGTTTTATATTTGCAGTCACATCACCAGGAAATTCTGCAGAAAATCACTCTGCAGCAGTCACTGACGGATACAGCGACGGACCGTTGTGCCTGTGATGGACCGTCGCATGAATCCGTCGTGCCAGGTACGTCTTTCTATTGTTTTCAAACTAGGGCACACGCGACGGAACAAACGACGAACCGTCACAACCGAGACGGACAGTCGTCGGGGAATCATCGCGTCTTTAATGAAGCGTACCCGACCCGACCCGGCTGGGGGTTTTAAAAAATTCATCATTTAAAACCCCCACCCCTTCATTTCACCCCATTCTTTCACTCTTTCTCCCATTTCCCTCCTTCTTCAACTTTCAAAGCTCTCATTTTCCCCAACTTCTCCAAATTCCTCAAAATTCATCATCTACTAGTCGGAGAGTTGCTGCTGTCGGTGTCTACTTGATCACCAAGTACCTTTCCCTCTTGTTTTTCTCAAATTCTCAGGTATGTGTCTCTAATTTCTACTCATTTATATTGCATTTTTTTTATCAATTAGTAGTAGCCTAGTTCATCTTGATACGTTCATTCTTTATCAAATTTTGTCTGACCTAGGTTAAAAAAATCCTCGAAATTGCCGTGTTAAAACCGTATAAAATAAGTGTCTTAGCATTGCTAGTTTACTAGGTATTTGGGTTAGACAAATGTAGGTCAAAACACTACCAATTCGATTTGGGTCATACGGGATGAATGGGGCATCTCCAGCTCTGTCACTGAGTTACAGAACGAGATCCCGATGACGGACCGTCGTATCCACGACGGACCGTCATTGGGTCCGTTCCAACCGCCATAACACCCCACTGTCCAATTTTTCTCCAAGTGTCCACCAACGGCCACATGCGACGGACCGTCGTTCCCGTGACGGTCCATCCTGCACTACGTTCTGGTTGTCAGAGACCCTACTCCTAAGGGTCTCTCACTTTTTCTAAGTGTCCTCCAACGGACAAATGCGACGGACCGTCATCCCTACGACGGTCCGTCCTGCACAACCGTTCTGGTTGTCAGAGAACCTTTTCCTAAGGGTCTCTCTCTATTTTTCTAAGTGTACTCAAACGGACAACTATGACGGATCGTCATACCCTCGATGGTCCGTCCTGTATGACCGTCATGATGGTCAGAGACCCCTCTCCTAAGGTCTCCATATTTCTTTTAAGTGTCCTCTGACGGACACCTACGACAGACCGTCGTACCTGTGACGGTCCGTCCTGCATGACCGTCATGACGGTAAGAGACCCCTCTCCTAAGGGTCTCCATATTTTTTTTAAGTTTCCTCTGATGGACACCTACGACGGACCGTCGTACCTGTGACGGTCTATCCTGCATATACCGTCATACTTGTCAGAGACTCACCTTCAGGGTTCTCCATATAAACATAGTCTAAGTAAGACACGACAGACCCCATGACGGTCCGTTTTACTCACGACGAGCCGTCACCTGGTCCGTTGTGTTTCACTGGTACTATAGCAATGTCATTTTGTTTTAATTTTTTTGTGGTTTTGCTTGTCTTGTTTGCTCCTTCTAGCACTAATATTAATCCTTTACAGGTACTATCTATTATGGCACCAAAACAAGATCGAGTCTACGCACGCGGGCGATCGAAGTCTTTCACCCCGTCTGCCTGCCTGGTCATTGGCTCTGATGATGAGCGTGACCCCGAGTACGTGCCCCCAGGCACTTCCACCCCATCCCGTGCTGCACGTGCTGCCAGAGCCACACCCAAAAAGGTGGCGTCCGGCGTAGTCACTGCCTCCCAGTTTGATGAGGAGCGCACACTGACCTGCACACCTTCTGGGTCAGCCACTAATGAAGAAGGAGCGTCTGGCTCCTTAGGAGTTTCGTGGTCGGAGGAAGCCTCCGGATCTGCTGAGGTTCCCGCACCCGCCACCGCTGCAGAGTCGTCCCTCGTCTGATGAGGCTGACAGTTCGGAATCCACACCCAATTCACCAGCTCGTGCTCTCATCCCAGTTACTAACTAGCCCAACCGGTGGTGTGTCGACGGGTAGTTTAAAGTCTATTCCAATGCAATGTTCCTGAATGACAAAGAAGTTATGACTCGGACACTTACATTGGAGCGGCGGGTCCTTACGGGAAGTCTCCTGACGATGCCTAAGATCCACAATCTCTTCACCAGACAACGATTGGAGTGGACAGCACGTCCGTTGGGACGTTATAGTGAAGAGCTAGTCCGAGAGTTCTACGCATCCTACGTAGCGACTCTCCAATCACAGATTGATAGGCGGGCTTCCCCCTCCAAACAGGCCCCACTGGAGCAGGTCTGAGTATGTGGCGTTCAGGTTGATATCTCCCTGCCTGCCATCCGCCGATTTCTATACGGCGAGAATGTTGATGCTAATCGGAACCCTCTCACTGCCGAGTTTGACTACCGATGGAAGATTGTTAAAGATGGTCAATTCCTGCGTGAGCCATCGCTGAGAGAGACCACCAAGAGGTGGATGGCCCTGCACTTGTCCGTTGATGGAGAGGGTGCCGACTGGGTGACCGAGCCGAAGGGGGCCATCGAGAAGGCCAACCTGACTTTCACGGCGAAGTTTTTGTGATTGATTGTCCGCCACTGCCTTTCCCCCCACAGCCGCTGATAATATCATCACATGGGATCGAGCAGTACTGATGGCGGCGATGATAGCCGGGTTTGAGGTGGATTTTGCGTGGCTTCTACAGGCGGTCATGCACGAGAGGGCTCTTAAGGTCACAACTACTTACCCTTTCCCGTGCATGATATTTTCTCTATGCAGATCTGCTGGTGTGCCTATATGGCACGTTGATCAGCTCAAGACCCCGCTGGGCATAGTTGATATCGGCCTCCTCAGGGATGAGGCCAATGAGTTGGCTCCACGCAGAGGGCCCCGTCCAGAATTGCCTCCTCTTGGTGACAATCTGGCTTAGATGGTAGCACAGGCCCGCACGGCTACGCAGGCGACTTCCACTGACACTACCTCGGTCGAGTCTATCCCGGGTAGTAGCACTGCCCCGAGCTCCTCTCGCTCAGCCCCTTTCTCCGCTCTGGTCCCGCTTACTAGGGTCTATAAATTAGAGGCACAGATGGACACACTTTTGCATCACATCAAGCCTTGGATGCAGAAGTCTATTGCTGAGGCAGAAGAGCGCTTGGAGCGGAGAATGGTCCAGCACACAGAGCGGAAGATCGCTGAGGTTCATCAGCGCTTGGACGCTTTTGAGTTGCGGGTGTTAGACCGTTCAGCCCCTCCGGTGGATGTGTCGACCCTTCAGGATGCATTTGATAGTCTTCACACAGATATTGATATGATATTAGAGGCTAGGGTGCCTGAGTGTGAGGCCCCTTCTGCAGAGCCTGCTGAAGACAAAGTGATGGCGGCCCTATTTGCCACATCAGAGATTCCACCACCTCCCCCTTGAGAGCATGTCAAGAGGCGTAGGGGTCAAGAGGAGGATGATGCGCGAGCACGGAAGAAGGAGCGCCGTAAGATGGAGGCTGAGAGGAGAGCCTCGCTTGCTGAGGAGGAGCCACGTCAGATGAAAGCAGGAGAGTTAGCTGCTGGGGCGTCTAGCTCCAGAACTGTGGAGACAGCGGAGGCACTGCGGATAGTGCTATTAATGCTGAGGACACCACTGAGGGTGTCCAGATTATAGAGGTAGTGGGTTCCGGGGAACCGGACCCACCAGCTTGCTGATCGTCGGCGCTTTGCGCCCCAGGTTTACTTCACCTACCACCCCTGTATTTAAATTTTTTTTATGCATTGGGTACACTTGGATGTCTTTTTGTTGGGGGTGTGGTAAATGGAAAGTGAGTGGTAGGGTGAAGTCTAAGTAGCCCAATTCACTATCCTCTTTTGGGGCTTTCTTGCCTGTGTTCTTTTTCCCCAAAAGACTGATTATTTTTTCTGTTGAACCGGCATGTCTATATCTTGTGTACATAGTTTAATTCTGGAGCATGATGGCTAAAATGATATCGTGATAAAATGGAAAATGATGCATGACTAGGCATAGTAATTGATAAATGTGTGGCTCTAAGCATGACATAGAGGTACACCACTACATGATCCTAAGTCTAAAATTCGAACTAGGTGTCTGATAATCTGGTAGAGTAATGAAATGTCAAGTGAGTGTGAGGAAGATTTGTATAGTCCACTATTTGTACGGAGCTAGAACTTGCCTGGTTAGTCCTGCTAAAAGTAAGCTGTAATAGACAATTAGGAAAGGATCATAGGCCCTTATTCAATATAGCCCATTGTTTAGCCTAAATAAAAGAAGACCAAATGAAATTTATCCTTCTTTGATCCAAATGATTTGAGCTTAAACTAGACCTTTCTTTTTCACCCTAACTGATCTTTTCTGAGAAAAATGTGTTGGCCCTGGTACCTCCTTGGACATGTGCACCTCAGCTAATGCCAAAAGCATAAGTTGAGGGTGGCTAATGCAGTAAACAACCATTTTATGGCTCTGAACCAACTTTGGGTATTGTGTACTTTGACTCATGGCAAAGCCATGAGTTGAGGGTGGCTATTATGAGGAATGCTCTGGAAAGTGGGGTTGAAAGAACAAAGAGAGAGAAAGAACAAAAGTAAAGTGACTCAAGAATTAGTTGAAAGAAAAGTAAAGAAAAAGAAAAATATACAAGAATTACAAGCAAGAAAAGAAGAGAGTCACTTACACAAATGAAGAAAGAAGAGAAAATAGCAAGGTGAAAGAATATGAGAAACTGGGCGAGATAAAATGATAGAAAGTGGAAGGTTTAGCCGATATGTCAAGGAGGGCAAAAAGTCACTAAAGTATACCTAAATATACCCTACCTGACCCTGAGCCTATGTTACAAGCTAAAAAAGTCCTATCGTGATCCTAAGGGTTGTATAGCGAACTTAAGGCAGTGAAAATAAGGGCAAGCTTATGGCAATAGGTATGAATGAGTGTGACTTTGTTCTGAGAGCGAGTGTTGAAAAGTAATCCTTATACTCAAACTGAAATCATTGTGTGAAAAATGAGGATTTTGTTCTAAAGTGAGGACACTAGTTGCAATACCAGAATTGTTAGCACCTCGGTGAGAAATTGAAGAGGATAGGTGTTAATGCATGGTGAGTCTGTGTCATGTTCTGATCCCACAAAATTTCAAGCCTAATAGTGATAGCATGCATAGATTTGATGAGATTAATCGGGATTGATAGCCAAATGATTGCAAAGGATAAAACATGGATACTATTGTACAAAGATTGTGTAGTGAGTCATAGTGCGTCGCTTGAGGACAAACAACGAATTTAAGTTGAGGGTGTTGATATACCGTGGTTTCACGGTATTATTAATACTTTTTCATTAAGTTTAGTGTGTCCAAAAGCCTTTTTGTGCTAATTTTTATATAAGTTTCCCCTTATTTGTAGGAAATCTTTCCAAAGATGAATGCGGAGGTTTTTGAGCGAAGAAATGCAGAAGAGACCACCTACGAAGCTTGTGATGGTCCGTCATGCTCGTGACGGTCCGTAGGTGGCAGCGTAGTGCAGCTGCTGAAGGAAGATGGGGAAGTCTGACCAAGTGTGGGGTTATAGAAAGCGTGACGGACCGTCGTATCCATGACAGTCCGTCCTGCAGGTTCGTCATGAAGATCAGAGAATTAGCCCCAGTACCCATATTCCAAGAGTTCAAGTGTTCTGGAACGGAGACCCTCGACGGACCGTTGTGCTCGTAACGATCCGTCATACCTGCCGTCGAGGGTAATGAGGAGAGCAGCAGAAGAAATTTGCAAAGTATGGGACGACGGAGTCCATGACGGCCCGTCGTGACCACGACGTCCCGTCGCGAGGTCCGTCGACCCACCCGCGTTTTGACAGATTTCCAGCAAATAGTGTCCTTGTTTAATTAGGTTTTTATTTTTTATAAGTAGTTCGAAAAACCTCGTTTTTGAGGTTAGACTCTGGATTATTAGGTTAGGCCCTTGATTATTGTTAGACTCTTGATTATTTTTTTAGACCTTTTGTGAGATTCTTGATTATTTTGAGATTCTTGTACTTGATTGTTGGTGATTTTCGTTGATTAATCAAGCGAACTTTCGGATTTTACTTTTTCTCATCGAAGTAAGTGCATGAATTCTTATATCACATATTTGAATATTGTAATTATGACTATGGGTAAATAAACTCCATAACTAGGGTTGTGGGAACCATAGGCTAATAATGAGGTAAAACCTAACTAAAATAACAATTCTAGAATGGTGTCTTGCATGTATTGATAATTCTTTCGTTTAGAAGTCTTTTTAACGGATGGCCAACGTTAGAACTCGCCTTAAGGCTACTTGTCGGACCAAGAAGGTAGATAATAGGAAAATAATTATCAACATAGATTTAGTGTATACTATTTAATAGGCTAGTATTGATTGGTACGAGGTAATAACTTAGTCAAATATCGAATACGATGCTTCATATGAGGTAAAGATAAGGGTTAGTATAGCAACACACGTAGCCGGAGCATGGTGCGGAGTGAAATTTTCTAGATGCCGGACCAAGGATTTAGAAATAAATAACTTATCACTTTGCATGCAAGATACTAGGAAAGAATTGTTATAGTTAGACTTATCAAGTTATGAACCTGTGGGGAACACGTAAAACCCTAGTTACCTTCATTAATTGATTAAAACTCCAACATTTGAAGTTGTTAAGTGTCACTTTCAACTTCACTAGTTATTTTCATTTATTTAGAAATAGAAAAACCCCCTTTTATCATTTTTGCTTTCCAAGGAAGTAATTGACTGAACAATAGTAGTAATAGATTGAAGTTAAGTTTAAACTATTTTCCTCGTGGGAATGATCCCAACCTCACTGGTTGGGTTATTTACTTGACACGACCACTTTACTTATTATTTGAGAAGTAAGTTTGAGCGTATCACTAGCTCCTTTCTTTTTTCCTCAACATGGGCTACACTACCCATATATAATCTACTAAGAGAATCGGCCACTACATTCGCCTTTCCAGGATGATAATGCACACTCATATCATAATCCATAAGGAACTCAAGCCATCTCCTCTGGCGAAGATTCAACTCTTTCTGGGTGAACACATACTGAAGGCTCTTATGATCGGTGAACACATCTACATGAACACCATACAAGTAGTGTCTCCATATCTAGAGTGCAAATACCCTTGCTACAAGCTCTAGGTCATGAGTTGGATAGTTCTTCTCATGCACCTTAAGCTTTCTTGAGGTATAAGATATAACCTTATCTCTTTGCATTAGCACACAACCAAGGACAACTCTGGATCCATCGCAATAGATCACATAACCATCTGAACCCTCTGGTAGAGTCAAGACAAGTGTTGTAGGCAATCTAGTTTTTAATTTTGCGAAGATTTTCTCACAATCATCTGACCATTGGAACTTGACCATCTTCTGAGTCAACCAAGTCAATGGTGAGGCTATGGATGAAAATCCTTCCGCGAACCTTCTGTAATAACCTGCTAGACCTAAGAAACTACTAATAATTGTAGCACAGGTAGGTCTGGGCCATTGTCTCACTACTTCTATCTTCTGCGAATCAACTCGGATCCCTTCGCTAGATACAATGTTACGAATCCCTGCCTAGAATGACATAAACGTCTACCATTTCTAACTCTACTAGATCTGCTGAGGTGACTTTCTGAGAGACTGTGACAGGGCAATTTCTGTATACCTATCTAGCTGTAACTAGGTCATCGACTAGAGTAGAGACTTAGAAGGGTTCTAAGAGAGTTTCTGGACTAATACAAATTTGGACTGCTATACGGAGTTACAAAAGACAAAGTCATGTGTGTTGTCTTTCCACTAAGTGAACCATATGTGAGTCACATCCTTGAGTTTGTAAGTTGCCAGTCTCAACTATTACTACCAGTTACTGACATCACACCAAATATTTTCATGACCTCATCAATGAACTTTTGTGGGTCCTTACCAACTTGCGATCCTAAAAACTTGGGCGGATTCATCCTAACAAAATCACAAACTCTAGCTGCCACTAATCAGTCATTTCTTAAAGTAGGAACTAGAACCTACCGATTATTCAGGTTGGTCATACTCTGAGCCAAAAGCTGAATTGGCGTTCGGAAACTCTGCATTTGAGCTTCCTTATCTAGTACTAAAGGAACTGCGTAAGCATTGCGTGCATTAGCATTCCATACCTAAGCTCTACAAGAAGGAATGATCTTAAGTGCACAACGTCAAGTTAGAATGGAATTTGATCATACCTTACGCATGATAAGAGTAACAAGAAAGTGAAGTTTTTCCTAAAACACTTCATAGCCTCCCTACCATTAGATGTGGTGCACTTAAATCCCCATGAAAAGGACTCTACTTAGTGCGGCTTTTTCATACATCTTAGGACTCTTGAACCTAGTGCTCTGATACCAAGTTTTGTCACGCCCCGAGCTACCCCCGAGACGCGGACACGGAACCTAGGACCACAAGTGATTCCAAGCTAACCCTGCTGGCATGATCAGGAGCATACTAAAGATAATAAACTGTTGCGGAAGCTAAATCATACTTAAAATGAAAAGATGGGGAATACCCATATTCTATAACTGAGATATTTGAAAACAATGATTTTAATACAAAAGAAATATTAACTCAATACTGAGCTGAATCTAACTATATCTAAAAATAGCCTTTAAACTAGACTAGAAATACTGGGACAAGCCCCAGCTAAATCAAGCAAAAACTGAAACTAAATGACTAAAGACCGAAATAAAACTCATGACTGTTGTCCTCGGAGAACGAGGACTCACCACTGAATCTACTGAACTGGATATCGGGAAATCGATCTATGCGTGATCTGGATGCTGAGAACCTGAACCTACATCACGAGAAGATATAGCGTACGTATGCGTCAGTACTTGAAAGGTACTGAGCATGTAGGATAAAGTAAAGCTGAAATAAAACATAACTGAACAAGCACAGAAAGAAGTATAATAATCTGAACGTGATGTGCTGATTTCTGAGATAATTGGATGCAAACAAGTTTATAACATGCTGAAACTAAATACTGAATATACTGATAAATGGTCAATGGAGAGAGTCTGACTGAACTGTGGGAGCTACTAATAACCGATAATAAAACCACATGATCCAAATGTGGAGTCCGATGTATACGCCCCATCGAGAGGACCCAATATACCCTGCCAAAGGTATAAAGGCATGCTGGCGTGATCATTAAATTGATTGGCCACAAAGGGGACTTAAAACCTACTTGGCTAGTAGTTCTGGGACTATTGGGTATGCTAACCCTAGTCCAACTCGTTATTATGCTACTCACAATAAATTCTATAAATTAACTGATTATATATGAATTTCTGTAAATACTGGATCGCTTGAAACTGAACATGCAAACTGAGAATGCAATAATTAATCTTGTAATTATGCATTTATAACTAAGGCATGTATATCTGAAGTTCTGAAATATATGACCTACCATGTGTAATTCAAGAACTAAAGAAATACAAAGCTAGGGTTCTGAAATTCATACGATAATTTCAATAATAACATGATAATCTTATTTGGAATATATATTTAATAAATTCATGAAGTTATATCAAAGTTCTAGAAACCCTAGGTTTAATCATTATAAGAGAATCAAGAACTGACTGAAACTAAGGACCCCATTGGTGAAAGGAACCCACTAGTGAAATCCCACATACCTGGTGATGAAATGTACGGAAAAATACTTATGTTTCGGGGCTGGAACTGCTGGAGCTTGTGGCGTTCTTGAACTAGAGTTCTTGAGCTTATTTCTCCTCTCTTGCTTCTTATTTTCTAAGTTTTGATTTAATGATTTGACTTGGATATTTTTTAATTATGTTTTTAGGATTAATCTGACTAAAATCTGATGATTTAGGGTCAAAACGACGTAACTTAGGGTTTAAACGGAGAGGAAAAGGTCAAAAAGATCCCTGGGAAGGTTGCTGTCGAGCCTCATGACGGCCAGGACTGATGGTCCGTCGGGCGCCCGACGCCCCGTCGTTGGGTCCATCGTGAGGGCTTGTTCAACAAGCCTTTACTAAAATGGGCATACCTTTTTACTCGGAGGTCTGATTTTAGCAAGGTCGGTGGTTATGGAAAGATAATTCAATTATATATCTCTGTCTGTAGGTCATAAGAGACCTAATTCATTTTGTGCTAAGGTTTTTATGATCATTTTAAGTTGACCCAACTGCATTTTCCCTTAATTGGCTGCAAATTTTTCACCTACGGCCAGGCCTACGAACCGTAGGTCCACCTACGAACCATGCTGGCCATCCATAGCTCTTGTCAGAGAGTGGTTGAAGGGAGTCTTGATCGACGGTCACGGACTACTGACCGTCGTTTGACCTACGGACCGTAAGTCATTCCGTCGTCCAAGACTTAACCAATTTTTCTAGGCTGAAATTTTTGGGAGTTTCTGATCCCATCAACGGTTATGCAGAACGGACCATGGTTCAGGCTACGGCCTGTCGATGCGACCGTTGGTAGCACCTTTAGATTTTTCTGAAGAACTAAGTTTTGGTCTGTTTTGGCTACGGGGTGTTACCATTATGCTACTTGAATAATGTTTAAATAAAGGTAAAACTCTATCAGTGAAATGATAGAATAGAACTAGATTCACATTTATATAATTAGAAAGAATGTAGAATTGACTCCTAAACAAATAATGTTGGATTTAATGTACAAAAGATATAATATACACCATAAAAGTGGATACTAATACGCTCAAATTACACCTCCCTGAAGAAGTATAAGCGGTCGTAATCAAGTAGAGAATCCAACTAGTAGGTTTGGGTCGATCCCACGATGAAAATGGTGTAGACTTAGTTATAATTCACAATTACCTCTATTTAGCCAATATCTTTCCGAAAACAAATAATTAAAGAGTTTTTTTTTATGAAACAAGTTTCTTAAACAGACTAAATTAAAAAGTAAACAAAATTAAATGTTGAGACTTTATCAAGTTGTGAAAATAACTAGGGTATATGTGTTCCCCACATGTTCATAAAGTCGTATTCCTAGTAATAACAATTCTTTCCTAGTAATCTGCATGTAAAGTGGTAAGTTATGTATCGCTAAATTCTTGGTCCGACATCTAGAGAATTTCACCGCTTACCTTGGTCCGGTTACATGTGTATAAGCTACTAACATTTACCTTTACCTCACATTAGACATCATAATCGATGTACAAATTAGTTATTACTTCGCACAATCAACACTAGCCTATTAGATAGTATCACACTAAATCTATGTTGATAATTCTTTTTCTATTCCTACATCATTTGTCCTGCCAGTAGCAACAAGCAATTGCTAATGTGTGGACTCGTTGAAAAGACTTCTAAGCGAAAGAATTATCAATAAATGCAAAAACACTATATGATAATTGCTTAGTTGCTAGGATTACTTTGTTTATTATACATGGTTCCCACAACCCTAGTTGTGGATTTAGTTACCCATGCTAGCAAGATCACAATTCACAATATTGAATAAAGAAATTGTGAACGTACTTAACAACAAGAAGAAATCCAGAAATTCAACTTGAAATTGCAAGAAAATAACTTCAAACCAAATCCGGAAATTGATTAATTGCTCAATTTTGCAAAAACCCAATCTCTTAAACAAAATAGAACAATAAAAAGAGTATCTAAGCCCAATAATGAGGTTTTAATACCCTATTTATTAAAAATATAGTTCTAAAAAAAGAACTTTAAATAAGGAAACTTTTGTCCAGAAACGCGACTTCATTCGACGACCTCACTGACGGATCATCATTCAATCGACGGTCCGTCGTCTTCCTCCGTCAGTCCATAGTTGGAATTATTATTTTACACCAGATACCACCTTCTCTGTATATTAGGACGGACCAGCAGAACAGTTTGTCGATCTATCTACGGCCCGCCAGTGCTCCTCCGTCGTTCCACACTTAGAATCTAGAAAAGTCAGGTACTGGAACCTTTTCTAAACCAATCGACGTTTCACCAGTACGGTCTGTAGATCAATTGACAGACCGCCGTTTATACTCATAGTTTCATACTTTGTCATATTTCCCTGATCTTCTCCCTTAGCCTGAATTGCACATCGATGGTCACCACCTTCGATATGTCGATCAGACAACGAGCCGTCCATGGCCTTCATAGGTCGTATTCTACATTTTCAGCTGTCTTTTATGTTTTCAACCTGGACATCTTTCCTGCAAAACAAAACATAATACTTGTTGAAACTACTACATAAAGGCTCTAGACACACAACTCTTAAGTAAAATGCATTGAAAATACCGTGAAATCATGGTAAGTCAGATATCTCCTCTTTTATATAGTTTTACTTATGCATTATTGTTTCTCCAAATGCCATTTTTTTAATTCTCTATAATTTCATTACTATTGTGAACTTGAAGTTGGAGTTTCCTTTGACCAAAATCCACACATAGCTTCATCCTCCAATCTATACAAGTGGTTGGCAACTTGTTCTCATTCCCATTTATATATTTTACCTCAAAATCAAACTCTTGCAACAACAATTTTCATCTAATCAACCTTGGCTTAGTATCCTTTTTCGTCATCAAGTACCTTAAGGCAGAATGGTCAGTATGCACTATGAACCTCATGCCATGTAAATAGGAGCAAAATTTCTTGAATGCAAATACCATTGTAAGAAGTTCCTATTAAGTTACCGTGTAGTTCTTTTGAGCTTCGTTCACGGTTTACTTGCATATTAGATGGGGTGAAGGATTTTATCCCTTCTCTGTCCCAATAGCACACCAAGTTCCACCCCACTCACATCACACATCACTTCAAATGGCTCTATCCAATCTGGTGAAATAGTAATGGGCGCAGAAACCAATTTCTTTTTCAACTCTCCAAATGCCTTCAAATAGGATTCATCAAAATAGAACTGACATTCCTTCTTGAGCAGTTTGCACAAAGGATGTAGAATTTTCAAAAAATCCTTAATAAACATTTTATTAAAACTAGCATACCCAAGAAACTTCTCACACCCTTGATAGAGATGGGTGGAGAAATCTTCTCTATTACTTCTACCTTAGCTCGATTAACCTCTATCCCCTTTTCAGATATGTGATGGCCCAATACAGTGCCTTCTTTCGCCATAAAGGGACATTTCTCCCAATTTAGCACCAAATTACAACCCTCACAGCTCGTGATATCCTAAGACAAATTACTCAAACACCGGTCAACGGAGTCTCCAACTACAGAAAAATCAACCATGAACACCTGAATAGTGTCCTCCACCATATCAGAGAATATCGACATCATATAACGCTGGAAGGTCGTTGGTGCATTACATAACCCAAACGACATCCTTTTGAATGCAAAGGTCTCCCAGGGTCAAGTGAAAGTGGTCTTTTATTGATCTTCTGGTGCAATAGAGATCTGATTGTAGCCCGAATAGCCATCAAGAAAGCAATACCACCCTTTGCCTGTGAGTTTGTCTAGCATCTGATCCATGATGGTCTTGGGGAAATGGTCCTTTTCTGTCCACGCATTAAACTTCCGGTAGTCCATGCTAACTCTCCGTCCATTCATTGGCCGCGTTGGAACAAGCTTATTCCTCTCATTAGGTATCATTGTCATCACATCCTTTTTAGGCACGCACTGAATATGACACACTTAATTGCGGTCCGCAATTGGATAGATGACTCCAGTATCCGACCACCTGGTGATCTCCTTTTTAACTACCTCTTGCATAGGTGGATTCAACCTTCATTGGTGATCAATACTTGCTTTGTGACTGGGCATGAGTTGAATTTTTTGGGAACAAAACCGAGATTAATCCTAATGGTGTCCGCAATAGTCCAACCAATGGCTCGCTTGGACCTATTCAATACCGCCACTAAGCACCTTACTTGTTGTCCGTTCAAATCTGCTGCTATTATTACAGGCAACGTGTCATCTCTACCAACAACACATATCTAAGATGAGGTGGTAGAGCCTTAAGCTCTCGTTTTGGAGCTAGCTCAATAGATGGTTTCACGGGTGGAGACTTGCGATGTTTCTTATCCAACTCCAATTTCTTCCGCTTTGACCGATATTCATTTCGTTAAAGTGCAGCCACCAAAGAACATACTCTTCAATACCATAACAATCAAAATTCATGTTAACTACGGCTAGTTCTTCGACACCTAGTCTCTCTTCATTTGCACCTCCGATATATTCTCAACCTTGTACGATAATGAGGTCATCACTCTGCTTCATGGACCTACATATATTTAAAGTTGCTTATTAATTGTTCAACCTAAATTTCATCTGCCTTTTTTTCCATGTCGACTAATGCACGCCCGGTAGCAAGGAATGGTCTTCCTAGAATAATTGGGACTTCAAAGTCAACCTCACAGTCAAGAATCACAAAATCGGCCAGAAATATGAATGACTCCACTTTTGCAAGTACATCGTGGAATATACCAATGGGCCCTTTCACAGTTTGATCGGCCATCAGTAACCGCATTATAGTAGGCTTTGGGTCACCCTAGCCTAATTTCTTATAAATTGACAGAGTCATAAGATCTATGCTCGCGTCAAGATCAATTAGTGCTTTAGAAACATGTAGCAACCATATAGTACATGGAATATTGAAGGTGTCCGAATCTTCTTTCTTCTGCACAAGAGATCATGTAGCAATAGCACTACAATGGTGCATTCTATCATCATCTTTGAAACTTACTGATCTCTTATTTTTCGCCATGTCCTCCATAAGCTTAGCATAACCGGGCATTTGTTCCAAAGTTTTTATCAAAGGAACATTGATGGAAAGTTGTTTCAACATAGTGACAAATCTCCGGTAGTTACCATCTTAAGTCTTCCTCACTAATCTTTGGGGGAAAGGTAGTGGATGTCTAGGAATGTGGACCACTTTCTGAGATACCTCTGCTTCTTTCGTCGTTTTGTCCACCAACTCTCCACTAGCTTCCACCTCTTCGTCTTTTGTCATATAAGCTTCTGCTACAGACAACATGGGTGGATCCGTAGACTGCGTACCTCTTCGAGTAGTGACTTCCATGCCATTCCCATCATTTTTAGGATTCTAGATAGTTTTGCTGGGAAGATTTCCAGATTGGCGTGGGTTTACAATAGTAAACAACTGAGCCATCTGTAACTCAAGATGTTTAATTGAAACCGCATGTGCATCCATCTTTTGTCCAATGTTAGCTAGGTCACCTTTCACCTCCTTGACATTCTCATCACTAGCATCAAACCTCCTCATCATCTTTTGCACCATATCCTCAACTCGCGCCATACTATCTCTACCATCCCTAAGAGAAACTTCTCAATTTTAAGGAGGAACATAGGGCCCACTCTGATCATTCATGTTACTATAGTTTTTCTGGTTGAAGTAGTTGTCGCGGTTGTAGTTCCCATCTCGGACATATTGACCCTCTCGCTTGTAGTTACCATAGTTCTGACCTTGGCGCCAAATTTCCTAATTGGATCCATTTGGTGTTTTGTTGGAAACCCCCCATCTGATAGTTCACTGTATTTATTTTTTTCTGCACTTACACTCACATGTTTCAAGACCAACCCAAGCTCAGTTCTCATCTGTTCCAACTCTTCACACATCACATATGTTGTTGGGTTGTTCGTAGCTTGTACGGCAAAAGTTTTTCTCTTAATGTGTGACTTTATAGTTCTCCAAGCCTTTTTGTTGCGAGATATCTTCTCTTAACTTCTCTTCCATCTTATCATAGGTACATTCCCCATAGGAGCCACCCGCAATAGCATCGAGCATTGCTTTTTTGTTGCAATCTTTCCCTCTGTAGAAGTACTCTTTCAGTGACTCATCATCAGTGTGATGTTTGGGACGCCTCTCACAAATGCACTAAATCTTTTTCAAAAGCTACTCACCGACTCTCTCGGTAGTGCCACAATGTTATTCACCTTATCTTTATGGTTGAACTTCTTGGACACTGGATAATACCAAGCCAAGAACACATCTCTCAACTGATCCCAAGTATGAATAGAGTTGTAGGGAAGCTCGGTGAACCATGCAGTGGCATCTCTTGTCATTGATTAAGGAAATATGTGCAACCTAATGACGTTCATATCCAAGTCCAGTCTACCCACACAACTTTAGGACACGGAACTTATTTTAGATATATGAGCATGGGGTCCTTCAATGGAACTCCTGAGAATAAACCCTTCGCTGTGAGCATCTGCATCAAGCTACTCGTCACCAAGAATGTGTGCCCTGGAAGAAGAGGGGGTAGGACAAGAGGTCCATCATAATGAGCAATGTTCACGTTGCCCCTATAGTAATCCTGAAGTCGTGGGGCTAGAGGCTGAATCTTAAGAGCATTGTCAAATTGATTATCAACACGAACTTGGTTGTATGCCTCAATCGGTGATAGAGGTTGATGGATTGCCCCATCACCTAGATTTTTTCTGTTCGGGTTGGCTAGTGGCCTTTTGATTCTCCATTCTTCTTAAGGTTTTATTGAAGTTTGGATCAAATGGATGAGTGGTTCTCCTCGGCTGCACGTAGTTGGCATTCACTAGAGCTAGACCATAAAGAAACAAAAAGAAAAAGAAAAAGTAAAATCAGAAAATCATTGACCAAATGAAACTAAAGTTAATCTAAAACCAAATTCCCCGGCAGCGGCACCAAAATTTGATACACTCAAATTACATCTCCTTAAAGAAGTATAGGTGGTCGTAATCGAGTAGTGAACCCAACCACTAGGTTAGGTTCTATCCCATGAGGAAAATGGTCTAGACTTAACTTTAATTCACAATTACGCCTATTTAGCCAATATCTTTCCTAAATCAAATAAATCAATGGGGTTTTTTAATGAAACAAGTTTCTTAAACAGTCTTAGTTAACAAGTAAATGAAAGTAAATGTTGTGTGTTTATCAAGTTTTGAAAATAACTAAGGTATATGTGTTCCTTACAGGTTCATAACGGCTTGTTCCTAGCAATAGCAATTCTTTCCTAGTGTTTTGCATGTAAAGTGGTAACTTATGTATCGCTAAATTCTTGGTCCGATATCTAGAGAATTTTACCCTGTACCTTGGTCCAGCTACGTGTGTATAAGGTACTAAACCTTACCTTTACCTCGTATTAGACATCATAATTGATGTATGACATAATTATTACACTGCACCAATCGACACTAGCCTATTAGACAGTATCACACTAAATCTATGTTGATAATTGTACGCCCCTTTTTTTCCTCAATATTTGATTTTATTGTTTTGAAAGAAAAAGAGTTTTTCCAATTAATGTGACATTTTAAAAATGGATTATTTTATTATTCAGAGTCGCCACTTGGACATTGAGTTTTGGTGTTCGAAGTTCCCTTATTGAAATCCCTAATCAAAAGAAAATTTGACTCTATTTTTATTGGTCTGCGAACTAGAAATTCGGGTCCCGCGGTTCTAGCATCACTCAAGTCCCGTGGTTCTAGCACGGTCGCTTTATTGACTTTAGTATGACTTGACTTAATTTTTGAATATTATGTTATTTAAGTTAATAATAACATTGTTATTTACCCTTAGATTTATTTTATATTTATTTGAAATTGGTTTATTTATTTTAAATGGCCTTATTTTTTTTATGCGTTCGTTAATTTTAAACTTGAAACATCCATATATTATTTTGTATATTTTTTGCTTATATTTGTATGTTTTTTTATTTTATATTATTATAGGTATTTAATATTTAGGGATTAGAGTTATCTAGGAAAGGAATTTTAATGTTTGAGTAATTTGAGATTAATTTTTTTAATACATTTAAAATAGGAGATAAATTTTATAAGATTTATGATTATTTTTGGGATAATGCCCAAGTACCCCCTCAACCTATGCCCGAAATCTCAGAGACACACTTGTACTATACTAAGGTCATATTACCCTCCTGAACTTATTTTATTAATAATTTATTACCCCTTTTCGATCTACGTGTCACTATCTTGTGGGCCCAACGATGGTTGACTTTTTTTTTCAAACTAGTGTCACGTAGGCTAAAAAGGGATTGAAAATTACTTATAAAATAAGTTCAGGGGGGTAACAGGACCTTAGTATAGTATAAGTGTGTCTCAGGGATTTCGGGCATAGGTTGAGGGGGTACTTGTGCATTATCCCATTATTTTTTAGGAAAAAAATTTAATAATTTTGGATTCTTTTTAATTTATATGTAAATTTTATTTTTAAATCATCTTTTTCTGATATTCTATTAACTTTTTTTATTACTATTATTTTATTTTATTTTACGTATATTTTGTGTTACATTTTATTTATTTACTTATTTATTTTTCTTTTTAATATTTTTTTTTGTTTGTTTGATTTTTTTTGGTTTCGGTTATGCCTTTTTTTTTCTTATTGTTTTTTCTTTATTCTTTTTATGTTTACATTGTTCATTTTTATTATTATTATTATTATTATTATTATTATTATTATTATTATTATTATTATTATTATTATTATTTCTATCTTTTTTCCTTATGCTTTTTCATTTATTTTTGATAAATATTTTTTATTATTTTATATTTTTAATCATAAACCTGTAAATGATATTCATAGATCTTCTTAATTATATAATTTAACAATCCAAATTAAATTGATAATCATCTTATTTTTATGCTAAAGATAAATTATTTTATCAAAATAATATGTTAAAAAAAATCATATTCAACAAAACTTTTCTAAATCACTAATCAATTAAACTTTAGTTTTTATCCTTATCTAACAAGAATACAGTAAATTCAATAAGGTTCTTCAAGTAAAAATTAGACTAAAACAGACACACTTATCTATTCAAATTTAACACTTCGATATCATGAAACTAATTTAAATATATATTGCAAATTACATCTAAAGCGCATAATAATAATAATCTAACAATAATAATGATAATAAACATAATACATGTGATTTGAAGAATTTCATACTATTGGAATCAAATTTTCATAAGACTAATATTATTTAAATCACGCGAGAATTTATAGTTACCTCGCCGCAAAAATTGATACCACAAAAGCGAGCTGTTATCCACGAATTTGGAATCACGATCAAACCTATAACCCTAACCTAATTTTCACAAAAAAAAAATCACTATTTTTTCTCTTTGCTTTTTTCTTTTGCTTTTGCTTTTTTTTTTTTTGTGTATTTCAGTCTGTCTCTTTGTATATATTTTTTCAACTAAACGTGTGGTTTTATAATCCATTTGGGTGAGAGTCTGGAGCTAATTAAAAGAAACGTAGTAGAGTGGGATTAGGATTTTATTTGAAAATTAGTTGAGAAAATTGGGGTTGAGATAAGGATTTAAAAATAAAATAAATAAATAATAATAATAGCAAATCAACAAAACAAAACAAGAAAAATAGTGTAAACAACAACAAAAAAATTGTGCAACAAAAAAAATGGAAAAAAATAGAATAAGAATTAAAGAAATTAGATGGGAGAGGATTTCTAGAAAAATAAGTTAGGAGTTTGGAGTATATAAAAATAAGTTAGGAAGTTTGGAGTAATTAGGATAAGGTAAAACAAATTTTAAATTTTTAGGAATCCTCTTTTCTTTTCTTTTTCCATACTTTTTCATAATATTTTCTATATTATTTTTAGACTAGATAGAAATTACTTAAGTTCCCAACTTCTTTTCATCTTTTTTTATCATTAATCTATAAATGATCATATAATTTGTATTAATATACAATTTATGTATATATTTTAATTGTAAATGTAACCCTTTTTAAATAAGTGTAAAATACTTATGTTTTGGTAAAAAATTAGGTGTTCACAGTATGCCTCTTTTTGCTTGGAAACATGAATAGTTTTAATGCAAAGACTTGAACAATGTGACTAAGTTTTGACTGAAACATTTATGCTAAAAATGTGAAAAATATATAAAAGAGAAAAGGTTTGACTACTTTCTAACTTTTGAAAAACTACATATCCTAAGTTGATTATAAGGAGTCATGCGTAGTTCCAATGAGTTAGGTAGTCGGGTGAGGTTTTATCGAGAATCCGGTTCGTAGCTTCAGCTATTACATAAAAAAAACAAAATGTAGAAGGCAAGATATAAAATTCTATCTACTCCAATAGTGTTGAGTCTTCAATTTGAAATCTCGATTATCGCGTCACCCTCTTTGGTAGGTTCATCTATTCAAAACTTTGATTTGGACATCTGAGTTTAAGACTTTAAACTTCATGACTTGACTTCAGCTATTGACGTTCTTTCGCATATATTCTTGAATACTTGTTTTCTTGAAAGAATGAATTCTTTTATTCTTTGAACTCCTAATTTTTGTACTACGTATAAACCTGCACACCATAAAACAAAACAAACAAACGAAACATATTTTTTGCCCAGTTTGCAATAGGAAAATTTTGTGAGTTATTGATAAAAGTTATAAAAGTCTATACTAAGAGTAAAAATATTGTAGCCAATACAAAATATAAAAATAAAACAAAGGAAGATTCGTGTACAAAATGCAACCAGGGTTCCTATACCCTGTGCAGACATGAAAAAAATAAGATAGGGGTTATTGTGTCCTATGAAGAGATGAAAAAATAAGATAGGGGTTATTGTGCCTTATATGCAACCTGGGGTTATTGTGCCCTATGAAGACATGAAAAATAAAATAGGGGTTATTGTGCCATATATGCAACCAGGTTTTATTGTGACATGTGAGGACATAAGAAATAAAATAGGGGTTATTGTGCCTTATATGCAACAAGGGGTTATTGTGCCCTGTGAAAACATGATAAATAGAATAGGGGTTATTGTGCCATATATGCAACCAGGGGTTATTGTGTTCTGTGAAAACATGAAAAAAATAAGACAGGGGTTATAGTGTCCTATATGCAACCAAGGGTTATTGTGCCTTGTGAAAACATGAAAAAATAGAATAGAGGTTATTGTGCGCTATATGCAACCAGGGTTTATTGTACCTTGTGAAGGCATGAAAAAAAATCAAAATAGGGGTCATTGTGCGCTATGTGCCACCATGAGTTATTGTGCCCGGTAAAGACATGAAAAAAAATAGGAGTTAGTGTGCCCTATATGCAACCAGGGGTTACTATGCCATGTAATGACATTAATAATAAGATATGGGTTATTGTGCCCTATATGCAATTAGAGGTTATTGTACCCTATGAAGACATGAAAAAAATAAGAGAGGCTTTATTGTGCCCTATATGCAACCAGAGTTTATTGTGCCATGTGAATACATAAAAAATAAGATAGGGGTTATTGTGTCCTATATTCAACCAGGGATTATTATGTCATATGAAGACATGAAATTAAAATAGGGTTGTTGTGCCTTATATCCAACCATGGGTTATTGTTTCATGTGAAAACAATAAAAATAAAATAGGGATTATTGTACCCTATATGCAACTAGGGGTTATTATGCCTTGTGAAGACATGAAAAATAAGATTGGAGTTATTGTGCCCTATATGCAACCACTGATTATTGTGCCCTGTGAAGATAAGAAAATAAAATAGGGGTTATTGTGCCCTATATGCAACCAGGGGTTAATTTTTTTTACTTATATTGTCTTTATTTAATATAAATTATTTTAATTTATTTTTATGAGTACATTGACCAATCTAAAAATAAAATAAAATGCCCCAGATTTTTTTACGAAAAAAACAATCATTTTAGTTGTATATTTGTTTTTGCATATTATATTAACGGCAACGATTCAAAAGCTTACCATCGCGATGTTTACTATAGCGAATTACTTGCACAATTTGTCTTTATAGCTTTTTCAGTCTTTAACTTTACTTCTATCTTGATTGTGCTCATGCCAAGACTTGATGTCATCATTTGATCAATGATGTCGATCGTGATTTTTTACCAAGTAGAGATTTTTATTTTTTTATTGTCATCTTATCATTCTCGTGAGAGATTTCACTCAGAAGATCCTCTCATTTTCTTTATTTTTTTGTAACATACCATATTGGAGATTTGAAATAATATGATTATTATTTTATTTAGTGATTAGACCGAACCTCAATGAAGGGCTGCGTAAGTATCTTCTTAGGAATCAGGTCAAACGTAGTTTATTAAAAAAACTTATTTTTCTTTTTCTTCATTTATTTTAAGAAATATATTGAAAAAATGGGAAAAAGAATAGTTAATGTTTGATAATATTTTGACTTTAGTTGGTACCAACAATTAGTATTATGCATATGAACCACATTCAACTACTTTCAAACAAATTTGATGTCAACTTTGAGTAATTTATATAGTTTCAAATTGTATCTCAAATATGATTAAATAATTACAAGATGAATTTATCTTGCCATAATTAAGGGATAGAATTATTCGTATCATCATGTTTCAAATGCACTCGCAACATATAAAAGTCCTACTTCACAAAATATAATAATTTAGATCGTAGGACATTTTTGAAAGTCACTTACACTCAGAAAGATATTCAATGCATGAGATTGAGATACCATATGATTGACCCTCATTTAAGCATCCACTAATTTGAGAACATAAAAACTGAGATCAAACAGGACTTGTCATTGGCTTGTAATGTAGTCTTTAGGAAATGTATGATATTTATTCAAGATAAAGTGAATATTTTCTCCTTAAAATTTGCACAATGCTTTTAATATTTTTTTTTTATTTTTGCATGACCTTTGTTTTATTATAAGGTCTTTCTCATTGTTTGTTCTCTTCATTTTTTTGATTTTCTCTCCTTTATGTTGAAGATTTTTTTTTCATTCTATCTTTTTTTTTTGTTGACATATTTGGTCTTTTTCACTTTGTTACCCAACTTAGGTCTTTGGTGTTATGTAGCAATTTCATAGTGCGCTCAAGGAGGTGAGATAAAGGGAGCATTGCATTTATACACTCAAAAGGTATATGCTAAGATGTGGTTATTCAAATAAAAAGTTTTCAGACTCGAAATGGAAGTTCTATGGATAACAAATGCAACTATACTCTTTATTTAGGTAATATAAAAACTTCTCAAGTTTATTTTTGAAATTTTTTTTTACTCGTTGTGATTTTTGTTTAGAAGGAAAAAATTTCTCTTTCATTTCATTTGTCGCCATAGATTTGGTTTACATAAATATATTTTCGTATAGCATATGGAATAATTTAGGTTATTAAAAAATTTGATTATCTATCCCAAATATATTTGATTATATATTGAGTCTCACTAATTCAAATATAAAAGATTCAAATAATTGAAATCTAGTAGGGATAACCATATCTTATTTCAGTTCTACCAAGGTTAAACTTGATGCAGAAATGTATTTAGACTGACTGTAAAACGAGCGGACAACTCTAGTCAGGGAGTAACAACGTACCGGTAGCAGAGATTTCTAGCTTTGTGAATAGGCGCTCCCCATCCTAAAAAGGTGTGATTAAATATCTTTCCCCATGGACCGAAGATCCACTGACTATCTTTACCGAATTGGGGTGCGCAATCACAATTTTCATAATTATATTAATAAATATTTATAGTTATATGCAAGAGAAAACAATTTATATATTTTTAAAATAATATTAAAATAGTAAATAAATAGACAATTGACACATTACAATATACAAAAACGTAAATAAAAAAGTAATATTCATATATGAGTAAACATTATAAGCTCGAATTTTAGTTGTCCCCATTGGAGTCGCCATGTATCATGCCCATTTTTTTCCTCAATATTTGATTTTATTGTTTTGAAAGAAAAAAAGTTTTTCCAATTAAAGTGATATTTTGAAAAGAGATTATTTTATAATTCAGAGTCGCCACTTGGAATTGAGTTTTGGTGTTCGAATTCACCTTATTTAAATTCTTAATCAAAAGGAAATTTCACTATATTTTTATTGGTCTGCAAACTAAAAATTCGGGTCCCGCGGTTCTAGCATCACTCGAGTCCCATGATTCTAGCACGGTCGGTTTATTGACTTTAGTATGACTTGACTTAATTTTCGAATATTATATTATTTAACTTAATAATAACATTGTTATTTACCCATAGATTTATTTTAAATTTATTTTAAATTGGTTTATTTAGTTTAAATGACCTTATTTATTTTTTATTTTTTTATGCGTCCGTTAATTTTAAGCTTGAAACATCCTTATATTATTTTATATATTTTTTGCTTATATTTGTATGTTTTTTTATTTTTATATTATTATAGGTATCTAATATTTAGGGATTAGAGTTTATCTAGGAAAGGAATTTTACTGTTTGAGTAATTTTAAGATTGTTTTTTAATACATTCAAAATAGGAGATAAATTTTATAGGATTTATGATTATTTTTTTTAAAAAAATTAATAATTTTTGTATGTAATTTTTTTTGTTCGTCCCATTTGGATTCTTTTTCATTTATATGTAAATTTTATTTTTAAATCATTTTTTCTGACGTTCTATTAACTTTTTTTATTATTATTATTTTATTTTATTTTATTTTAGTTTAAGAATATTTTTTATTACATTTTATTTATTTACATATTTATTTTTCTTTTTATTATTTTTGTTTCTTTGTTTGATTTTTTTTTTTGTTTCTGTTAAGCCTTTTTTTTCTTATTGTTTTTTCATTATTCGTTTTATGTTCACGTTGTTCTTTTTTCTTAATTATTATTATTATTATTATTATTATTATTATTATTATTATTATTATTATTATTATTATTATTTCTATCTTTTTTCCTTATGCTTTTTCATTTATTTTTAATAAATATATTTTATTTTTTTATTTTTTTAAACATAAACCTGTAAATAATATTCATAGATCCTCTTAATTATATAATTTGACAATCAAATTAAATTTATTATTATCTTATTTTTATGCTAAAGATAAATTATTTTTTATTTATCAAAATAATATGTTAAAAAAATAAATAATATTCAACAAAACTTTTATAAATCAGTAATCAATTAAACTTTAGTTTATATCCTAATCTAATAAGAATACAGTAAATTCAATAAGGTTCTTCAATGGAAAATTAGACTAAAACAGGCACACTTATCTATTCAAATTTAACCATTCGATATAATGAAACTGATTTCAATATATATTGCAAATTACATCTAAAGCGCATAATAATAATAATGTAACGATAAAAATGATAATAAACATAATACATGTGATTTGAAGAATTTCATACTATTGGAATCAAACTTTCATACAACTAATATTATTTAAACACGCGAGAATTTATAGTTACCTCGCTGCGAAAATTGATACCACAAAAGCGAGCTGTTATCCACGAATTTGAAATCACGATCAAAACCTCTAACCCGAACCTAATTTTCACAAAAAAAAAATTACTTTTTTTCTCTTTGCTTTATGCTTTTGCTTTTTGTGCAACAAAAAAAACAAAATAAAAATTAAAGAAATTAGATGGGAGGAGGATTTCTAGGAAAATAAGTTAGGAAGTTTGGAGTAATTAGGATAAGGTAAAACAAATATGATATTTCTACGACTCCTCCTTTCTTTTCTTTTTTCATACTTTTCCATAATATTTTCTATATTATTTTTAGACTAGATAGAAATAACTTAAATTTCCAACTTCTTTTTTATCATTTTTTATTATCATTAAACTATAAATGATCATATAATTTGTATTAATATACAATTTATATACATTTTTAAATTTTAAATATGTAACAACCCATTCAGTTATTTTGAGCACTAGAACTTTTCCTTTGATGAAATACTTTTCAGGTTTTGGAGTATTCATAATTATAATTATGAAATTAATGGGGTAGTTTTAATAATTTATTTAGTTGATGGTTAAAGAAGATAATATTAAAGATAATAGGATTTAATAATTATTAGTTCAGAATTATTTACCCTAAATAATCATAAACCTAAGCAAGAA
This sequence comes from Solanum pennellii, assembly GCF_001406875.1. Classification (NCBI taxonomy): domain Eukaryota; kingdom Viridiplantae; phylum Streptophyta; class Magnoliopsida; order Solanales; family Solanaceae; genus Solanum; species Solanum pennellii. The sequence continues at coordinate 17,627,568 of NC_028645.1, read as the reverse complement.
GACCTTCACAGGCGGCACAACCTAAAGGGAATACATAATTGTCCAGGTAAAAGACGTATATGTATGTGTAAATTTTATTAATAATGTACATAATATTTTAATTATAGGGGAAGATTGCGTTGCATATAGTTGCAGTGAATGTTAGATTAATTCTTTTTGTTAAAGTGGAGAAAGAGTAGTGGATATGGGAAAATAGTGAAGGGTTAATATGATATACAATTAATGGCTGAATATTGGAGGGATGCATAGAATATAAATAGTTGACAAAACGGTTCTTTATTCCTTTTTTTCTTCGAACTGGACTTACTGAGTTTGCATGATTAACGTAATGTTGGATTTGATAAATACATCAAGACGTCGTATTATGTATACTATTGGATTTATATAGAATGATTGGTTATAAGTGAAATTTTGAGTTCTTAAAGGCTAAACGACAATTCTTATTTGCTATGTCTTTTAAATTGGATGATTTTGGAATAAGTTTTTAGGTGGGTAATTAATAACTAATAGTAATTATTGGGGAATGATAATTAGAAGTATATGATAAATTTAGTGGTAAGTATACATGGTTGTTCAAGTTACTGGTTGTAATGTCTGGTCCTTATTTCATTGTATTGTTATACGATTATTATTATGGCTATATAAGGATGACATTGGATATTTAAAGGTGCATGCATGTGATTGGAAAGTGGAGATCAAACAATTAGGAGCAACTAAGGTTTTACAATGAGTGTTTATCAAATTTATGTTTTGGACGTTCTTGTTAGTCTGCCACTGATTTCGTAATCGGTGGCTTCAACATTTATATATTAAAATATTTTGTTCTCACTTATAGACTATATTTTAAATATATTAAGATATATAATTAAATATTAGGTGTATTAAATTATTTAATTTCTATTTCAGTTATGTTAATTGGAGAAGTTAAGACTTACCTTAGTTTGAACTTTAGAAAATTGATTATAATTTTAGGTGAGCTTTTTGGTCTAGCATAAACATAGAATAATATTAGTGTTTAACTTACAAATTATGCATATATAATTGATAGATTGGAAAGGTTCAGAAGCATTGAGGAAAGAAAAAGTATTGGAGAAGTAGTTTTCTTGACGTCAATTCGTCAGTGGAGGTAGGTTATAGTTTATTTCTATTTGATAGATAAACTCTCAATAGCGATTGATATGTATTGAGTGATATTGTAAAGTCTCCTATGTACTTGATCGTGTGGTTGTATGTCTTGATTGTGTGGTTTGTGGTTGGCCAAAAATTATGAGATTGTTGAATTTCTAATCTTGAACCCTCTCTATTAAAATGACGCCTTGAATAAAGAAGGCTTGATGAAATAAAATAATGAGATAACTGGATCGGAGTGTCACAATCCGACACAGTATTATTAGATCGGAGTGTCACGTTCCGACATGGTATTATGAGATCGGGGTGTCACGTTCCGACACGGCATATGGGATCAGAATGTCACGTTCCGACACAATAACATTAAAGGAAAGGAATCTTGAAATAACTTAATACACTGAATCTCAAAGAACCCATTTTCCAAATGAGTATGGTGTGGAGGCATGAGTCCTCATAGGTGTGCTTGATGTTGTGATTGATGGTGTACCTACTATGGTGTTGTGGTCATTGGTTCATGTGTTTGTTGCTTGCCACATGTTAAGTATTGTAATTGATTTTATGTTATTATTCAATATATATAGGTTTCTATTTTGAGTTGGCCGATCATACCTACTCAGTGCGTGTTCATTGTACTGAACTACTTGTATTTTCTTCTTTATTCTTTTGTGGAGTGCAACAAGTGTACCATCAACTTCGACTCTCCCTCAACTCTAGCCTGTGTCCAGCACATCAGAGTTCAGGGTGAGCTATTAATTCTAGCTCGTGCTGTATTCTCTCATTCACGTCTTGATGTCGTTGAATTTCGGACATGGACCATCTTTTTACTTATTTGGGTTCTTAAACACTCTTAGACTTGGTAATTTTGAAATAGATGTCCTTGATGTGATGACTATCAGATTTTGGGATAATAAGTATTAAACTTTAGAAATTTATTTAAATTGGTTACTTAATAACTTTTGGAGCTTCCGCATTATTTTTGTAATTTATAGTTGAACTATTGGTATATGTTGGGGTTCAGACTTGTTGGTTCACACACCTAGGGGGGAGGGGTAAGTGTGGGTGCCACTCACGACTCATTTTGGATCGTCACAAACTTGGTATCAGAGCGTTAGTTTCGTTGATCTCATAACACAAGGATAGGTGTAGTAGAGTCTTGCGGAACGGTATGGGGACACCTTTACTTTTCTTCGAGAGGCTATAAGACTTTAGGAAAACTTCATTCATTCTCTCTTTCATGCTATTACTTTGATCCAATTGGTATCTAGGTGATACAAATTGGTATCTGACCTTCTCACTCTATTTCGCAGATGGTTAGAACTAGAGCAACAATTGTGCCAACACCAACACCGGCGAGACAGGGTGCGTCTGAGCCAACCATTGGGGCTGTAACTCGAGGAGAAGCAGTGGCAAGAGGTCGTGGTAGAGGTCGCGGGAGGACGCCCACTAGAGGCAGAGGACAAACACCTGGTCCAGCTAGGGATAGAGCAGTGACTCCTCCACCGACTGATGAGGTAGTGAGAGAGGGTGAAGAAGGGGTTAATGAGCAGATTCAGGATAGGGATGTACCACCCCAGCCTACCATAGAGATGATTAATCAGGTTCTTACTTATCTAAGTGGGTTATCTGATCAAGGCCACACACCTCCAGTGTTTTCTGCACCAGCACCTCAGGTTCAGGGAGTACAACATGCAGCTGCTGTGGCTCCCCGCATGGATGTGTCATTGGAAGTAGGCACGTTTTCTCGATTGACTATAGGGTCTATAATGACAGGTGATCAACATGACCTTTTCATTAAGTTCTTAAATTTGAAACCTCCAGTCTTCAAGGGTGTTGAATCTCAAGATGCCTATGATTTTCTGGTTGATTGTCATGAGCTGCTACATAAGATGGACATAGTAGAACGATTTGGTGTTGAGTTTGTGACCTGCTAGTTTCAGGGGGATGCTAAAATCTGGTTGTGGTCATATGTTGAGTGTCGACCAGAAAAGGCACCACCTATGACTTGGACATCATTTTCTAGCTTATTTATGGAGAAGTATATACCCCGGACTTTGAGGGATAGGAGGAGAGATGACTTCCTGAGCCGAGAGCAAACAAGGATGTCTGTTTCTGCATATCAGGCCAAATTTTGCGCACTATCCAGGTATCCACTCAGCTTTGCTTCAGTCTACAAGAGCGGATTCGCCGCTTTGTGAAAGGATTGAGGTCAGATTTGCAGATTCCAGCCTTACAGTTAGCTGCTGCAGCAAAATCCCTTCAGGAAGTGGTTGATTTTGTGATGGAGGTAGAGGGGGTGAAGCCAAACGACTTTAACACGATGTTGACATTTAAAAATTCCGTAAGGGAGGTGAGTTTAGTGGTTCTTACTCCAGAGAGCAGAGTTCAGGAGGTTACCCAGCCCGTCTTATTCAATCTTCATTGCAGGCTTCAGTTGGGGGTCCGTCGCAGACCAGTCAGCCTTTTTCTGAGTTTGGAGGTCATCTCTAGACTTCGTTTTCACAGAGACCTATACTTGACTCCAGGACTTGTTATGGATGTGGAGAGGCTTGACATATTAGGAATTACTGTCCAAAACAGAGTTACAGATCTCCAGTAGTTAGAGGTAGAGGTGGTCATGGTAGAGGTTGCCATTCTGGAGGAAGTGGTGGCCAATGTAATGGTGGTCTCAAGTTCATTCGGGGTGGCAGGCAGGTTGAAACTACTGTAGCGCAGCTTGGTAGGGGCAATAGAAAGACAGGTGATAGGGCCCATTGTCATGCTTTCCCCAGGAGGTCTGAAGCAGAGATATCTTATGTTGTTATCATAGGTATTCTTTTGGTCTGTGATTGCATTGCTTCTGTATTGTTTGATACTGGATCCAAATTTTCATATGTATTTTCCTCATTTGCTACTGGTCTTGATTTATATTGTTATTGATTGACATGCATATTCGTGTCTCTACTCCTGAGGGTGAGTCTGTGATAGTTGAGAAGGTGTATAGGTCTTGTCTTGTGACTTTTGTGGGGAGCAATACTTATGTAGATTTGATTATTCTAATAATAGTTGATTTTGATGTAATTCTGGGTATGACTTGGCTTTCTCCAAATTTTGCTATCTTAAATTGTAATGCTAAAACTGTGACATTGGCCATGCCTGGGACAGATCCTCTAGTGTGAGAGGGTGACTATATTTCCACTCCAATTTGTATTATCTCTTTTCTTCGTGCTTAGAGGATGGTGAGTAAGGGTTGTTTAGCTTTCTTAGCACATCTCAGGGATGATAATTCCAAAGTTCCTCGATTGAGTCTATTTCTATAGTTCGTGAGTTTCTGAATGTATTTCCTGCAGCCTTCCTGGTATGCCACCGGATAGTGATATTGATTTTTGATTGACGTGGAGCCGAGTACTCGCCCAATTTCCATTCCCCCTTATTGAATGGTTTCAGCTGAGTTAAGGGAGTTAAAGGCTCAACTTCAGGAGTTGTTAAAAAAGGTTTTATTAGACCGAGTGCATCCCCTTAGGGTGCTCATGTTTTATTTGTGAAGAAGTAAGATGGAAGTTTTCGGATGTGCATAGACTACAGGCAGTTAAATAAGGTAACTATTAAGACAAGTATCCCATTCCTCGCTTGATGATTTGTTCGATCAGTTACAAGGTGCTTGTGTCTTCTCTAAAATTGATTTGAGATCCGGTTATCATCATTGAAAATACGAGTAACAGATGTGCCAAAGACTGCTTTCCGAACCAGGTATGTGCATTATGAATTCTTAGTAATGTCTTCTGCGCTTACGAATGCCCCTGCTGCTTTCATGATCCTGATTAATGGGATTTTAAGCCATATCTGGACCTCTTTGTTATTGTATTTATTGATGATATACTGATATACTCAAAGTGCAGAAAAGAACATGAGGAGAATTTGAGAATTGTATTAGAGTTGTTAAGGGCGAAAAGGCTTTATGCCAAATTCTCCAAGTGTGAGTTTTGGCTCGATTCAGTGTCCTTCTTGGGGCACGTGGTTTCTAAGGATGGAGTGATGGTGGATCCTTCTACGATTGAAGAAGTGAAGAGTTAGGTAAGACCTACTAATGTTTCAGAGGTAAGGAGCTTTGTTGGTTTAGCTAGATACAACCGTCGATCCGTCAAGGGATTTTCTTCTATTGCTTACTAGCTAACAAATTTGAATAAGCAGAATGTTCCATTTGTATGGTCGTATGAATGTGAAAAAGCTTCCAGAAATTCAAGACCTTGTTGACTACTGCACCAATTCTTACCTTGCAAATGGAAGGTAAGAATTTTATTGTTTATTGTGATGCATCTTATTCTGGTTTGGGTGCAGTGCTAATGAAGGGGAGGAATGTAGTTGCTTATGCTTCGAGGCAATTGAAAGTGCATGAACGTAACTATTCGACCCATGATTTGGAGTTTGCTGCAGTTGTATTTGCATTAAAGCAATGGAGACATTATCTATATGGGGTCAAGTCTGAAGTTTATACAGGTCATCGTAGTTTACAATATGTCTTACTCAGAAAGTTTTGAATTTGGGGCAGAGGAGGTGGATGGAACTATTGAAATACTATGATATTACTATTTTGTATCACCCAGGAAAAGCTAATATTGTGGCAGATGCTTTTAGTAGAAAAGCTGGGAGCATGTGCAGTTTAGCCCACTACCAGGTTTCTATATGCCCATTGGCTAGAGAGGTTCAGACTCTGGCTAATGACTTTATGAGGCTTGAAGTACTAGAGAAAGGAGGTTTTTTGTCCTGTGTGGAGGCAAGGTCTTTTTTTCTTGACAAGATTAAGGGAAATCAGTTTACTGATGAGAAGCTGAGCCGAATTCGAGATATGGTATTGTGAAGAGAGGCTAAAGAGGCAGTAATTGATGAAGAAGGCATCTTGAGGATTAAGGTAAGGGTATGTGTGCCCCGTGTGGATGATTTGATTCACATTATTCTTACAGAGGCTCATAGTTCAAGGTATTCTATACATCCTGGTGCAACCAGGATGTATCGTGATCTAAAACAACATTTTTGGTGGAGTAGAATGAAGTGTTACATTGTTGATTTTGTTGACCAATGCCCGAATTGTCAGCAGGTAAAGTATGAACACCAGAGGCCTGGAGGGACACTTCAGAGAATGCCCATTCCTGAATAGAAGTGGGAAAGGATTGGAATGGATTTCGTAGTTGGTCTTCTAAATACATTAGGTAAGTTTAATTCTATTTGGGTAATTGTTGACAGGTTAACTAAGTCTTCTCACTTCATTCCGGTTAAGATGACTTACAATGCCGAGATGTTAGCCAAACTCTATGTCTCTGAGATTGTTCGATTGCATGCAGTTCCACTTTCCATCATATCAGATAGAGGTACGCAATTTACTTCTATGTTTTGGAGGACATTACATGCTGATTTAGGTACTAGATTGGATCTTAGTACTGCATTTCACCCTCAGATCGATGGTCAGTCTGAGCAAACGATTCAGGTGTTTGAGGATATGCTTTGTGCATATGTGAGAATTTGGTGGTCATTGGGATAAATTTTTACCTTTAGCAGAGTTTTCATGCAACAATAGCTATCACTCGAGTATTGATATGACACCATTTGAGGCATTGTATGAGAGAAGATGTAGGACCCCCATTGGTTGGTTTGATGCATTTAAGGTTAGACCTTGGGGTACTGATCTTCTGAGGGAATCATTATAGAAAGTGAAATTTATTCAAGAAAATCTTTTAGCAGCTCAAAGTAGGCAGAAGGAATATGCAGATCGAAACGTTAGGGACTTGGATTTTATGGAGGGTGAACAAGTCTTGCTGAAGGTTTCACCCATGAAAGGTGTGATGTGATTTGGTAAGCGAGTTAAGCTTAGTACGAGGTATATTGGTCCATTTGATGTTTTGAAGCGCGTGGGGGAGGTGGCCTATGAATTCGCCTTGCCTCCAGGGTAGTCAGGAGTGCACCCGATATTCCATGTGTCTATGCTAAAAAATACCATGCTAATGGAAACTACATTATTCTTTGGGATTTAGTTCTGCTTGATGAGAATCTGTCTTATGAAGAGGAGCCTGTAGTTATTATAGATAGGGACGTCCGCAAATTGAGGTCAAAGGAGATTGCATCTATCAAGGTTCAATGGAAGAATCGGCCAGTTCAAGAGTCCACTTGGGAGAGTGACACTGATATGCATGAAAATACCCACACCTCTTTACCGACTCAAGTACCTTTTAATTCCCTCGCCTTTATTTTGATCGTTCGAGGACGAACGATGGACAAATTGGTATCTATTGTAACAACCCATTTAGTTGTTTTGAGCACTAGAACTTTTTCTTTGATAAAATACTTTTCAATAGATTTGTAATGGGTATTTTGGACTATTCATAATTATAATTATGAAATTAATGGGGTAGTTTTAATAATTTATTTAGTTGATGGTTAAAGAAGATAATATTAAAAATAATTGGATTTAATAATTATTAGTTCCGAATTATTTACCCTAAATAATAATAAACATAAGCAAAAAGACCTTCACAGGCGGCACAACCTAAAGGGAATACATAATTGTCAAGGTAAAAGACGTATATGTATATGTAAATTTTATTAATAGTGGAGATGAAGAATTTATTATTATTATATTTTAATTATAGGGGAAGATTGGGTTTCATATAGTTGCAGTGAATGTTAGATTGTTTCTTTTTGTTAAAGTGGAGAAAGGGTAGTGGATAATATGATATATGATGAGAAAATAGTGAAGGGTTAATTATATACAATTAATGGCTGAATATTGGAGGGATGCATAGAATATAATAGTTGACAAAACGGTTCTTTCTTCCTTTTTTTCGTCGAACTGGACTTAATGAGTTTGCATGATTAACGTAATGTTGGATTTTATAAATAAATTAAAACGTCGTATTATGTATACTATTGGATTTATACAGAATGATTGATTATAAGTGAAATTTTTAATTATTAAAGACTAAACAACAATTCCTGTTTGCTATGTCTTTTAAATTGGATGATTTTGGAACAAGTTTTTAGGTGGGTAATTAAAAACTATTAGTGATTATCGGGGAATGATAATTAGAAGTATATGATATATTTAGGGGTAAGTATACATGGTTGTTTAAGTTAGTGGTTGTAATCTCTGGTCCTTATTTTATTGTATTATTACACGATTATTATTATGGCTATATAAGGATGACATTTGATAGTTAAAGGTTCATGCATGTGATTGGAAAGTGGAGATCAAACAATTAGGAGCAACTAAGATTGTAAAATGAGTGTTAATCAAATTTATGTTTTGGACGTTCTTGTTAGTCTTCCACTGATTTCGTAATCAGTGGCTTCAACATTTATATATTAAAATATTTTTCGCACTTATAGACTATATTTTAAATATATTAAGATAGGTAATTAAATATTAGGTATATTAAATTATTTAAATTCTATTTAAGTTATGTTAATTGGAGAAGCTAAGACTTACCTTAGGTTTGAACTTTAGGAAATTGATTATAAAGTTAGGTGAGCTTTTCGGTCTAGCATAAACATAAAATAATATGAGTTTTTAACTTACAAATTATGCATGTATAATTGATAGATTAGAAAGGTTCAGAAGCATTGAGGAAAGGAAAAGTATTGGAGAAGTAGTTTGCTTGACGTCGATTCTTCAGTGGAGGTAGGTTATGGTTTATTTCTATTTCATAGATAAACTCTCAATAGCGATTGATATGTATTGAGTGATATTGTAAAGTCTCCTATGTACTTGATTGTGTGGTCGTATGTCTTGATTGTGTGGTTTGTGGTTGGCCTAAAATTATGAGACTATTGAATTTCTAATCTTAAAACCTCTCTATTAAAATGACGTCTTGAATAAAGAAGGCTTGATGAAATAAAATAATGATATAATTGGATCGGAGTGTCACGTTCCGACACGGTATTATTGGATTGGAGTGTCATGTTCCGACACGGTATTATGGAATCGGAGTGTCACATTTCGACACGGTATATGGGATCGGAGTGTCGCGTTTCGGCTCAATAACATTAAAGAAAAGGAATCTTGAATTAACTTAATATACTCAATCTCAAAGAACCCATTTTTCAAATGAGTATGGTGTGGAGGCATGAGTCCTCAAAGGTGTGCTTAATGTTGTGATTGATGGTGTACCTACTATGACGTTGTGGTCATTGGTTCATGTGTTTGTTGCTTGCCAGCTGTAAGTATTGTAGTTGATTTTATGTTATTATTCAATATATATTAGTTTCTCTTTTGAGTTGGCCGATGATACCTACTCAGTACGTGTTCATTGTACTGACCCCTACTTGTATTTTCTTCTTTATTCTTTTGTGGAGTGCAACAAGTGTACCATCGACTACGACTCGCCCTCAGCTCTAGCCAGTCTCCAGCACATCAGAGTTCAGGGTGAGCTATTAATTCTAGCTCGTGCTGGATTCTCTCATTCACATCTTGATGTCTTTGAATTTTGGATATGGACCATATTTATGTTTATTTTGGTTTCTTAAACACTCTTAGACTTGGTAATTTTGAAATAGATGTCCTTGATGTGATGACTATCAGATTTTGGGATAATAAGTATTAAACTTTAGAAATTTATTTAAATAGGTTACTTAATAACTTTTGAAGCTTCCGCATTATTTTTGTTATTTATAGTTGAACTATTGGTATATGTTGGGGTTCAAACTTGTTGGTTCCCCCACCTAGGGGGGTAAGTGTGGGTGCCACTCACGACTGGTCGTGACAAAATATAACTCTTTTTAAATTAGTGTAAAATACTTATGTTTTGGTAAAAAAATTAGGTGTTCACAGTATGCCCCTCTTCGCTTGGAAACATGAATAGTTTTCATTCAAAGACGTGAACAATGTGACTAAGTTTTGACTGAAACATTTATGCCAAAAATGTGAAAAATAAATAAAAGGGAAAAGGTTTTACTGCTTCCTAACTTTTGAAAAACTACATATCCTAAGTTGATGATAAGGAGTCATGCGTAGTTTCAATGAGTTAGGTAGTCGGGTGAGGTTTTATCGAGAATCCAATTCGTAGCTCCAGCTATTACATAAAAAAACAAAATGTAGAAGGCAAGATATAAAATTCTATCTACTCCAATAGTTTTTAGTCTTCAATTTGAATTCTCGGTTATCGCGTCGCCCTCTTTGGTAGGTTCATCGATTCAAAACTTTGATTTGGACATCTGAGTTTAAGACTTGAAAATTCATGACCTGACTTCAACTATTGACGTTCTTCCGCATGATATTCTTGAATACTTGTTATCTTGAAAGAATAAATTATTTTATTCTTTGAACTTCCAATTTTTGTACTACGTATAAACCTGCACACCATAAAACAAAACAAACAAATGAAACAAAAAATGTTTGTCCAATTTGCACTAGGAAAATTTTTTGAGTTATTCACAAAAGTTATAAAAATCTATACTAAGAATAAAAATATTGTAGCCAATACAAAATGTAAAAATAAAACAAAAGGGAGATTTGTGTCAAAAATGCAATCAGGGTTCCTATACCCTGTATTGTGCCCTATATGAAACCATGAGTTATTGTGCCCTGTGAAGAAAGTAGAAATAAAATAGGGGTTATTGTGCCTTATATGCAACCAGGGGTTATTGTGCCCTGTGAACACATGAAAAATAGAATAGGGGTTATTGTGCCCTATATCAATCAGGGGTTATTGTGCCCTATGAAGACATGAAAAAATAAGATAGGGGTTATAGTGCCCTATATGCAACCAGGGGTTACTGTGCGCTACGAAGAAATAAAAATAAAATTGGGGTTATTGTTCCCTATATGCAACCAGGGGTTATTGTGCACTGTGAAGACATGAGAAATAAAATAGGGGTTATTGTGCCCTTTATGCAACCAGGGTTTATTGGGCCATGTGAAAACATGAAAAATAGAATAGGCGTTATTGTGCGCTACATGTAACCAGGGGTTATTGTGCCATGTGAAGACATTAAAAAAATAAGGTAGGGGTTATAGTGTCCTATATGCAACAAGGGCTTATTGTGCCTGTGAAAACATGAAAAAATAGAATAGGGGTTATTGTGCCCCATATAAAACCAGAGGTTATTGTGCCCTGTGAAGGCATGAAAAATAAAATAGGGATTATTGTGCGCTATATGCCACCAGGGGTTATTATGCTCTGTGAAGACATGAAAAATTAAATAGGAGTTATTGTGCCCATATGCAACCAGGGGTTACTATGCCTTATGATGACATACAAAATAAGATAGGAGTTATTGTGCCCTATATTCAACCATGGGTTATTGTACCCTGTGAAGAAATGAAAAATAAGAGAGGATTTGTTGTGCACTCTATACAACAAAAGTTTCTTGTGCCCTGTGAAGACATAAAAATAAGATAGGAGTTATTATGCCCTATATGCAACCAGGGATTATTGTGCTCTGTGAAGTTATGAAAATAAAATATTGGTTTTTGTGTCCGATATGAAACCAGGGGTTATTGTGCCATGTGAAGACATGAAAAATAAAATAGGGATTATTGTGCCCATATACAACCAAGGGTTATTGTGCCCTGTGAAAACATAAAAAAATAAGATAGGAGTTATTGTGCGCTATATGCAACCACGGATTATTGTTCCCTGTGATGACAAGAAAATAAAATAGGGGTTATTGTGCTCTATATGCAACCAGGGTTTTTTTTATTGCTTATATTATTATTATTTAATATAATTTAATTTATTTATTTTTATTAGTACATTAACCAATCTAACAAAAATAAAATGCCCTAGATTTTGTTAAGAAAAAACTAATCCTTTTTGTTGTTCTTTTTTTGCATATTACATGAAAGACAACGATTCAAAAGCTTACCATTGTGACGTTTTTCTCTAGCGAATTACTTGCACAATTTGTCTTTATATCTCTTTCAGCCTATAAGTTTATTTCTATCTTGATTGTGCCAATGCCAAGACGGAATGTCATCATTTGATGAATGATGTCGTTCGTGATATTTAACCAAGTAGATATTCTTATTTTTTTACTGTCGTCTTGTCGTTTTCGTGAGAGATTTCACTCATACGACCCTCTCATTTTCTTTATTTTATTTGTAACATACCATAGGCTATAATGTCATGTTTCAACCCTTGGAGATTTGGAATAACATGATTATTATTTTATTTAGTGATTAGACCGAACTTCAATGAAGGGCTTCGAACGTATCTTCTTAGGAATCAGGTCAAACGTAGCTCAATAAAAATAAATTATTTTTCTTTTTCTTGATTAATTTTTAGAATTATAATGAAAAAAATGGAAAAAAGAATAGTTCATGTTTGATAATGTTTTGACTTAGTTGGTACCAACAATTAGTATTATGCATATGAACCACATTCAACTACTTTCAAACAAATTTGAGGTCAACTTTGAGTAATTTATATAGTTTCAAATTGTATCTCAAATATGATTAAATAATTACAAGATGAATTTATCTAGCTATAATTAAGGGATAGAATTATTTGTATCATCATGTTTCAAATGCACTCGCAACATATAAAAGTCCTACTTCACAAAATATAATAATTTAGATCGTAGGACATTTTTGAAAGTCACTTACACGCAGAAAGATGTTCAATGCATTAGATTGAGATACCATATGCTTGATCCTCATTTAGGCATCCACTAATGTGAGAACATAAAAAATGAGATTAAACGGGACTTGTCATTGGCTTGTAATGTAGTCTTAGCAAAAGGTATGATATTTATTCGAGATAAAGTGAATATTTTCTCCTTAAAATTTTCACAATGCTTTTAATATTTTTTTTTTAATTTTTGCATTTGACCTTTGTTTTCTTGTAAGGTTTTTTTCATTTTTTTGTTCTCTTCATTTTTTTTATTTTCTCTCCTTTATGTTGGAGATTTTTTTTCATTTTTTATTCTATCTTTTCTTCTTTTTTTTTTTTTGACATATTTGGTCTTTTTCACTTTGTTACCCAACTTAGGTCTTTGGTGTTATGTCGCTATTTCATAGTGCGCTCAAGTAGGTGAGATAAAGGAATTAGTGCATTTATACACTCAAAAGGTATATGATAAGATGTGGTTATTCAAATAAAAAGCCTTCAGGCTCGAAATTGGAGTTCTATGGATAACATGTCATTCGATAGGCTTGAAAGGCACAACTGATTCAAAGAAAGCCTATAATCTTTTCTCAAGTTAAATATTGCTCAAAATTTCGTCTCAACCAACATTCGGGCCAAGTTCTACATCAACAAAATCATGTCTTTGAATTTTTCATCTAAAGCTCACCACACAATGAATTTGAAATAATGAGATCAAATTTAGTTTATCCATAACTTTAAACAAGATAATTTCTGAAGTATTACATAAATATATTGAGAGATGTCAATAGAAGTCTATAGGTCACAACAAGGTTAATCTGTCTTGCCAAATAGTTTTAACATTTTATTATTTTTTCTTATGCATAATCCTAAGCATGTTGTTACCAACCAAGTAAAAGAAAATCTATTTTTTTGCCCCAACTTATGAGACGAGGGATTTTAAGATTTTTTTATCGGCTGGACCGAACCTCACAATAAAGTTGCCTACGTATCTTGTCCATACAAGAATCAGGTCAAACTTAGTTCAAAATATGAGTAAAAACATTTTTGTTTTTTTAAGGGCAAATTCTCATTTAATTGATACACATATCATTTCATTTTTAATTTTTAATTAAGATATTTTTTGAATTTTTTTATTTTTAAATAAGGATCACCGAACCCAAAAAAGGTTGCCTATGTATCTCATCATGGTGAGAATCAGTTGTGCGTAGTTTGTCCAAATTAAATACTTGCTCAAATTTTTTTTAACAAATGCAACTATATCCTTTATTTAGGTTATATAAAAACTTTTCAAGTTTCTTTTTATATAATTTTTTTTACTCTTAAATTTTGTTTATAAGGAAAAAGTTTCTCTTTCATTTCATTTGTCGCCATAGATTTTGTTTTTATAAACACATTTTTGTATAACATATGGAATAATTTAGGTTATTAAATAAAATTAGGGTATCTATTCCAAATGAATTTGATCATATGTTGAGTCTTCTTAAGTCAAATATACATGATTCAAATAATTGAAATCTAGTTGGGATAATCATATCTGATTTCAGTTCTACCAAGGTTAAACTTGACGGAGAAATGTATTTAGAGTGGCTGTAAAACGAGCGAACAACTCGAGTTAGGGAGTAGCAACGTGCCAATAGCAAAACTTTTCGACTTTGTGCATGGGTGCTCCCCATCATAAAAAGGCGTGACTAAATATCCTTTACCATGGACCAAAGATCCACTGATTAGCTTTACAGAATTGAGGTGTGCAGTCGCAATTCCCATAATTATATTAATAAATATTTATAACTATGCACAAGAGAAAACAATTTATATACTGTTAAAATAATATTAAAATAGTAAATAAATACACAATTGGCACATTAAGACCATAAATACAATATACAAAAACGTAAATAAATAAGTAATTAGTCATATATAAGTCAACATTATAAGCTTGAATTCTGGTTGTCCCCAGCGGAGTCGTCATCTGTCACGCACTTTTTTTTTCCTCAATATTTGATTTTATTGTTATGAAAGAAAGAGTTTTTCTATTTAAAGTGACATTTTGAAAAGGGATTATTTTATTATAAAGTCGCCACTTGGAATTGAGTTTTGGTGTTTGAAGTCATCTTATTTAAATTCCTAATCAAAAGAAAATTTGACTCTACTTTTATTGGTCTTTGAACTAAAAATTCGAGTCCCGCAGTACTAGCACCCCTCGAGTCCCATCGTTCTAGCACGATCGCTTTATTGACTTTAGTATGACTTGACTTAATTTTCGAATAGTATATTAGTTAACTTAATAATAACATTGTTATTTAACCTTAGATTTATTTTAAATTTATTTGAAATTGGTTTATTTATTTTAAATGATCTTTTTTTTATTTTTTTATGCGTACGCTAATTTTAAACTTGAAACATCCATATATTATTATTTTTTTTTGCTTATATTTGTATATATTTTTATATTTTTATATTATTATAGGTATCTAATATTTAGGAATTAGAGTTTATCTAGGAAAGGAATTTTAGTTTTGAGTAATTTTAAGATTGTATTTTAATACATTTAAAATAGGAGATAAATTTATAGGATTTATGATTACTTTTTAGAAAAAAGTTAATAATTTTTGTATTTCTTTTTTATTTAGATGTAAATTTTATTTTTAAATTATTTTTTTCTGACGTTTTATTATTATTTTATTTTATTTTATTTTACATATATTTTGTATTACAATTTATTTATTTATTTATTATTCTTTTTGTTATAATTTTTTTTGTTTGTTTGTTTTTTTTTGTTTCTGTTATGCCTTTTTTTTCTTATTGTTTTTTCATTATTCTTTTTATGTTCATGTGATTCTTTGTTTTTTTTATTTTTATTATTATTTCTACCTTTTTTTCTTATGCTTTGTCATTTATTTTTAATAAATATTCTTTATTATTTTATTTTTTTAATCATAAACCTCTAAATAATATTCATAGATCCTCTTAATTATATAATTTAACAATCCAAATTAAATTGATAATCATTTTATTTTTATTCTAAAGATAAATTATTTTTTATTTTATCAAAACAATATGTTTAAAAAAAAGCATATTCAACAAAGCTTTCCTAAATCACTAATCAATAAAACTTTAGTTTATATCCTAATCTAACAAGAATACAGTAAATTCAATAAGGTTTCTTCAAGTGAAAATTAGACTAAAACAGACACACCTATGTATTCAAATTTAACGATTCGATGTCATGAAACTGATTTCAATATATATTGCAAATTACATCTAAAGCGCATAATAATAATAATGTAACAATAATAATGATAATAAACATAATGCATGTGATTTGAAGAATTTCATACTATTGGAATTAAATTTTCATACAAGTAATATTATTTAAATCACGCGAGAATTTATAGTTACCTCGTTGCGAAAATTGATACCACAAAAATGAGCTGTTATCCACAAATTTTGAATCACAATCAAAACCTCTAACCCTAACCTAATTCTCAAAGAAAAATTCACTTTTTTTTCTCTTTGCTTTGCTTTTGCTTTTGCTTCTTTTTTTTCTGTGTATTTCAATCTGTCTCTTTGTATATTTTTTTTCAACTGAACATGTGATTTTATAATCATTTTGGGTGAAGTCTGGTGCTAATTAAAAGGAAAGTAGTAAAATAGGATTTAAATTTTATTTGAAAATTAGTTGAGAAAATTGGAGTTGAAACAAGGATATAAAAATAAAATAAATAAATAATAATAATAGCAAATTAACAAAACAAAACAAGAAAAATAGTGTTAACAACAAAAAAATGGTGCAACAAAAAAAATGGAAAAAAATAGAGTAAAAATTAAAGAAATTAGATGAGAGGAGGATTTCCAGGAAAATAAGTTAGGAAGTTTGGAGTAATTAGAATAAGGTAAATCAAATTTGAAATTTTTAGGAATCCTCTTTTCTTTTCTTTTTCCATATTTTCCATAATTTTTTCTATATTAATTTTAGACTAGATAGAAATAACTTAAATTTCCAACTTCTTTTTATCATATTTTTTATTATTATTAAACTATAATTGATCTTATAATTTGTAGTAATTTACAATTGATATATATTTTTTAATTTTAAATATAACCCTTTTTAAATAAGTGTAAAATACTTATGTTTTGGTAAAAAAAATTAGGTGTTCACAATAATTATTTTCCTATTCCTACCTCCTTTGTCTGGCAAGTAACAATAAGGCGAATTCTAACGTGTGCACTCGTTAAAAAGACTTTAAAGCGTAAAAATTATCAATACATGTAAAAACACTATTTGAGAATTGCTTAGTTGCTAGGATTACATTGTTAATTACTCATGGTTCCTACAACCCTAGTTGTGAATTTAGTTACCCATATTAGCAAGATCACAATTCACAATATTGAATAAAAAATTCATGAACTTACTTAACAATAAGAAGAAACCCACAAATTCAACTTGAAATTGCAAGAAAATAGCTTCAAACCAAATATGGAAATTGACTAATTGCTCAAGTTTGCAAAAACCCAATCTCCAAAACAAATTAGAACAATAACAAGAGTAGCTAACCCTAAAAACAAGATTTTAGTTTCCTATTTATAGAAAATATAGTCCTAAAAAGAATTGAAATAAGAAAAGTTTTGTCCAGAAACATGACTTCATTCGACGACCTCAATAACGGATCATCAGTCAATCGACGGTCCATCGACTACTTCCGTAAATCCATACTTGGAATTGTTTTTTTTTCATCGGATATCACCTTCTCCGAATCAAACGATGGACCAACAGTACAGTCTGTCGATCCATCTATGGCCCGTCGGTGCTCATCCGTCGTTCCATACTTAGAATTTTGAAAAGCCGGGTAGTGAAACCTTCTCTAAACGAATCGACATTTCACCAGTAAGGTCCGTCGTCAATTGACAAACTGTCGTTTATACTAGTAGTTCCACACATCGTTCGATTTTCCTGATCTTCTCCCATAGCCTGAACTGCACATCGATGGTCACCACCTACGGTTCATCGATTAGACGAAGGGCCGTCGATGGCCTTCGCAGGTCCCATTTTGCATTTTTTCAGCTGCCTTATCCGTTTTTCAACCGGGACATCTTTCCTGGAAAACAAAACATAAAACTTGTTACCTACTACAAGGTCTCTAGACACACACAACTCTTAAGTAAAATGCATTGAAAATACCGTGAAATCACGGCACGTCAGATACCTCCACTTTTATATAGTTTTACTTATGCATTAATTTTTTTCCAAATGCCATTTTGTTATCTCCCTATAATTCTTTGGTATTGTGTACTTGATGTTGGATCTTCCTTCGATGATCTTTTTGTCTAATTGACCTAATTTAGGGGGAAATGTCTAAAATATATCCGAACTTTGATCAAAATTCATGTAACGATATCAAACTTTTGAACAGACCTTTTACCCCGTCACTATTTAATAGTGTATTTTAAAGGTAGATATGTGCCCACGTTGACATCATAAATATTGCATAATTATGAATAGTAATTTGTCCACGTGGGCACATATATTTCTATAATACAGTATTAAATAGAGCGGGGGTAAGAGGTCCTCCATAAAATTTGATATCGTAACAAAAATTTTGATTAAAATATAAGTATTTTTCATACCCTTTTTCTCCACAATTTATGTAAGGAGCTATGCTGTGTCAATTAGAATTAAATTAAAGGACATGCGGGTTCTTCAACAAATAATAACAATTAGCTCAAAGGTAAATATATTTCATTAAAATTTCGTATATTTTAATCACACACAATTTTATTGACGAAGAAAAATATGTTAGTAGCTTAAAGTTGCAAGAAGCTCTTATATATTAAAATCTATCATAAAAATGTTAATTAACAAAAGAAATTGTGGATTTTCTTAATAGCATTTATAAATTGACTTGATCTCCTTTTTTGACAGATTTTACCTATTGGAATCGCTCTTAGCGTAAGAATAAGTTGGTTTTTGCTCATCACATTCAGTCAAGTGAAGTGTTAGGGTGACTTATAAGGTTTCTTTTTAATTATACTAGACTAGAAGTTGTATTATGTTAAACTATGAATTTGAGTGATGATGCAAGGTTGAGTTTTATTTCTAAACTATAGATAAGATCAATTGCAATAGGTTGTAGTACTATTACGTTGACTTGTGTTGTTTCTTTCAAATGTAGTCCCTTCTTTAAATTACTTGTATCTTAGGAATTTTTTTATTTTATTCAATTTGAATTAGCGTGTAATTTGCTTCTAGTAATTCCTAATAATGCTTATTTTTGAATGATTATTGACAATGGAGACACTATAGTGGTGAAATAAAGACTTGAATATCTACATAAATTTGTTTTGAAGTCAATTCGAAAAACAAACTATGACATTTCAATATTGAAGAAAGTCTACTATATTCCTAAGATGTTAGAAGCATAGGTGAGGTTGGGGTGTTTAGTTTAGATACGAGTTTCTTATTAAAGAAATTGAATGTTGAAAATGAACAAATTTAAAAATGGTTATTTTTCTACCACGATAATTATTTTTTAAAACTTTAAAATAAAATGATAAATAATGATTTTAAATTAATTTTTATTTTTAATGATAACTAATAGTTTTTAGTTGACAAAAAACAACTAAGCTAAAGAAAACTAATATACACGATCCTCACCCATTACTCCACTAACTCAAAAAAAGATAGGATATGTATTATAAGAAATTGATAAAAATTAACTAATTATAAAAATGTCAAATAAATGGTAATTGTAAAAATTATTTTATTTTAAAATGCCTGTTCTGAATAAAAGAATAATAATAATAATTAAAGTAAATAGTTCATGCAGTTAATTAAAACCATGGCTGATTATTTTTGGGGAACTTTCATGTGTAGGCACTAAAAATAGTCTAATTATTCTCCATAGCTATAGTTTGATAATTACAATTCGTAGCTACATGTTATAGGGAAAAGAGAGGCGAGCGAGGTTGAGAGAGAGAGAGGCGAGAGAGAAGGGACAAAAAGTGGGAGAGAGGTAAATTGTATATGTATATTGGTTAGCTAATTATTTATTATACATATTTATTTGTATATATGGAAAGATAGATTGGAAAGAGTGAAGAGAGGCGAGCGAGATTGAGAGAGGGAGGAGAGAGGTGAGCGAGATTGGGAGAGAGGCGAGTTAGAGAGGGCAGAGAGTGGGAGAGAGGTGAATTTTATATGCATATTTGTTAGATAATTGTATATTATGCATATATATTTGTATATATGGAATGATAGATTGGGAGAGAGAGAGGAGAGAGGCGAGTGAGATTGAGAGAGGGAGGAGAGAGGCGAGCGAGATTGGGAGAGAGGCGAGTGAGAAGTGGGAGAGAAGCTAATTGTATATGTATATTTGTTAGATAATTGTATATTATACATATTTATTTATATATATGCAAAGAGAGATTAGGAGAGAGAGAGAGAGGAGAGAGGCGAGTGAGAGAGGGAAGAAATTGGGAGAGAGGTGAATTGTATATGTATATTAGTTTGATAATTGTGTATTATATATATGCACTTGTATAAAAAGCAAGTGTGATTGCGAGAGAGAGGACTCACCACTGAAGTTGCTGATTATGGATCAGGAACCGATCTATGCATGATCTGGATGTTGAACACCTAAACATACATGATGAAAGTATGTAGCACAAAGTATGTACCAATACTTAGAATGTACTGAGCATACAGGATATAGATAATATTTGAACAAACATAAAGTTGAACAAAGCATAACTTAGCCATACAGTAAATACTGAAAAGATAAATGAAAGCCGAATGCAATGACCAAGTACTAATCATGAACATGACATGCTTACCTAAATACTGAACTATGTACTGAAAACCTGGTCAAACGCATTACGGTTCTGGTTGTGGGAGCTACTATTAACCGACACAAAATCACGTGACCTAGACGCAGAGTCCAATGTATACGCCCCATAGGAGAAGACCTAATATACCTTGATAGGGGTAGAAAGGCATGACTAGCGTGATCACTAAATTTGATGCCTAACACAGGGGACTTATAATCCTAAGGGGCACGTACTTTTGGGACTATGAGGGTACGTTTAACGCTAGTCCAACTCAATGCTGAGTCTACTCCCAATTGAATATGTATATGACACAACATAACTAAAATACTAGATATTTCAATTATATGCTGACATGCAAATCTGAGAATGCAATATTTAAGTATTGACAGTGCAACATTCGAACCTGGAGGATGTATACTTGTTTAACTGACCCAGCAAGTGTAATTCATGAACTAAGAGAATTTACATAACAAGGTTCTAAGTTTCATGCAAGGAACTAAGAAACGATTTCATGAAAACATGATAATCTAATTAAGAATACTATAACAGCTAAATCACAATAAATATCTAAGGTTCTAGAAACCCTAGGTCTAAGAAAGATATAGTGAATCAACAATCTAATAGAATTCTTGAGATCTAGTAGATGAAACGGACCCACTAGACAAATTAACAAACCTGGCGATGAAATCTATGGAGAAATCCTTCGATTTTGTGGCTGGAACTTAAGAAAACTCATTTCGTTCTTGGAAGATCTTGATCGACTCTTTCTCCTCTTTTGCTCTAAGTTTTGACAAAAAATTTATGACTAAATCGATTAGGGTAAGCTATGACTAGAATATTAGGCTTAAAATGAGTAAAATAACATAGTTTAGTGGTTAAACGACGTATTTTAGATGTGCAACACATAGGAAAAAAGGCCAAAATGACCCCACTAAAAAATCTGACAAGTTCATCACGACCCTTGACCGACGGACCGTGGACCGACAAATATTCCATCCTAGCAGGGCGTCGTTGTTCTTAGAGACTGGATGTTGATCCATGAACCAGAACCACGGATCATGATCCCACATACGACTCATAGGTACGACCGTAGGTCATTGTTTTATGAGGACTTTTGGGTGGCTAAACCTAAGGAACCTACCTACGGTCCATGGTACAGTCCATGTGGCGTTATCTGGCCTCCGTAGTGGCACTTGCAAGTTCTGAAAATCTATACTTTGGTCTTTCTCGAATCTGGGGTATTACACAACTTCTAACTTAAGCCTTACTATCTTCAATTTACTTATAGTTGCATGCATATAGTTTTCATCTTCTTAATTTTAGGAGCATAAAATTGATTTATCCTCTATTTAGTTAATTTTCAGGAATGAATAACTGTTGGTTGTCGCATCCACAACTAGCTTGATTCTCATCTTACATTGAAGTTTCAATTTTGGCAAGATAACAATTGAGGACTAGGACTACACATTATGTATCCTTAGAATCGTGAAGTCTAGTTAATTTTGTAGCAACAACTCACTAAATTTCTAAAAATGTTAAGCTCGATATACAAAAAGTTTTGTTACTATTATTAATTAATATAATAGAGATAACAGAGATATAAGTATGGATAAACTTTTCAATCTTTAATGATCAAGTGATACAAAGTGCACTAAAAACATTTCTTGAGCTTTGTAAAGGAGCAAAAGAAAAACAATTATAGGCTTAACCATTTTTTTATCGTGTTTAATGATTTAGTAATTATTCATACATAGCTAAGGTGTTAGCAAATGTGTTCATTAATAGGATGATGGCTACAACCTGTGAAATTCAAATAATTTCTAATGTCAATATATAGAAAACTTTCGGGCTAACTAACTTCTTTGTAAATTTATGTAATATGAACCTATGTTGATAAAAAATAAATTAGTGATATCCTCTGTTATTTATTTTTGAGATTCACTTGACAATTTGAGAATATGAACAACTGATGCGCTCAAACTTACTTCTCAAATAAGAAGTAAAGCGGTCGTATCAAGTAAAGAACCCAACTAATGAGGTTAGGATCATTCCCACGAGGAAAATAGTTCAGACTTAACTTCAATCTATTATTACTATTATTTAGTCAATTATTTTCTTAGAAAACAAAGACAATAAAAGGGGGGGGGGGTTTCTTAATTAGTAACGATAATTAACTAAATTAAAGTAACCAACTAACAGAATCAAATCTTGGAGTTTAATCAATTAATAAAAGTAACTAGGGTTTAAGTGTTCCCCACAGGTTCCTAACTTGATAGTTCTAACTATAACAACTCTTTCCTAGTATCTTGCATGCAAAGTGATAAGTTATGTATTTCTAAATCCTTGGTCCGGCATCTAGAAAATTTCACTGCGCACCTTGGTCCGGCTACATGTGTTTCTATACAAACCCTTAACTTTACCTCATATTAAGAATTGTATTCGATATTTGAATAAGTTATTACCTCGTACCAATCAATACTAGCCTATTAGATAGTATACACTAAATCTATGTTAATAATTCTTTTCCTATTATCTACCTCCTTGGTCCGGCAAGTAGCATTAAGACGAGTTCTAACGTTGGCCATCCGTTAAAAAGACTTCTAAGCGAAAGAATTATCAATACATGCAAGACACTATTCTAGAATTCTTATTTTAGTTAGATTTTACCTCATTATTCACTCATGGTTCCCACAACCCTAAATATGGAGTTTAGTTACCCATAGTCATAGTCACAATATTCATATATATAATATAAGAATTCATGCACTTACTTCAATGAGGAAGAATAAAATCCAGAAATTTACTTGATTAATCGACAAAATCACCAACAATCAACTCCAGAGAAAAGTGTAACAATCCAGAGTCTAATATCCAAAAAAATCTACTAACAAAAAATCTAACATAAAAGTATCTAATAACCAAGAGTCTAACTATAAGAGAGTCTAACCCCAAAAACGAGGTTTTTCAAACTATTTATAAAAAAATAAAACCTAATAAAAGAAGGACTCTAATTACTAAAAATCTGTCAAAACGCGGCTGGATCGACGAACCTCGTGACAGGCCGTCGTGGTCACGATGGGCCGTCATGGACTCCGTCATCATATACTTCACAGATCCTTCTGCTGCTTTTTCATTACTCTCGACGAACAGGTATGACGGACCGTCACAGGCACGACGGTTCGTCGAGGGTCTCCATTCCATAACACTTAAACTCTTGGAATTTGGGTACTGGGACTACTTCTCTGGTCATCACGACGAACCAGCAGGACGGACCGTCATGGCTACGACGGTCCATCATGCACTTCGTAACCCCACACTTGGTCAGACTTCCCCATCTTCCTTCAGCAGCTTCACTACGATGCCAACTACGGACCGTCATAGGCACGACGGACCGTCACAAGCTCCGTAGGTGGTAACTTTTCTGCATTTCTTTCTCAAAAACTTCCGCTTTCATCTTTAGACAGATTTCCTGCAAATAAAGGGAAACTTACATAAAAATCAATACAAAAAGACTTTTGGACACACACTAAACTTAAGGAAAAAGTATTAAAAATACCGTGAAACCACTGTATATCAACACCCTCAACTTAAATTTGTTGTTTGTCCTCAAGCGACGCACAATGACTCACTACAAAATCTTTGTACAATAGTATCCATGTTTTAGCTTTTGCAATCATTTTGGCTATCAATTCCAATCAGTCTCATCATGTTTATGCATGTTATCACTATTGGGCTTGAATTATGTGGGATCATACCATGACACAGACTCACGACGCACTGACACCTATCCTCTTCAATTTCTCACTGAGGTGCTAATATTTCCGGTATTGCAACTAGTGTCCTCACTTTAAAACAAAATCCTCATTTTTCACACAATGATTTCATTTTGAGTATAACGATTACTTTTAAACACTCACTCTCAGAACAAATTCATAACTCATTCATACATATTGCCATAAGCTTGCCCTTATTTTCACTGCTTTAAGTTCGCTATACAACTATTAGGATCACGATAGGACTTTCTTAGCTTGTAACATAGGCTCAGGGTCAGGTAGGGTATATTTAGGTATACCTTAGTGACTTTTTGCCTTCCTTGACATATCGGCTAAACATACAACTTTTTATCATTTTATTTCGCCTAATTTCTCATATTCTTTCACCTTGCTATTTTCCCTTCTTTCTTCATTTGTGTAAGTGACTCTCTTCTTTTCTTGCTTGTATTTATCGTATTTTTTTATTTCACTTTTCTTTCAACTGGTTCTTGAGTCACTTTACTTTTGTTCCTTCTCTCTCTTTGTTCTTTCAACCCCACTTTCCAGAGCATTCCTCATAATAGCACCAACAACTCATGGCTTCGCCATGAGTCAAAGTACACAATACTCAAAGTTGGGTCAGGGCCATGAAAGGGTTGTTTACTATATTAGCCACCCTCAACTTATTCTTTTTGCATAAGCTGAGGTGAGCATGTCCAAGGAGGGACCAGGGCCACCACATTATTCCTAGAAAAGATCAGTTGGGGTAAAAAAGAAAGGTCTATTTTAAGCTCAAATCATTTGGATCAAAGAGGATTAATTTCATTCGGTTTTTATTTAGGCTAAAAATTGGCTATATTGAACAAGGGCCTATGATCCTTTCCTAATTGTCTATTACAGCTTACTTTTAGCAAGACTAACCAGGCAAGTTCTAGCTCAATACAAATAGTGGACTATTCAAATCTTCCTCACACTCACTTGACATCGCATTACTCTACCAGATTATCAGACACCTAGTTCGAATTTTAGACTTAGGGTCATGCAGTGGTGTATCTCTATGTCATGCTTAGAGCCACACATTTATCAATTACTATGCCTAGTCATGCATCATTTTCATTTCATCAGGATATCATTTTATCCATCATGCTTCAGAGTTAAACTATGTACACAAGATATAGACATGCAAGTTCAACAATAAAAATAATCAGTCTCTTGGGGAAAAATAACAAAGGCAAGAAAACCCCAAAAGAGGATAGTGAATTGAACTACTCAAAATTTCACCCTAGCACTCACTTTCCATTTACCCCACCCCTAACAAACAGACATACAATTGTCCTCAATGCATTAAAAAGTGAAATACGAGAGTGGTAGGTGAAGTAAACCTGGGCGCAAAGCGCCGACGATCAGCAAGCTGGTGGGTCCGGTTCCCCGGAACCCACTACCTCTGTACTCTGGACACCCTCAGTAGTGTCCTTGTCAGCAACAGCACTATCAGCAGTGCCTCCCGCTATCGCCACATATCTGGAGCTAGATGCCCCAGCAGCTGACTCTACAGCCCTGATCCGACGCGCCTCCTCATCAGCAAGCGAGGCTCTCCTTGCAGCCTCCATCTCATGGCGCTCCTTATTCCGTGCTCTAGCCTCATCCTCCTCTCGACCCTTACGCCTCTTTGCATACTCTCGAGGGGGAGGTGGTGGAATCTCAGAAGTGGCGAATAAGGCCGCCATCACTGTGTCCTCAGCAAGATCTGCAGAAGGGGCCTCAGACTCAGGAACCCTAACCTCTAGGATCATATCAATGTCTGCTCGCAGACTCTCGTCAATAGCCTGAAGGGTCGACACTTCCACCTGGGGGGCTGGCCGGGCTAGCACCCGCAACTCAAAAGCATCCAAGCGCTGATTAACCTCAACGATCTTCCACTCTGTGTGCTGGACCATTTTACGCTCCAAGCGCTCTTCTGCCTCAGTAATAGACCTCTGCATCCAAGGCTGGATGTGATGCAGAAGTGTAGCCATCTGTGCCTTTAGTTTCTGGACCCTAGCAAGTGGGACCAGAGCGGGGAAAGGGGATAAGCGAGAGGAGCTCGGGGCAGTGCTACTACCCGGGATAGACTCGACCGGGGTAGTGTCAGTGGTTTCAGAAGCATCCTGCGTAGCTGTGCGAACATGTCCTACCGTATCAGCCAGATTTTCACCAAGTGAAGGCACCTCTGGACGGGGCCCTCTACGTGGAGACAACTCATTGGTCTCATCCCTGAGGAGGCCGATATCAATAGTGCCCAACGGAGTCTTGAGCTGATCAATGTGCCAGATGGGCACACCTGCGGACCTGCATAGGGAAAATATCATGCACGGAAAAGGGTAAGTCGTTGTGACCTTGAAAGCCCTCTCGTGCATGACCGCCTGTAGAAGCTAAGGAAACTCTACCTCAAACCCGGCTATCATCGCCGCCATCAGAACTGCACAATCCCATGTGACTAGATTATCACAGGCCATGGGGGAAAGGTAGTGGCGGACAATCAACCATAAGAACTTAGCCGTGAAGGTCAAGTTAGCCTTCTTGATGGCTCCCTTCGACTCTGTTACCCAGTCGACACCCTCTCCATCAAATGAAAAGTGCAGGGCCATCCACCTATTGGTGGTCTCTCTCAGCGATAGCTCACGTAAAAATTGGCCATCTTTTACAATATGCCACCGATAGTCGAACTCGACTGTGAAGGGGTTCGGTTGGCATCAACATCCTCGCCGCATAGATACCGGCGGATGGCAGGCAGGGAGATATCGACTTGAATGCCACGTACTCGGACATGCTCAAGTGGGGCCTGTTTAGCGGGGACAGCCAGCCTATCTATCTGTGATCTGAGAGTAGCCACGTAAGAGGCGTAGAACTCTCGGACCAACTCCTCACTATAACGGCCCAAAGAACGCGCTGTCCACTCCAGTTGGTGTCTGGGGAAGAGATTGTGGATCTATGTCATGGTGGGGAGACTACCCGTAAGGACCCGCCTCTCCAGTGTAAGGGTCCATGTCATGACTCCTTTATCATTCAGAAACTTTGCGTCTGAATAAACTTGATATTGCCCGTCGACACACCACCGGTTGGGCTGGTCGGCAACCGGGGTGAGAGCACGAGTCGGTGAGCCGGGAGTGGAATCAGAACTATCAGCCTCATCAGACGAGGCAGACTGTGTAGCTGTGGCGGGTGCATGGACTTCAGCGGACCCTGTGGCTTCCTTCGACCACGAAACTCCTAAAGAGACAGATGCTCCTTCTTCATGCATAGCTGACCCAGAAGGTGTGCCTGTCAGTGTGCACTCCTCATCAGACTGGGAGGTAGTGACTACGCTGGACGCCACCTTTTTGGGCGTAGCTCTGGTATCACGTGCAGCTCGTAATGGAGTGGGAGTGCCTGGGGGCACGTACTCGAGGTCATGCTCATTATCAAAACCTATGACCAGGCGGGCAGACGGGGCGACAGACTTTGAACGCCCACGTGCGTAAACTCGATCTTGTTTTGGTGCCATAAGAGATAGTACCTGTAAAGAATCAATATTAGTACGAGAAGGAGCAAACAAGACGAGCAAAAACGAAACAAAATGAGTATAAGAGCTAAGTTGTAATGACTTTTCTGCAGTAACAGTGAAACACGATGGACCAGGTGACGTCTCGTCGTGAGTACGACGGACCATCATGGGGTCTATCATGTCTTACTTCAACTATGTTGATGTGGAGACCCCGGAAGGAAAGTCTCTGGAAAGTATGACGGATGAGTAGGACGGACCGTTGTGACAATGACGGTCCGTCATTGATGTCCGTCGTGGAGACCCTTAGGGGAGGGGTCTCTGACCGACACGATGGTTGTGCAGGACGGACCGTCAAGGGTATGACAGTCTGTCGTAGATAGTATACACTAAATCTATGTTGCTAATTCTTTTCCTATTATATACCTCCTTGGTCTGCCAAGTAGCATTAAGGTGAGTTCTAACGTTGGCCATCCGTTAAAAAGACTTCTAAGCGAAAGAATTATCAATACATGCAAGACACTATTCTAGAATTGTTATTTTAGTTAGATTTTACCTCATTATTCACCCATGGTACCCACAACCCTAATTATGGAGTTTAGTTACCCATAGTAATAGTCACAATATTCATATATATAATATAAGAATTCATGCACTTACTTAAATGAGAAAGAATAAAATCCAGAAATTTACTTGATTAATCGATAAAATCACCAACAATCAACTCCAGAGAAAAGTGTAACAATCCAGAGTCTAATATCCAAAAATATCTACTAACAAAGAATCTAACATAAAAGTATCTAATAACCAAGAGTCTAACTCTAAGAGAGTCTAACCCCAAAAACGAGGTTTTTCGAACTATTCATAAAAAATAAAACCTAATAAAAGAAGGACTCTAATTGCTGAAAATTTGTCAAAACGCGGCAGGGTCGACGGACTTCGTGACGGGCCTTCGTGATCACGACGGGCCGTCATGGACTCCGTCATCCTATACTTTACAGTCCTTCTGCTGCTTTTTTCATTACCCTCGACGAACAGGTATGATGGACCGTCACAGGCACGACGGTCCGTCGAGGGTCTCCGTTCCATAACACTTAAACTCTTGGAATTTGGGTATTAGGACTACTTCTCTGACCAGCATGACGAACCAGCAGGATGGACCGTCATGGCTACGACAGTCTCTCATGCACTTCATAACCCCACAATTGGTCAGACTTCCACATCTTCCTTCAGCAGCTTCACTACGATGCCACCTACGGACCGTCACAGGCACGACGGACCTTCACAAGCTCTGTAGGTGGTAACGTTTCTGCATTTCTTGCTCAAAAACATCCGCGTTCATCTTTAGACAGATTTCCTGCAAATAAAGGGAAACTTACATAAAAATCAATACAAAAAGGCTTTTGGACACACACTAAACTTAAGGAAAAAGCATTAAAAATACCGTGAAACCACGATATATCAAAAACCACTACTCTTTTAGTTGTTCGATATTACTAGTGTGTATTTTTGTTTCTTGGAGTTGTTGGATTATTGAACATCATTGATTGAAATTATAGAGGCTATAGAAGTGCTTATATAGCTTGAACTAACTAAAAATAATTATAGCACCAATCTATGTTAAATGGTATACATTTAATACTAAACAAAACATGTTAAAGTGTAGCAATAGGTATAAATATTAAATTTAGAATTCAATTATCATCACTTAAAATCGTTATTATAAAATCCAAAATTGATAAAGTTGAAAGTCTAATTTTGTTTTTTGTTAAATAAAAAGAGGTTTGGCTTTTTTTTTCCGATCCAAATAACTTATAAAAAAAGGCAAAATTCATATGCATCCCTCAAGCTTGTCCTCATTTTTCATCTAGACACATTAACTATACCTACTACCTATTGAACATCTCTACCACCCCTGATTTGAACAGTACAACCATTTTTTGCCTACATGAAAAATCATTTCCGAGTCACGCAAATGGGGCACGTAAATTGATTTTTTTCTCATTTTTTACCCTGCCTTAAAGATACCGAACATTAACTTTATACGTCAACGTTAAAATTAAGTGAAATCCTTATTTCTTCTTCCCCAACATCCATTTTAGAACCCTGAATCCCCAATTCTTTCTTATTTCTCTAAATATCCAACGTTTCTTTCTTCTAAATTAATTCTCTTTTATCAAATGTCGCAAAGTTCTGCGAATATCGAGGAAGTTCATATATGTAAGTGTGGTTATTATTGTCGACTAAAACTTGTAGGACTCCATTTAACCCAGGTCGTCGTTTTTTTTGTACAAAGCGTCAAAGGTTTGTAATTAATCTAACAAAAACTAGTGTAGTTGTACTATTTGAAAAAACAACATTTTGTGTATTTATTACGCCTTATTTGTGTGGTTTGTAGGAAAATGGTGGAGGTGTATATTTTATATGAATTGATACGCCACTATAAAATAATGATGAATCATCCTTAATGAACAGATTCATAGACAGTCAAAATCCGATTGATCAACTAAAGAGAAAAGTGAAAGAGCTTGAAGAGAAAAGAGATTCTTTGAAATTTCAATTGAATGAAAATGAAGTGAAGTTGATGGTATTGAACAAGAAGCGCAAGGAAGTTAAACTCAAAATATATTGTAAAAATGTCAAATTTAACCTAGTAGTGATTGTTTTTCTTTGTCTGCTAACTATGCTAATAATTTAATGGTCCTTTAATATTGAGAAGTTCATAGTAGTTCAGGATTGTAGTACTTAATTATTTAGGTTTTCAATACAGGTTATTCTAGATAAATTAGTGATGTCTTAATTTGTATGTGGCCTTCATATTTTGTATTAAATATGTTGTTTAAATTGAATTTATCACTGTCGAATTGATCACTTGCCCTGTGTTGTAAATTTTTTTCTAAAATTGAATTGATCATTGTCAAATTGAATTGATCACTAGTCTTATTGACAAAAACACAAGACATACATTGAGAGGTAGTCTAGTTGTTTTTCAAAAAGTGATCTAATAACACAAATGCAAGGCTGGAAAATACATAACACAAAGTAATGGTTAAAAAAAATGCACAACACAAATGCATTGAGAGGTAATCAAAAACCATTGTCTTACATGGTTCGAAAATACATAGTCTTGCCAACACAAATACAATGTTCAAAAATACATTCGAGTGTTCAAATAAAATAAAGAGCAAGTTGTATTTCAAAAAGACCCTTTTAACATGAGCCAAAATCGTAACAACTTCCCAAAAAACAACTTCCAGTTTTTCTTTTTAGATTTCATTTGTTGCAACTGTGAGGTGCTGACTGCATCTTTTCCCGACCATTTTAGGCCACGGGGTATAAAACAAATGTCTATATTAGTTGGTAAAGAACTCTTCATTTTTGTTGCCCCATGTAGAATTTTCTCACTTGATGTACCATGCTGCAATATAAGAAAGAAAGGGTAAGATAAGGTAAGATTATAAGGGTATCAGAATATACACCAAAGTAGAGTAAACATATTAAGTAAACATATATTAATTTCTTGGGCTCCAGTTATAGGATTAGAGTAAACACCAAAATCAGTTGCATGCCTTCTATTTTCCCCAGTAGCAGCAATAAATGAGGTAGAACTATATGGTTTCTTGTGACCTGATAAAGGTGGCAATTGACTAAAAGAACTATCTCTTTCAGTTAAAAAAAAGGGTTGCTCTTGCATTAGCTTTTTTCATCCGTATCCTCTTCCTGTCCCAACTTGAACCCTTTTTTTAGCAGGTCTTGGCACAGATGTTGTGTCAGCACAAATAAAAGTTGTTGACTTGATTGTGTAGTTGCATATGTGATTCTGGAAGTAGAATGCGACAGACATACCATCGTAGATTGACCTCACATTGTAGACTATATAGCATAAATAAGGATGTATGATAAATTGTAGAACAAAAAGAAAATGCAAATGAATTATTAAAGCCTAGCCATTATTAAATATAATCTTACTGTTGTTTGAGTAGTTCTTGGAAAAGCAGTGGTATCAAGACAAACATAACTTTGTGTCCTAACCTATTGAACAAAAATAAGAACATGTGAATAACTTATACAATAAAAACTAATGCAAATGAATATGTAAATCAAATCTTACTCCTGTTTGTGAATAACTTTGTTGGCTTGATTACCTTAACTTGTAGGTTGAGAAGTGATCCCCCTCCCATACTATGGCACCACAAAATAAAATATATGATTCTTTATGAAGTAAGTAGATTCATTTCACGGCATCAAGAAGATGCAAGCTTTACAAGGATAGATCATTTAATCTTACAAATAAAAAGGATTTGTAGCCTCTTCCTAATCTATAGAGTTAACGAAATCCAAGAAGAGTTCTAACTGATTTACAGGGTCAGTTTGGACCAACTAAAAAGCTAACTAGATTTTGCCTCGCCAAAGATCTCCAGAAGTTGAAATTCCATCAAAACATCTTTTGTTCCTCTCTGTCCATATACACCTGAAGTTATCACCAACGATTATCATCAATATACTCTTGGTGGCTTTGTCAACATACCGTGAACTACAACTTTCAAGAGCATCCCTAATAGAGAAAGGCATGACCCATGAAAGGCCAAAAAAACAACAAAACATATTCCATATGTGTAAGGCAGCTAGGCGATGCAAGTGGTTGACACTTTCTGTGTGCGTGTGGCATAAATAACATCAATTAGCAAGATAGAATTTCCTTATGGAGAGATTATCCTGTGTGAGGCATGAGTTATGTAGTGCAGTCCAACTGAAACATCACTTTGTTAGGTCATTTTGTCTTCCATATATTCTTCCATGGCTATTTGTCAACCATTGAGTTCCTTGAGCATAAGTTGTGATATCCTTCCTTGACTGTGTAGTGACCTTTTCTTGAGTTACTCCATTAAATATATCAGGCTCTTGGAGTGAAAAGGAGCAGGGCTGCAATTTGGCAAATAGGAAAAATATGTCATTAAGTTCCCAATCATTTGGGTTTCTCTTGAACCTTAGGTCCTGAATGTCGTCTGATATGTTGGATGCAATGGTAGAATTTGGTTCAAATGAAATGATAACCTGGAAATTCCTCACCTAAAGTTGTCTCCCAACCATATACTTCCAAAATTTGATGTGAGATTCATTGCCAACTCTAAGTGTGACGTTCCCAGCAAATCTGGCCAAAGTTTACTAATGCTTTTCCATAGACCAACTCCATATGCATTTGTTGAGACATTTGTGGACCATTGAGTAATCTCACCATGTTTAGCTTTGATCACCTCTTTCTACAAACCAATTTCCTCAGTTCCTTACCTTCATAACCATTTCATCATCATGCTTTTGTTGTGAGCTGCAAGATCTTTGATGCCCAAACCCCCTTGAGATTTAGGTTGTTTCACTTTTTCCAATTTAGCCAAGTGAAACTTATGATTCTTTTTTTTTTATTTTGCATTCCCGTAGAAAATTCCTTCTCATTCTGTCGAGCTTCTTGAGAAATTTTGTTGGTATAGGGAAAATGGACATGCGATATGTTGGGATGTTGTCCATTACACTATTAATAAATGTAACTCTTCCTCCAAAAGAAAGATACTGCATTTGCCATGTTGCTAGTCTTTTTTTAAAACTTCTCAATTGTTCCCGACCATATCTCGTTAGACTTGAAATTTGCACCTAGAGAAGTACAAGATAAGTTGTTAGGAAGGACCCTATGTTGCAGGACATGATTCCGACTAGCTCTACAAAATCCTGCACTTATTTTACTAGATAGATAGTGTTTTTTGAAGTGTTTGTGTGTAGTCAAGAGACAGCTTCAATGGTGTAAAATAAAGTTTAGCTTAATAACTTGTGATCTATTTTCCCCCACAAAATAGCAGAGTGTTATCCACATACAGCAGATGTGAAACCGTGACATTATTTCCCGTGGGGCTTCCTATGTTGAAGCCTTCAATCCATTGTAGTTGACATGCTTTTTGGATAATTTTAAGGCCTTTCCATACCAAGGATGAAGATAAAGGGAGAAAGGGGGTCTCCTTGCTTTAGCCCTTTTTGAGGAGAGAAAAAACCTACAGGCCCTCTGTTAATGAGCACAGAGTATTTTACCATTGTCAAGTTGTATTTGATCCACCTAATCCACCTTTCCCGAATCCCATCCTTCTCAAGATTGTGAACAGATAAGCCCAATTAAGCTTGTCAAAAGCTTTCTCTATGTCAAGTTTAGACAAAAATCTTGCGTCTCCTAATTTCTGCTTCCAATCCAGCACCTCAATTTCTATCAATACATCATTTGATATTTGTCTACCCTTAAAAAATGGTATCCTGATACAAACTTCCAGTTACATATTTAAGTCTCTCCGCAAGAATCTTTGATGTTAACTTGTACACACTCCCAATAAGACTGATGGGTCTGTAATCTTTTAATTTTATTGCCCCTTTCTATTTAGGAATAAGGGTAATAAAGGAATCATTATAGGATGTGACCATATGAAAGTTATGGTGAAAATGGTTTAGGGCCCCGATTAATTCATATTTAATGACGTACCATGCCTTCTGAAAAAAGGCCGTTGTGAATCCATCAGGACCTGGGGCCTTGTCAGGTGAACAAGCCTTGATGGTAGCATGAATTTCCTCCTCAAAATTTCTTTCCTGCCAGTCTCTTTCATTCATGGGCCTCCAAGGTTCATTTTCAATGTATGGTTGCTGGTAAAAAACTCAACATTTCTTCTTTGATTACAACTTTATCATCCACTATGACTTCACCTATTTTGATTTTATCGATGGAATTGTTCCTCCTACGGCCATTGACAACTTTTTGAAAATATTTTGTGTTCCTATCCCGCTCCTTATGATACAAGCATATTGTTTTTTGCCTCCAAGATACTTCTTCAATTATTGCTAGCTTTTGCAATTCCAACTTGAGACATAGAACTTTGGATTTCTCTTCTAGAGTTCGCGCTCTATTCTCCGAAGCATGTTCAATAGCAATTAATTCCTCGAGTACCCTATTTGTGTTAGTGTCAATTTTGCCAAGGACCTCTCTATTCCAATTTGAGATATCTTTCTTCAAGTATATGAGCTTCTGGTATAAAATAAAATTTGGTGTCTCATTCACAGAGTAACTTTGCCACCATGTTTTGACCTTCTCCAAGAAACCTTCTTCCTCTAGCCACATATTTTCAAACTTGAAGTAAGATGAATTATACTCCCAATCCCCATATTTCGAGAGTATAGGTCTTTGATCGGAGACTACACTAGGGAGTGCTACTTCATTGATTGCGTTAAAACAATCATTCCATTCTAGGGATATCAAGAACCGATCAATTCTTGATGCTTGAGTTGGATCATCTCCTCCAGTTCAAGGTATAAAATGCCCCCTGCAAAGGCAAATCCATGAGGTCAAGGTTCGAGATGGTGTCATTGAAGCTACTCATAGCCTTGGACCTTCTTATGCAATTGTATCTCTCACTTTCAAAGCGACAAACATTGGAGTCCCCTCCTATGACCCAACTGTCATCCCACAGTCCTCTTATTGCTGCAAGATCGTACCAAAGATCTCCTCTTTCAATGATAGTATGAGGCCTATAAACTCTAGTGAAACACCATCGAAAATTTTCTTCCACACTTTCCAGCATACATGAAACTTTGTAGATCCCCTGATGTGTGCTAATATTTACCTGGTTCCTCTTGTCCCATAGAATGATGATGTCTCCCCTTGTACCATTTGTTTTTAATTCTGCCCACTTGGCCCATCTGCTTCCCGATAACTGCCCATTGAGCAAGCTCGACCATTCATCTAGGTTTGTTTCCTGCAAACATATTACATCGGGATTCCACTTTCTGATTAAGGACTTTATTATGATTCTTTTGTTGATGTCGTTGAGCCCCCTGACATTCCAACTCAAGATTTTAACTTTCATTCAGAGAAGACTTTGTATTTCCTACCCCTTACCCTCTTGTCGCCATTATGTTGTATCATGTCACAAAGAAGCTTCTTTAGTTCATTCTCTCCCTTCTTCTTCCTTTTTGGGTTGTCCTTCCCATGACTTAGATTTTTTTGTTGTACCTGCAGTTGTCTCTGTTGTTCCATTCTAAGCACCATATCTAGTAGTTCGTGTTCAATTCCAGCAACGTTTACCTCTAAAGCCTTGGAAGCTTTCACCATCACAAGCTTGGTCCATTTGGAGGTTTCAATGACTGTTGGGGTGAGGTAACATTCATTTTTGCATGATAAAGATGAAGAGTCACAAAAATTCTGAGAAGAGTAGTATGAATCTGAAGATTTTGCCAAGATTAATTTATTATTCTGACGAGTGATTCGTGGTGCCCTGAGGATTCAGATCTTTTCACTGTTATCATCTACATCAAGTTGTTGTGACGTGTACCCTGCCAATGCTTCGCTAATTTCAGTCTCTTGGTTTAGACTTGAAATTTCCATGTCCTTCGTTAAAGGGACAAAAGTGTTAGACACGATGATGCTAGGATATGCAGTGCCAACATATTTATTTTAGGTCGGCCCTTTTGCTTTCCAGAATGTTTTAGTATGTTGTCTTCTTTTTGTCCCATGTTTATGATACTTCAGCAGCCCATTAACATTGTTGGGCTAAGCAAATTTACCTTTGTATGCTGAGGGTCGCACTCCATCCCAGAATTTTTAAATTTCTGGTCAAATCACGTGTTGCCCCACTTGCGTGTCAGTAAACTTTAGCGGTGCGAGACTCGATGCTTCACTGTTCCCATTGTTTGTCACGTTGCTATCTCCGGCACTACTTTTGCTATTTCCATCCACCCAAAATTTGCATGGGTGTCAATTAAAATCGTGAATTCAAAGTTTTGGTCTCCTTCCAGCTTGATCTTGTTTGGAAGGACTATTTCCGACTTCTTGAAACAGATCCGAGCCCAATATAGATGATTTCTCCTTTTTGTTTCTTTATCTGTATCCACAAAACCCCACACATATCACCAATAACCTTGAAAGTGCTTTCTGACCAAGTATGTAGCGGAATTCCTAAGGTTTTAACCCAATGAAATTCTGAGATTGGTGCATCAATTTCAGTTCCGGCCACTAGAGATGACCACTTGAGAGTCAATTTTACCCCATTCCAAAACAATTCTCCTGCCATAATCCGCGTTGCCTCCTGTTTTTGAAGGTATTTTGAATAGAAACTGATTGTGTGAGAGAGGAGTGATTTTCAGGCCCGCCGTGATTTTCCACCTATTTAAGAACCAGTTCTAGATTACATCGGTGTTGGGACTGGAGTGGAAAGGATTGTTGAATATTCCAATCAATCATTGTGAGAGGATTTTGGAACTGTCCAATTCTGCTGTGTGACTGATTTTTGATGGAGTTTAGAACTTCAGTGGCTGCATTATTAGCATGAATTGGCTAGTTAGAAGGAGAAGCCACCTCTCTGAATGTTCTTGCCAGCGGAACCATAGGAGGCTTTGAAGTGATACGCAGCTGACCTAGAATTTTATTGCTATGTTAGCCCATCCACCATTGCAGATTATTTTCGGGATAATCACTTAAGATTTTTGATCACCAAGCACTGCTTCGATCCTTACAAAACGACCATACATGGTGAAATTTATTACAACTTTATAGATGTATGCCTCAACTTTCCTCCCATATCTTCTACATAGACTCTCTGTTCCCCTTGATTCTTGTTTCATTGCTTAGCAGACCTATATTAAGTTATTTGCGCCTACTTTAATTCTGCTTGTAAATCTTCTGTTCTGCTCGATCCACATATACCATCGTGAATGGTCTTCGCTAATGTCTACTACCTCAAAAGATGTTTTCCCAACAGTTAAATAAATGTTTCTGACCATGATTATCACCAAAAAGAGCCTCAGAATTAACCGAAAAAAGTGGGGAGACTTTTAGGCACATTCTTCAAGGGAGAGAGAAAAAGTAGAGAGAACATTTTTGTCAAGACCTTTTTCCATAGTAAAACTAAAATATACGATTATAAAGTTTAAGCAATTTAGAAATATGAATATGACTAGTATTACTTACTCTTGAACACACAACTTTATTATGACTAGTTTTCTTGCATATGGAACAAGTCATCTTTACTCCTTTTCTTGAAATTTTCCGCCGTTGTTTTGGTTCATCCGTACTCTTTCTTTTCTTCTTTCTAGGTCTTCCTGGCATTTTTCTTGGTTTTGGAGGCTCTATTGATGGATTTGTAGCTTTAGGCCACATCCTCATATTTGAAATAGGTTGAATGAGATTGTCGTAAGCCTTGAGAAATGTTTCCTTCATATATCAGTTCTCTACTTGTTAGTATATTGATTCAAGTAATAATAAGCACAAATAGAATGAGGGAAAGGAATACCTCTCCACATCCACAACCTACATTCACAATGCTTCTTCTCCAAGTCAAAAACAAATAAATATTTACCATCACTAATCTCAAAACCATTCACCCCATTCATTGAACATTACAGTTATTTGAATACTCCTTGTTTCTTTGTAGTATTGTCCTTGCCATAGATGTATGTCTGATATCCATGTTTCAGCAAATTTGATCATGTCTATATGTCTGTTCATCATTTTATGCCTAATATCCCCTAAATATGGTAATAATTGATTTATGTCAAGCATCTAAGATCCAGGAGTTGAAAGTCTTACACATGTTATTTTCTAAAACATCATACTTGGAGTGAGTCTGAAAAAAAGCCCTACACCAATTTATGGGATCATAATATAGTAATTCCGCTGTTATTTCCTTCATACCTAACTTAGAAATTTCATGGACTTCTTCACAAAACTTGACTTCAAATGAGGCCTTTGAGCATCTCCAAAACTATTTTCTTCTTTCTTCTCCTTTTCAGTTCACATATCAGTTACTCCATATATGTCTATCACACATCCTTTTCTCAGCATTTGGTAACAACTCTAACAAGACAGGAAGGTCCCTAACAAAAAATATATACAAAACAAGTAATTTAAGTAGTAAAACTAAAACTAAAATATAAGAAATGTGTAATCAATACCTTCTGCATATTTGACATTATAGTAAAACCTTCATCAGTTCCCAAGTTCATATCACCAATTAAATAACTTATGAACCTGCTCCAACTATTTTTTGTTTCTGTATCCACAACTACCAGGTAATGGGATACATTTGATTGTTCCCATTCTTTCCAACAGTAACGAATAGTTCACCCTTACAAGCTCCCTTGAGAAAACAATAATCAAATCCAATTATATTTCTATACCCCTCCAACCATACTTGCTTAAATTCATGAAAGCACACATAAAAATACACAAAACGGTTCTTTCCTAGTTCAGTTTTCGTATCAATTTTTAGCCAAAAAGAGCTTCCAGCAATGGTTTGTTTGATCATATATGCATTGTAACTTAATTTGGCAACTTCCAATTCCAATCACCCATGTCTTCCCTCATAATCTTTTGTTTAGCTCTGTAACAAACATTCTCACCAACATAAAGACTCAATGTCATTGTAACCAAATCTTGAATTTCTTAAATTCTTATGTATGGTTGAGATATAATTCTGTCCTTAAACTTTCTAGCAATTAACTTTGAGTTACACAACTTGTTCTCGTGTAATGGAATACACTTGTGAATAGGATGATAGTTTTTCACAATGAAATCACCTGAGTCATTGTTAATGAAAGCATATA
This sequence comes from Solanum pennellii, assembly GCF_001406875.1. Classification (NCBI taxonomy): domain Eukaryota; kingdom Viridiplantae; phylum Streptophyta; class Magnoliopsida; order Solanales; family Solanaceae; genus Solanum; species Solanum pennellii. The sequence continues at coordinate 17,588,149 of NC_028645.1, read as the reverse complement.
ACAACCACTTACAGTTAACATTTTTGCACTTCACCCTTATTCAATGTTTTTCATTGGCTCTTAGATTTAACAGCCTCATGTACTCTACAACATAATCTGCCACTGCTTTCCTGAACCAATTTGCACCTTCAAATACATTTCCAAGCTCAAATATTGATATTTCACAATCTTCATCATACATAACCTTTTTGCTTCTCCTTCTAGCCGGTATATCTACTCCCCTAACAACATCCATATGTAGTTGTTCATCACTATCATCACTCCAACATTCAGAGCTATCAATATAATATTCATCTCCACCCAATTTTCCTGCATATTTGTAAGTTTTATTTTTCTCAATATCCTCAAAGTGTCTATCTATACGACCAACCTCTCCAACTGGTATTTCTTCAAATTCAATAGCCTTTTTTCTCTGATTTTTTTCTTGTTTCTTCTCTAAAAGCTCTCAACTCCTCATCAATATCTGGACCATCTTCTGAAGTTATATCTAGATATGAATCACTACTTAAGAAATCAGATGCATCTTTTCCACCTAGATATCATCCACTTCCTCTCCATCTGGGTTATCATTCACACCCTCCCCACGTAGGTTAATGCTCACCCTTAACAACCTCACTCTCTTCACCAATGTTAACATCAACACCCTCACCCTCAAAAGCCTTACCATGTTCACCAATATTAACATCAACACCCTCACCACCAAGGTTACAAGCCTCACCTTCTCCACCTAGGTTAACAGCCTCACCACCTTCAACATTAGTTAGATATCCTCTAGGTCTCTAGTGTTTAGTAAGGGTTCATCTAATACATGAAATACATATACCTTAAATTTGTACTCATGTTTTAATTCTTTAATAAGGTATAGCGAATGTTGGTCAGTTGTAATTAGGATCCATTGTTTATTTAATAGATCCTTCACATAAAAGCCTCCAAAATTTTCATACCCTAATTCTTTAGTATAATACAATAGTTCCAAAACAGAAAAATGGTCCTTGATAATATACGTGAGTGCAGACACACAGTTTTCAACATAAGTAGGGACAAATATCTAGGATAAGATTCAACCATGGTAAATCTTCGTAAATATGATTTCCTCCATGGTCAATTGTTAGCCCTACAAAATATCAAACAAACCCTAGATTTAACAAAATATACTCCTATGACTCATTCAAACAACTAAAAAACAAATCCTTAAAGCATACTTTCTGGGTAATAGTAAAGAATGGACAGAACATTCGCGAACCCTTAATTTTTACAAAACCCTAGCTTTATGGAATTGATATAACAAAGCATGTAAATAAAAAAATTAAAACTTACAGGAGGAAATATTGTAACACGAAGAAGAGGAATCCAATAGGAATCGAACTTCAATCTAGAAAAAATTGTGAGATAGAGAGCTTCAAACCGGAAGAAATCGCGAAGTTAGAGAAAGAGAGAAGTGTTCCGTGAAAGTTAACGGTTTGAGAACTATCCCCAATTTCGACACAAATACACATCGGATGCACGTGGTATTTTTTAAATGGTCATTGAATACACATTGGATATACATGGGAAGGTTAACTACACACGCCACACAATTAATGAAAAGTGATTAAAAAAACAATTGTTGTACGGTTCAAATCTGGGGTAGTAGAGGTGTTCAATAGGTAGTAGGTCTAGTTGAGGTGTCTAAATGAATAATGATGACAAGTTTGAGAGGCTGCATATGAATTTGGCAAAAAAAAAATCAACTTCAATTTGTATTCAAGATAAAAAGACATGATTTTAAAAAATGATCTTTTACTTTGAATACAAAAATAACTTTTTCAAATTTTACAATAAAACATGATCTAAAGTCTAGATTAAATAAGCATAGAAGTCCATTGTCAAATAATATTTTGTGTTGCATCTTAGAATTTGAGTTGTGTATCTGAGGTTTGAATTAATGTACTCTTTCACTAAGGAAAAGGATCAAAAATACACCTGAACTATTCGAAAAGTTTAAAAATACCCCTCATTCACCTATTAGGTCAAAAATACCCTTTCATCCACCTTTTTAGTTCACAACTATCCTTGAAACTAACAATCTTTTATTTTTTAATTATTATTATTGTTAATTATTATGTGGCATCTTTTTATTGAATAAACTTAAATTTCAACTCACCAAATTTTTTCTACCTATTTAAGTCATATCCACATTCTTCGACTCAAACCCAATTTTTAAAAACTTATAAGAAAATAATAAATTTCATCATCTCTTCTTTTCCCCTTGAACCTAATAACATATTTTCCTTTTTTTCTCTTTTCTTATTCAACAATTTTAAAATAAAATTAATGATTGAGTCAATTAGTATTTGAATTTGAAATTGACATATTGGTATTTGAATTTGGTTTTATCAAATAGTTTCGAATTTGGTCTTTCTTGTTTCATCCTTTTGGTTCACACCATGTGAAAATATTCAGTTTTATAAGGGGAAGTTGCACTAAATAGCTCTTCTTAATCGTTCTTTTGTAGTGAAATTGAGGTAATTTGACTTGAGTTTTCTTTTTTTTTCCTTTTGATTCACACCCTTTTCAAAAGATTTAGTTTTCATGGTGGAGTTGCACTAAGTTGTTCTTGATTGTGTTTTCATGGTGGCATTGAGGACACCTGAATTGGGTCTTCTTATTTCTTCCTTTTAGTTCACACCCTTTTCAAAGATTCAATTTTTCATAGTGGAGTTACACTAAAATGCTCTATTTTACTGTATTTTAATGGTGGCATTGACCAAACTCTAACACAATCAAGAAGAGATTTTTAGATTGGTATTAAATTCTCCAGTTCTTGGTCGATTACTGATATGACTATATGTATATTATTTTAGTTATTATTGATTGAGGTTGCATATGGTGATGAGAAAAATAATAGGTTATTAGGTTTTAATGGTAGAGAAAAGATGTTTAAATCTTTTAATTTTGATGAATTTTTAATTTGGTTTGGGTCAAAAAATACGGATATGGATCAAATGGGTAGAAAATTTTTTGGTGGGTTGAAATTTAAATTTATCCAATAGGATGATTCCACATAATAATAATTAATAATAATAATAATAATAATAAATAAATAAAAATAAAAGGGTTTTGGTTTTAAGGGTGGTTATGGACCAAAAAGGTGGATGAAGTGGTAGTTTTAACCCAATAGGTGAACGAAGGGTATTTTAAAATCTTTTTGAATAGTCTAGGGGATTTTTAAACCTTGTTATCTTCATTTCTTCAATCAAAATCATTAAAATGCGAATACATTTGAAAGCATTAACAATAGAAAAGTCTCAGTGTTTAAAAGGAATAAATTATGAATGGTTCAATGATTCAATAGAAAAATGGCGTAATTGAGATACGTGAAGAAAAACAACTTTAGAGATTTGTTTAGAAGTTCGGACCATAAAAAATAAGCATTTTTGGTTAAAAATCAAGTTAGTTCACATTCTCATACCCCCATTTGTACAAACATGTGATGGACGCAGCATATTCCACGTGAACTAATCAAATTGCTTAAACTAACTTGAATATAATTATTATAAAAATAGGGGAAAATATATTGATGGTATTCTCCATGGCATATAGTCATGATTTAAATATAAATAAACTTTATGTTATTTTTTTAACTTTTTTAGAAGAGTGAGTATAATCTGTGGTATCAACTTGTGTATTTGTGGTCTTTTTCTTATTAGCTAAGGGTATATTGGTAAATTCCAACCGCTGCCCTACCTTCTGCTTACTCCACGTGTTTGTGTGTCCACCAATTTGGTGTGCGTGGCTCAATGTCTGCTTTCCCCGAAGCTTCATCTATTGAAAAAGAAAAAGACAGAGCCATTACACTTTAAGGTTCTTCAGCTACTGCAATTTTTTCTTCAATCTTTTCAACTACTCTTCAATTTCTAAAGGTAATTTTTTGTTCTTTCTCTGCCTTCCTCTTCATTTTTTTTAGAATTGATTTTTTCCCTTCACATGTTATTTTCTCGGTCTTCTTCGGAGCTTCATCACATTTGGCTGAACCAATTTGGATGAAATTTGGATTTGAAAAGACGCAATAAAAAGTAAAACGAACTAAACTTCAACATTGTTGATACACATGCAGCCCCCCAACTAATTGGAGTTCTGACAGACAAGTGTTCTCCTAAAAATAATTTATCCTTTACATTGTTAAGTAGATATTGTCATTGATCAGTTACCAGGCCAAAGCGGTGTCCACATAGTAACCTGTATTTAATGATATATTTTTTGAGGTTCAAAGATTAATATCAATAGAAATTCCATTAGGCGACCACAATTTAAATTTCAATTGGGGTAAAAAACTTTAACTGTTCTTTTAAAGCTGTAACTTTTCTTCTTTAATTAAAATATTGAATTAATTGATCATTTAAAAGTCAAAATTAGAGATTAATTGTGGTGATGACACGTAGACGTCATCACCTCTCCTATTTTATATATATATATATATATATAGTTA
>NC_028645.1:17512392-17583009 GCF_001406875.1 Solanum pennellii | reverse complement strand
GTCTTTTTTATCTAATAAATTTTACATTTATCCAATATAATAATAATAATAATAATAATAATAATAAAAGTAAAATGACCAATAAATAAATGTGAATGTTTCAAACTAAATAACAAGTTCACGCATTTTTCTTAAAAAAATTCAGAAAATGTACATAAAGACGAAAAAATGAAAATGATAAAATCTAATAACTTTCACGTTTATCTAATAATAATAATAATAATAATAATAATAATAATAATAATAATAATGGTAATAATAATAATAATAAAATAAAATGACCACCATGTCAAATTTTTAAACTAAATAAGCAACTCACAAAATGTATATAAAAAAAGACAAAAGAAAAGAAGAAGATAAAATGTAATAAATTTCACGTTTATCTAACTTCCATTTAAATTTTGAAAATTTGCTTAAAGAATAATCAAATACGGTTTAATTTAAACTTGAAAACAAAAGAGATATTTGAAAAATATTGTTTGTTTCAAATATATAACAATCTTTTATTTTTAAATTTTCCTCTTCAGATTTGGATTTCGAAAATCTCTCTTTCTTTTCGATCTTCCTGAAAAATTTGTTCAGGCTTTTTGTTTGAGGCGACCGATCTGATCTATAAACTCTGTGAGTGCTCTTTTCGTCTTTTCTGTTCAGTATGCCTCTCTTGCAGATTTCATATTTTTGTGCTATAAATTGATTATGCACATATATGCGCTGAACTTTTTGCTTCGATTTTTATCTATTTTCTCAAATAATGGTATCTTAAGTACTCTAATATATAGCAAGATAACTAATAATTAGAAATAGCCAATAACTAATTATTAGAAATAGCCGTGGAAAACTTTTCTTGCTCAATCTCGCTAATTTTCAATGTTCATTCTTTGCCCTTGCTTCCACAACTTCTTTGCTTTTCGATTTTAGGTTTTGGTTTGAGTTGTCTTATGGATGGACTATGTTCTTTTTTGGATTAATTACGTGAGTGGATTCCTTTTAAACAATAATTACTTATTTTAAATACTCTTTAATTATTAGCATTTATAGCAACTTTACTTTTTCCCTTTTCTCTATCTCGTTCTTTCTCCCTTCCTTTCTTTATTTCTCCTTTTCTATGTCGCGCTCTTTATATCTATCTCCTTTTTTTTTTTTGTTGTCATTTCTTTCTTCCTTTTTTTTTTTTGTTGCCTTTCTCCTCTCTTACTATTGTTATGTTTTTCTTTGTTTTCGAAGGATAGTTAATGATTCTATAATGTATAAAATTTGTATCAAGTAATATAATCATAGCAAATGAAGAGACATAAAAATTGCAAAATGAATTAAATTTTAATTTAAAATGTTTACAAATATATTAAAGTTGAATGATTAGAAGAGAAGTAGTATAATTGTAACAAATGATGAGGCATGAATTAAACTTAAATTAAAAATGCATTACAAACATATTAAAGTTGAATTATTAAAACATAATTAATACGAATGTAGAATGTAGAAAACAAAAGAACATTATTTGATCTGCATGTACACTGAATAAAACTTATACCAATAATGAATTAAACAAGTAACCAAGTCGCAATAAACCAATCACTTAATTGCAAAATGAATTAAACTTGTATTTAAAAGTATATTACACAAATATAAAAGCTGAGACAAATGAGAGAATTAAACATGAATAAAAAAATGTAACAAATGAAATATCAGTTATAAAAAAAAACTTCATTAAATTGAGAAATTGAACTTAGATAAAATCTGACTTAATTGGTTTAGCATGATTCTTCTATTTGAAAATCATACTTAATTGGCATGATCATATTTTCGAAAAAAAATTGACTCAAATGTCAAACAATAATTATTTAATAAAATTGAATTGAACTCGAGATGTATATGTTTTTGTTAGATTCCCTATTCTATATATATATCAGTGGCTTGGAGTTCCCAAAGATCACCTGCTTGTAAAATGAATTTGTTAAAAAAGAAGAGAATAAATTCACAATATTTTTTGAAAAAAAAAACTAAAATAAAAATTTCAAATAAACAAAAAAAATTTAAAATATAACTCCACATACAAATAGTTTTTTATTTAATCCGATTGAGCCTACACCCTAATTGTTTCAAATAGTAGAAGTTATCACTAAGTACCGGATTCAGATCTATACTAACTTAGATACATTCTACTATCAAGTTGGTTGGTGATCAAGATACCTGTTGCATAACAAAATCAAACAGACAATAAACTATGAAAATGAGCAATTTTAGATAATCACAAAACAATACGATACAATAATATCATACTACCAACCATTGACACTAAAAGTACGACATATATTATTCAAGACTCTTGAGGAAAAAACAAAGAAAAGAGTAACTATTTGTATAGCATCTCATCTTTCCACATAATGACACATATAATTAAAATAATCAAATACAAATGATGAATAAAAGACTTACGCGATCATAGCCACCTAATTTGATTACAAATCTTTATGACCTAACGCGGAACATAAGAAGACCTAATATGTACCAGGAACAAAGATGAAAATAAAAGGACTCAATGATAAAGCAATAATACACTTACTTTAGGTAATTAACCTGATAACCATAAAACTTAAGTGGTTTAAATTCCATCACCTTCTCCCAGAAAAATGTTCCTAGTTTTCCTAAAATTGCAGCTTGATCCTCATAAGGAGCCTCATAATCCTCACCATCAACAATCTAAAATTTAAAAACAAATGATCATATTGAAAAAAGCAAAGAAATTATAATCACATATGTAGATCAATCATCCCCCAAGGGCGATATACCATTGGGGGCTGATTGATCTATTGATGTGGTTACAATTGCTTCACTTTCTCAAAATGATAATTTATTTTAAAATTTTAGATAGATGATGATGAGGATGATCAACAAACCCCTAGGGATCAAGATGCATTTTTAGGAAAAACAAGGAACATTTTACCAGGAGAAAGCGATGTAATTTAAACCACCTAGATTTTATTGTTATTAGCTTAATTACCTAAAATAAGTGTATTATGATTTTATCATTGAGCCTTTTTATTTTCATCTTGTTCCTGGTACATATTAGATCTTCTCATGTTCTTTGTGCTAGGTTATGGAGATCTTTGATCAGATAGGTGGCTACGATCTGGTAAGCCTCTTTTTCTGCATTAGTATTTGATAAATTTTAATTTATACTTCAATAGTTATACATTTTACTCTCCTCATAATTCTTCTTCTATGACACCTCCGTTTTAAGCTTATCTCGAGTTGTCGTGCAGTGACAATTTACATGTATCAAATTTATTTCAAATTAAAAGTTAGTTTTACTAATAATAATCATTTGTTTCATGACAAAAATGATACATATTAGAGTTAAAGTCATGCATTAATTAGTTCTGATAGAGAATAAACGGCAGATATGTATGTATATACTTGAAATAGAATCAGAAACATATTCTCTCGATATATAATCACTGCAAGTTAGTAATTAGTAATCATCAACCTTCACTTACCAATGATATTTGGCAAGAAAGTTTAACCTGAGATCAACATAGCAATCAAGACTTGTACAATATCACCAACTTTGAAAGAAAGGATGACAGATAACTCGATTCTCGGGAGAAATCCATGTGAGAAATTACTACCAATAACATATATATTCAAATAGCTAAAGCTAATAAATTTGTTTATGGATTTGAAATCATGTTCTTTTTATAGTTACATGTGTACTTTGTATATTATGCGAGGCTACCCTAATGATTCAAATTATCTAAGAGTTACAAAGTCTACATATTTTTCTAGGATTAGTTAATATATGACTTTTAAACTTTAAGTCCAATCCGTATAAATGTTTCAGAATTACGGACTTTTACCATGAAGTTAGGGTGGGGTAGTACTTTTAAAGTAAATCTCGAAACTCATAGCTAATAAAATAGTGTCTTGTCAAACATTTGTCTCTTTTATCTAATTTGCTGACAACCTAGCTATGTAAAGACTAACGAATCTTTAATTGTGGTCATGTTTATTTCTGATTGCGAAAAGTCTGAATTTGAAACACAGGGTGGGGGAGGGGTTGTATCTGCGCAAATTCAACATAAAATTATCACGTGAAACTTTAAGTGGAAAAGTTATTGGCTACGAAAACTAAAGAAATATTGTTATTGTATGTAAGGTGATTGCTGATTCCACAAAGAAAAAGAAGTTGTGGGGTGTGGTGGGGTATAATTAAATTCCATTGTTTTGAAAAATTACTATAGTACATATCAAGATTGCAATCATTATGGGCCGGTTTGGCCATGCGATATAATATCATGATATGGTATCATGATATGAAATCATAAGATGAAATTGAAGTTTTGTTTGGATTTGCGATATAGAATTTTGGTATTGTATATTTTCTCATAAACATAAAAATCTCATAAGTTCTAAAATTATAAAAATAGCCCAATATTTTTTTAATATTATCAAATAAAAAAGAAATTATAAAATCGTGTAGTAAATTATTACAAGGTTATTTGTTCTCCACTTAAGTAATTGTTTCATCAATATATTTATTTGATTAATAATGAAACACCTTTCACAAGCTCTTCAAGATTTTATCACTCAACAATCGTGATGTGTGAGTTAAAGTGATTATATGTTGGTGAGAAAAATAATTTTTATATCGGTGAGAATAATACATTTTAAAAATTAATGATGTGATGATAAATTTTAATTACATGTGAAATAAATGGTTAGTAGATATAAATGTGGGATTATTATAATAAAATATAAACTCGTGGATTAATTTTTGTATTAAAATAACTCAAATCATGATATGATATTTTCATATGATTCCATATCATGGTTTTTGAAGAATATGGCATCCATCTCCTGATATAAAATCATGAGATGCAATCAACATAAAATCGCATGTCCAAACGTTGATTCCATCTTACGATATTATATTGCAATATTATATTACATGATCAAACACCTACTATATGTTGCAAATATTAAACTTAAATTAGGTACAAAATTTGTAGAGTGAAATCCACTCGGCCCGCATTAAATGTGGAAAACATCACCTACCTCATTCTATTGACATCAGTTAATTATAGCTAAGATATTCATTGGAAGGAAGTGTTATAATCAAAGGTATTATTGGAGAGTTAAATAATATTACTGATTAAAAGGGTATTTTAGTACTAAATTATTGATTGATGGCATTATTGTTCATTTTCACATAGTTATAGGATATTTTTAACTTATTTCGATATTTACAAAGAAAGAGAAAAAGAAATTAATCAAAAAAAATAAAAAATATGGCTTCCTATCGTCCATATGTAATAAAGGTAACGTTCTCCGACCCATAATTAAATTTTGAATCCATAATTGGTTCTGCCTCAAAGATTGAAAGTAAAAGAAGGGAAAATTGTAATTTTACTTGTTTTGTGAGGTAGGGCAGGACACTAATCCCTTGTTGTTTGAGAATATGGTAGGCCATTTCATTGGTAGTGTTGAAGAGTGAAAGATAACATATTATCATTTAGTCTGGAAGTTGTTCCATTGCATTTATATCCAATCTGAATTTGTATAACAAGAAATCAAAATTCGAAATCACAAACAAGGATGATGATTATAATGTTTATTATATATAAGTTCCTATTTGACTAACCTTTCAACAGCATGGGTGAAGATTTCCAACTCATCAAGAGTGCCATAGACATCATAAATGTCATCTATGAAGACTATAAAAGCAACATTTTTCGCCACCATTCTTCGACACAAGCTGTGTTGAGGCTCAAATACTAATCCCACTGACCAGAAAAAGTCTTCCACCAGTCTATCTCTTGAAAATGACAACTTCTCTGCCAAACTTGTGCTCTTCCACCACCTTTACATTACATGATCAGAAATTGTATTGTACATGTTTTAACTTTTAAGACATAGCCAATATATATATATAACAAGGAATTAAAAATTTTATACTCTGAAATTATATTACTATAAGATCATCTAAAAAATATAATTAAATGATACCTCACCTTGACAGAATTTTCAAATCTTGTTGGTGTGCTGCTTGGACAATGTTGAAGTCCAACTTAGCAAGCTCGAGCAGAAGAGGATTAGCATTTGGCATTCTCCCATGAATTCTAATATACCACTCCGTCTCTTATCTTGGCATCATCCAAGATAAGAGTATATGGTGCAAATAATTCACGAAAAGTGTTTCCCTTTTTACTGAGAATTGTCTTAAGCAACTACGCGAATGAGAGACATATAACTCGTCGGTGACCCTTTAAAGTTGGTAACAACTTTTACTTAGACATTTTAACTAGGCTTTGTTCAGTTTAGACATCTCATGTCAGGCTCCATTGTGTAATTTTAACACTTTCAGCTGACATGGCAAAGTGAGTGTCATCCACTCGCTATTGACGCGTGAGGGACTTATTTAGTCTTTTGTTATAATAATATCAATTTAAATTTCGCACTACAAACTTAGATAGACCCAAATGAAAAAAAGAAATCAAACCCATATCAACAACACTCCAAATCATGTAAATTTCACCCACAATAACCCTAAAATAGGAACCAAAAAATCTCAATTTTTATTATGTTGATCTCACTAACCATGAGCCCTAACTCTATTTTAACAACCTTTTGGCTCCATCCTTTAGAAATTATGAATAAGATCCCTAAGTTAATCTAGAGATTTTAATTCCATAATCATAGAAAATATTGGAACAAAGTAAACCCTTGATCAAATAGATTCAATGTATATTATATATACGTAAAAAGTAAATTTGACTTTTTATATTGAAACAAGGCATGGTGTATCGGGTCCTTCATCTGACTTACTCCTTCATATTACTTAATTGATTATTCTCTTGTATATTAATTATGAATATTTCTTCTTCTATATAGTACTCAATTCTTTGTCTCCATTGCATTTACCTTGTTTATTATTAAGAAATGGTCTAAAACTCTCCCCCCCCAACCTATACCTAAAATCTCGACTACACACTACAACTTCATGGGTGTTCCATTACCCACCTAAACTATATTTTTATCTATTTTCTACCCACCTAGGTGCTGACCTCAATACATAAACCAAATAAGTCGTCTTGCGTGATTCCACGCGCTGGGACCCCTACCTTGAAACTCTCGTTTCTTGTTTCTTCCCCCCATTTCCCTCCTAAACTGAAAGAAGAACAAAGAAACAAAGATAAATTCAAAAAACCTCTTTTAACATGTTCATCTCCTTCTCCACTTTTGGTAATCATCAAACGATTTTGTTGCGTATTGTCAACTCCATTTTGTAGTTTATCAAGTGATTTCATCAAAAGGTTAGTTGTTTATCCTTTAGTTTTGAGTTTGTGATTTATCATTAGGGTTTCTGTTCATTCATGAAATTAAGAGCATTATTGTGTGAAAACTTATGTTTGGCTTACGATTATAGTGTTAGGTGTTCTCGTCTAAGTTGCGTAATCTTGTATTCTGCTCGTCTTAGTATAATGTACATCGACTATTCTATTTATGTTCTTCTTAGTATGATGTTCATAGAGAAGCTGCTAGTTTGCTATTGTGTTGTATTTATGTTCATAGATTATGTTTATTGAGAAGCTAAGTACTGTGTTGTATTTTGTTCATTTTCTAGTATGTTGTATAATGTTCCTCTTTAAGTATTGTTCTATTTTTTGGATTGCCCTCAGATTAGAGTATATCTATAATTACTACTCTATTTTTTTAATTGTCTTTAGGTAAGCGATGAGTGGGTTCACTTTGATTACTCTAACGTGGTACCATGGGGGTGTGTTAGATTTAAGTAGTGGGGAACCAATATATAATGGTGGAAAAGTTACAGAATTTTTGGATGTTGATGTAGATAGAATGTCATATTTTGAGTTGAAAGGCTATATTCGAGAAATGGGATATAGTACAACTTGCACCTTTAGTATTAAAGCACCTAACTATGGCATTTTGATATATGATGATAATGATAAGGATATTTTAGACATGATGTGTTCCCTGGAAGATGGGGATGAAGTGGAGATATTTGCTTGACATTTGATTGATGAGGCAATTGTGGGGTCCACGTTAATAGAAAATGGTAGTCATGTGGATATGGTAGAATCTTGTGCAGCTTTTAATGCAAGACCTAGTAAAAGTGAAAACTTTAACTTCGGGGTAGGTGAAGACCATTTATATATGGAATACCCTGCTGTACTTTTTCAACCTCACATCCTTTCAATACCACACCTCCTTTCAATACTACTACTGCAGATGGTGCTACTGCAGATGGTGCTACTACAGATGGTGTTACTACACTAGATGTTGGTCCTGCTGGACTTGATAAGAGTCTTTAAGTTGTAGGAGTTGATTAGGAAAAACTTTAAACTTCATGTTGGCAAGACTACTGTGAGAAGAGCAAGAGCTAAAGTGGTGAAAGATATAATGGGTGATCATATTGTGGAATTTGGAAGGATATTTGACTACAAGGATGAATTGTTGAGGACTGATCCAGGGACCAGTTATGTTGTAAAAGTTGGTGAACCTGATGCAAAAAGCAAATCAATATTTTAGAGTTTTTACATTTGTTTTGATGTTTAAAGAAGGCATGGATACATTGTATAAAGTGCATAGGCTTAGATGGTTGGGTTCTTAAAGGGGTTTGTAAAGGCCAACTGTTAGTTGTTGTGGCCATTGTATGGTAACAATTAGATGTTGTCACTTGCTTGGGTAGTAGTGAAAAAGGAGAACAAACACACATGGACCATGTTTGTGTAGTGCATAAGGGATGATTTGGGACTTGGAGATGGTGAAGGTCTCACATTGATTACAAACATGCAAAAGGTATGTGAACTGATATTTTGTAATTTTCAATTTTTATATGCAATTGTATTCTGACCTAATCATCATCTATTGCAGGGAATGTCAGTAGAAATTACAAATGTACTACCTAAGTGTGAACATAGAATATATGCTAGGCACATATTAGCTAATTGGGCTAAGGATTGGAGGGGTCTTTAAAGAAGACAACAATTTTGAAAGATAGCTATGAGTACATTTGAGTCTCAATAAGATATCACATAGAGAAGATGAAGTTGTTAGATCCAAAAAAAATGATGGATAACTTAATGACTACATCATTAATTTTTGGTGCAAAATTTACTTCAATACTGAAGTAAAGTGTGATTCTGTAGAGAACGACATGTCTGATTGTTTTAATTCATGGATCTTGGCTGCTAGACACAAGACCATAATTACTATGCTTGATGAAATAAGAGTGAATATGATGACAAAAATAGGCAGTTTAAGGGAGCTTCCTAGTACTTGGAAGTATAATTTCTCTCCAATGTCTCTGAAGATTTTAGAGGAGAACATTAGTAGGTCTATGGACTGTACAATTGAATTTGATGGAGCTGCTGGATTTGAAGTGAAAGAAGGGATTTGTCAACACAAAGTGGATATTGCTAGGAGAACCTGTAGTTGTATGGTGTGGAAGTTAAGGGGCATACCATGTGCACATAATGTAGCTGCATTATACTTTAAGAAATTGTCTCTTTATGACTATATACACAACTACTACAACAAGGAAAGTTACTTGAGGACTTATGCCATTGTTATTGAACCACTGACAAACATGGAGATGTGACCAATTTCTACTAACCCCACTGTTGAGCCCCCAAAAATCACAAACATGCTTGGTACGCCACCTAAGGCTAGAAGAAAAGAAGCTGGAGAAACTAAGAAATCAGGGAAGCTTCCTAGGACTGGACGTGCAATGACATGCAATTTATGTGGTGTTAGAAATCATAACAAGGAGGGAAAAACCAACAAGTCAGGCAGGGAAGAGGCAAACCGAAGGTAATACTTGAAATTTTTTTAGTTTTTCTTTCTTTATGACTTACTTTTTCTCTTATATGTATAGAAAACACCATCAACACCATCAGAAGGTGAGCATTTAAAAAAGGGGAAGAGGAAGACCCAAAAAACATCATCAGTAGCATCTAGTGCACCTCACCTACCTACTGCACCTACTGATTTTCCTGCATCCTCTTCTGCTCCTCCTACTTATCATGCATCATATTCAATAGCTGATACTACTAAAAGAGGAAGAGGTAGGGGCAGGGGAAACACATCTCCAGATAAAAGACCAAGAGTCATGGGAATGGGTGTGTTCCAAGCTTCAAATGGCTTCAAAGTCATGAATGTGAGTCGTTGATTTATGTTAACAACTTAATACTAATTTAATTAAACATCTTAAATATTGATATAGTCCTAATTTTACTATAGTCTGGCATGCCAAAGTAGTAAAATCTACTCTACTGGACAAGCAAGAGTGACAAGATCATCTGATGTAACTGGTGACATTGGTTATACACCAAGTAATACAACTAATTAAGTTGAAATAGAATGCCAAAGCAGCAATCTCAACAAGCAAGCTTCATGAATTTAGTGAGAAGCAAAGAAAGAAGACAATGGGAAGTAGTTCAAGTCAAAATGACACTTTTTCACAATCAAAGATGTCATGAAAATTATAGTGATATTGATGTATTTAAGCACTTTTAAGTTAATGGCCTGCTATTTTGAATTTTGTTGGTAAATTTTGTCTTATGTGAGGCCTTATGAACATGAGTTTTATTTTGGTAAATTCTGCCTTGTGTGAGGCGTTATTTTGGTAAAATTTGGCTTATGTGAGGCCCTTATGAATGAATGTTTATGTTGTATTTTAAAATGGTTATTATGTTGTCTATCAAACTGTATTGGCGTTATTCAGGCGTGCTTACATATGTTGTGTTGGTTATGTGTTTCGGAGGAAGTGTTGCATATTAATTGAAGCTTCAATTGGCATTATAGATACAAGATATCTCTACATACAAAATGACACACATAGACAACAACAACAAATCAAAGAGAACTGCAAATATGTTGAACTTGAACTACTGGTTGCTGATGAACATAGCAACAACACAAATCAAAATACAGAAAACTATCTTCCTATCGAACCTTCTATTGAGTCTCCTCTCCAGTAACAAATTAGAGTTCCTCAAATTGTCAATATGAACCTGTCTAATACGTAATTCTTGCTCCAACTCATTGATTTTGTTCACCAATCTTGGAAGGATAAAACTTCACCTTGGATCCACTTCTTTTTTGTCCCTCCAACGAAAAAATTTGAAATTTTTAGTCTGAAAATTATCCAAATAAGTACATTAGCATCGTCAAAATAAAATGTAGCAAGAATATAAGAGAAAAAAACACATACACCATAACATGAGCAAGACCAAAATCTTCTTCCCGAATATAATTTCGACCAAGAAGTTTACAAATTCAGCAAAATTTTGTGTTTGCATCTCACTACAGCATTGAGCATTGAGTCTGATTCATCCGTACAAAGCGTATTCAAGTTTTCATTTGTCATTTTTGATGAATTTCGAGAAAATTCAAAATTCTAATTCGAGACCTAAATAAGAAATTAGAGCAGATTACAAACCCTAAATTCAAGATTTGAAGTAAAAATGAAAATTAGCAACTAAACCCTACTTAATTTTGAGAGAAAATCGTGAATTTTTTACAAAAGAAACAAGGATTAATCGTGGGGAAAGAAGAAGTAATGGTTATTTAAAAGTGGGGAAGATGACCGTTGGAGAGGGAGGAATTTTTCGTCAAATTTTTCTTCTAACGCGCCTAGAGGCGGTGACAACACCTCCCATGACAGGTCAGCACTTAGGTGGGTAGAAAATAGATAAAAATATAGTTTATGTGGGTAATGGGACACCCGTGAAGTTGGAGTGTGTAGTTGAGATTTCAGATATAGGTTGGGGAGGTTGTAGACCATTTTCTCTTTATTATTATATATCAGTATACGTGTCCGCGTGTTAGGCAAATAATTAAATTAAAAATAACTAAAAAAAATTATTATGCACTATGTAATGTATATTTTTAAAAATTAAAATAATGGGTACAAATCAATTTGCTTATTTACTTTCGCATATTACAACATTATTGTTAATACACAATTTAATATTTAGATTATTAAAGTTAAAAAATTATGTTTATAATTATAATTAGCCAGATTTCTAGTTTTTAAATATATTTTGTTTAAATTTTAATAAAGATAATATTTACTTTTTTTATTTATTTAGTTTGATTAAAAAATAAATATTTTATGCGTTTTTACATGTTTGGTCTATTATTTTTAATTAAAATAATATTAGTTTTAAAATCTAACTTTCACATACACAAATTTATAAATTTTGTATTTCTATTTTTGTAGAATTTATTCATGGATTAGCGAAAACATATATATAGAACTGGGCAAAAAAAATAATGAAAAGTTAGATAACGTGAACTTAGTTAAGTTTATATGTTTTATTCATGAAAAAATCGTGTTAATTTTTTAAAACACTTTAAACTTTTATCTTGTTTTTTAGTTAATATCTTTTTAATATTTTGTTAATTATTTTTTAGAGTTTGTATATAAGTGAGAATGTAATAGGAAATTTTAAAACTGCTTATTCAAAGTTCAAGTGTAGTTAAAATATATTAAAGAAATACTGGTCAAATGTAGTTAGTTACTCAATTTTTATATTTACATATTTATTTAATTAAAAATTTATTATTTAAAAAAAATAATTTTTAATTTAAAATACCATTCTAGTTTTTAATTACTTTCAATTTTATTTTACCGTGTTTTCCATCTTTTTTCTATATTTGCAGTTTTTATTTTTCTGGTAGTTTTCATTTTTAAATATTTAGAAATTATTTTTTAAATGTAAAAAATTAAAATTATCAAATAAAATTTTTAATTTTTCAATTTTGTGTTGCTGAAAAATGACACTTTTTACTTCTCTTAATTTTTAAAACCGCTTTAAATTTCTATCTTGTTTTTTAGTTATCTTATTAATATTTTGTTAATTAGCTTTTAGAGTTCATACATAAATGAAAATGTATAGGATATTTTAAAACTTCTACTTCAAATTTTAAGTGTGATTAAATATATTAATAAAGAAATATGGTGATATGTAGTTAGTTACTCAATTTTTTTAATTACATTTTTATTTAATTAAAAATCTATTTTAAAAATAAATAAATTTTCTATTTAAAATACCATTCAAGTTTTTAATTATTTTCAGTTTTGTTTTACCATATTTTTAATCTTATTCACTTGCTTTATGCATTCCATAAATATAAGTCATCCTTTTTCAGAAAATTTTTATCCGTTTTGTTGATATTATCCTTTAGAACAATTATTTTTCAAAGTGACCAAAACTCATCTTCAATGGACAAATATATTGCTTTCAAGTAGTGAATTATCATACGCATTAATTTAAATCAGGTATGAAAGATTATCCAAAATTGTTTAAATTACATACAAAAAAAATATGGACTTCTATCAACTATAAATATGGTTGATAATTGTTACAGTTGTTTAATTATTTATTGTCTATTGCTCTTCTTTTAATAAAAATATAGTTTGAAGGAAAATGTTATTTAAAGGTGTATGGATAGTCGTTGATTATTTATCTTATAACAAATATAATTTTTTATTTATCACGCGAGTTTCTAATATAAAAATAACATGCATTAATATTATTTTATATCTTTCAGATTTGAGTAGATGTGGTGTTATTTTTTTTCTATACATATTGTTAAATTTACAACAACTAAATTTTTAGAATTATTTTAGTACTACGACATTTGTTAAATTTACCGGTACTAACTTTTTAGACTTATTTTAATTAAAAATGAAAAAGTTTTAAAATTCATGCTAAAAACATTATTCTAATGATAAGATTGTGCAATTCAATTTCCCGGTACATAAAATAAAAATAAAAAATAAATCAAAAAAAAATAAGCAACATATTACCATTTAAAATATAATTATATCAAAAAAAAATGCCACGAGGTTATCTTAAAATCCTAAAATTTCTACTCAATCTTTTATGTTGAAAATGAAAGTTTTTTTTTAAATAACTACATGAATTACTTAAAAAATTGAAGTTAACAATTATTTAAGTTTAGGTAAAGTTTATAAAATTCATAAGGAACATACTTTTGTTATCATTAGTAAAGTCGAATAAGGTATTAGAATAATATTTAAGTTTGAAGTTTAGGAATTTATGCATTAGTAATGATTGATCAATTACAAACTTGAATGATTTTTTGAAATTAAAGATTGTTGAAAAGGCCATGGGATTGGATTGTACAAATGAGGTTTGAGGGTAGTTTCATGTTTGGGACGAAGATATCGGGTACTTTGTCGGATTGAAGTGTGCTAAAACCCTAGTGATTTTGGAGAACGGTTTATTCGAACATGAATTTGATTATTTGTCATAACTCAAGATTTTCTAATGAATGAATTATTCACTAAATAATAAATCATTCTTTCTTTAATTAACATTAAAACGAAAATAAAGCAGAAAATAAGAATATATACAAAGATATTTCATGATAAAAAGAATTATTTAAGTTGCTCAAATTATAAAATTGTGAAATATGTCTTAGAAGAAAATTTTCTACAAGAGAGAGAACAACAAATACCTTAGAAGATAAGAAGACAAGTGAGAGTATATTTTTAAAATGAATTAAAAGGTACCTTTTTATAGAGCTAAACTCAACCTTTTGATATCACCAATAACATCACCATGTGTCAATTGTGTAGGTTAAACATGTAAAACCATTTTATGGTTTACATAAATTTTACCTACCAAGATATTATCGTGACTTTTATTTTGTATTAATTATCTTCCACTAAATATTCGTGTTAATTCATCTTCCATTGAGTTTGATTTCACAAGAAATAAACCAACTCTTTCATTCATCAATCAATCTTATTGAGTCAATTCAATATTTATATTTATCAATGTCGCATAAAAATTTGAAAATGTTATTTTTTTAATTTGAAGAAAATCTCTGTAAATTGCTACTTTTCAACCGTTCAATAATAGTTATTATATATGTTATTGGATTAATATTTCAAAGTTAAGAGTAAGAATCTGAAGTTATTTAGGACTTGTTTGTACTATTCATACATGAATAAGTTTTCTAGTACTAACTTAATTTAATTTCTTATTATTATAAATAGACATATTGTTTTTAATATATACAGAATAGAAAGAATTTGAAGTACGATTAAAGACTTATGAGATTATAAATAAATATTTTCCTTCATGCGCTTCTTAAGAAATTATAAATAAAAGACTTTTTTTAGTTATCAACTTATGTGTAATACTTTTAAATGTAATTAATGTTAATTAATTTTACAAGCAAAATTAAAAATAACAATTAATTGTTGATTAATTTTATAAATTTACTACTCCCTCCATCCCATTTTATGTGAGCTAGTTTGATTTGACACAAAATTTTTGAAAAAAAGGAAGATTTTTTAAAATTTATAGTCCAAAATGAATGATAGAAATTTGTGTGACTATAAATCCTTTCATTAAGAGTAAAATAGGCATTTTGTAGTTGAATTATTACTTAATATAGATATGTATTATTTTTTTGAGACTTACTAAAACGAAAAGTAAGCATAAATTAGGACAGAGAAAAAATATTTTTGCGATGGAACAGGGGGTGATAATAATAGGGGGACTTGACACATATATTAAGAAAACAATTATTAATATAAGTATTTTACAAACTATTCCTGTTAATTGATGTTAGTATTAAGTTTTGAAAAATAATTTGAAGAATATGTATTTAATGTTAAAGGTAAAACATGAAAAAATATAATTATTTTTTCTTGATATGTTGAAAAAAAAAAGATAAACAAAAATCAAAATCTATTTTAGAAATAAGTGACAAGTAAAAGTGATTGGGTTAATTTGGAAATTTCTTTATTTGGGACTTGTTTGACCGTAGGTTTTCCAAATAATATTTGGAGAAAAATTTAGTTTTTGTCCATACAATTTGTTATTATTTGTTAAATATCTTAAATTGTTGAATACTAGTTTTTTCTAGCTTTTGGACCAAATCTCATTATTTGGGATCTTTTGAAAATTCATATTTTACACCAAAAACTTTTATCTTTTACAAAAACATTCTCTATAGTAGTTGTGTGTGTTGTATAACATGATTTTTTACGTGAACACCAAAGTAGTGATGAAATATTCAATGAATATGAAAGCTGTTGAATGCCTTGAATTGGACCCGTTACAAACAGAAAGGACGGGGGTCTTTAATGTATACAATGTTGTTGTATTGGGCCCTTAATTATCTGTCAATTCTGTATTTTGGGCCCAAGCCTGTTAGGGCGTAGCTTAGCACTATATATAGACTCTTTGACAAACCCTATTCTGTAATTCTGTTCTTGCCTCTCCTTAATAAAACTGCTCTCCCTCTTCCCGTGGACGTAGCCAATTTATTGGTGAACCACGTAAATCTGTTGTCTTGTTTTTCGCGTTTATATTTTCTCGTATTATCTCGAATTCCGCATAACAAATTGGTATCAGAGCCTCTCGGTTAATAAGTGTTTTTTGGAGAATTCGAGATGTCTGCTTTGAACGTGAAAATCGACAAATTCACAGGGAGGAACAGTTTCAGTTTATGGCAGATCAAGATGCGGGCTTTGTTGAAACAGCAAGGCTTCTGGGCGCCGTTGTCGAAAGACAAGAACGCCGTCGTTACTCCTGAGATGGCGATTCTGGAGGAAAAGGCGCACTCGACGATCATGTTGTGTCTCGCGGATGACGTCATCACTGAGGTCTCGGATGAAGAGACTGCTGCTGGTCTGTGGTTGAAGCTGGAGAGTTTGTACATGACAAAATCTCTAACCAACAAGCTGCTTCTGAAACAACGTCTATTCGGTTTACGAATGGCTGAAGGTACACAACTCAGGGAACATTTAGAGCAATTGAATACTTTGTTATTAGAATTGCGTAATATCGATGTGAAGATCGAGGATGAAGATGCTGCCCTGATTCTGTTAGTATCTCTCCCAATGTCGTTTGAGAATTTTGTTCAATCGTTCATTGTTGGGAAAGATACTGTGTCGCTGGAAGAAGTCAGATCGGCCCTTCATAGCAGGGAATTACGGCATAAGGCTAACGGCACAAGTACGGACATACAGCCTTCCGGTCTGTTCACCAGTAGCGGAAAGGGAAGGAAAAACGGCGGAAAGAAAAATAAGCCGATGTCGAAGGGTGCAAAGCCAGATGATGTTTGTAATTACTGCAAGGAGAAGGGACATTGGAAATTTGATTGTCCGAAGAAGAAGAAGCAATCGGAAAAACAATCAGTTTCTGCTGCTGTTGCTGAAGAAGACACCAATTCTGAAGAAGACATTGCCCTAGTTGCGGATGAGCACACTCATCATTCAGATGTGTGGGTTCTCGATTCTGGGGCATCCTATCACATCTGTCCTAGGAGAGAGTGGTTCACGACTTATGAGCAGATAGACGGAGGCAGCATCTCGATGGCCAACAGTTCTGTCTGCAAGGTGGTTGGGACAGGCTCGATCAAGATAAGGACACATGACGGTAGCTTCTGCACATTGAACGAGGTCAGGCACGTTCCATTGATGACGAAAAATCTGATATCTCTCAGTTCTTTGGACAGCAAGGGATTCAGCTGGTCGGGAAAAGATGGAGTCTTGCGGGTCTGGAAGGGTTCAAATCTGATTCTGAAAGGTGTCATGCGTGGTACTTTGTATTTTCTACAAGGTTCCACGGTTACAGGTTCAGCCCATGTTGCATCGTCAGAAGTTCACCAGGAGGATATGACTAAGTTATGGCACATGAGACTTGGTCATATGGGTGAAAGAGGGATGCAAATTCTGTCAAAGGAGGATCTTCTTGCTGGTCATAAGGTTAAAAGCCTAGAGTTTTGTGAACATTGTGTCTTTGGAAAACTACATCGCAACAAGTTTCCAAAAGCCATTCACAGAACAAAAGGCACTCTTGATTATATCCATTCTGATTGCTGGGGTCCATGCCGTGTTGAGTCTTTGGGAGGCTGCAGATTTTTTGTGTCCATGATTGATGACTACTCAAGGATGACTTGGGTGTACATGATGAAGCATAAAAGTGAAGCTTTCCAGAAGTTCAAGGAGTGGAAAATTTTGATGGAAAATCAAACAGGGAAGAAGATCAAGAGGTTGCGAACTGATAATGGGCTGGAATTCTGCTGGTCTGAATTTGATCAATTCTGTAAGGATGAAGGGATTGCTCGACATCGTACAGTCAGAAATACACCACAGCAGAACGGTGTAGCTGAGCGGATGAATCAAACACTTCTGGAGAGAGCAAGGTGCATGCTCTCTAATGCTGGGCTAGATAGAAGATTCTGGGCAGAAGCGGTTAGTACAGCTTGCTACTTGATTAACCGCGGACCACATACAGGCATACAGTGCAAAACACCTATGGAGATGTGGTCAGGAAAAGTTGCTGATTATTCAAATCTGAAAGCTTTTGGTTGTACGGCTTACTATCACGTCAGTGAAGGTAAGTTAGAACCAAGAGCTAAAAAGGGAGTATTTGTGGGCTACGGAGATGGAGTGAAAGGTTTCAGAATCTGGTCTCCAGCAGAAAAGAGGGTTATTATGAGCAGGAACGTTGTCTTTGATGAAAGTTCTCTGCTTAGAACCATTGTGAAGCCTACAACTACGTCAGAAACTGGGAGTCTTGATAAACAGGTGGAGTTTCAAGTCATTCAGAACGAGAGCGATTTGAAAGAACCTGAAGAGGAGGATCAAGAGCCACAGACAGAAACTGATATCCCAGAATCTATGCCATCAGATATCCATCGGAGTATAGCTCAAGATCGGCCAAGGAGGGTTGGAGTTCGTCCACCTACGAGGTATGGTTTTGAGGACATGGTGGGTTATGCACTGCAGGTTGCTGAAGAGGTAGATACATCTGAGCCGTCTACTTACAAAGAAGCCATTTTAAGTTCTGATTCTGAAAAATGGTTTGCCGCTATGGGAGATGAGATGGAGTCCCTACACAAGAATCAGACATGGGATCTGGTCATACAGCCTTCGGGGAGAAAGATTATTACTTGCAAATGGGTTTTCAAGAAGAAGGAAGGGATATCACCAGCAGAAGGAGTCAAGTATAAAGCCAGGGTTGTTGCCAGAGGTTTCAACCAAAGAGAGGGAGTGGACTACAATGAGATCTTCTCACCAGTGGTCAGACATACTTCCATCCGAGTGTTACTAGCGATAGTTACACATCAGAATCTGGAGCTTGAACAACTTGATGTGAAGACAGCGTTTCTACATGGAGAGTTGGAGGAAGAGATATACATGACTCAGCCGGATGGTTTCCAAGTTCCAGGGAAGGAAAATCATGTCTGCAAGTGGAAGAAGTCCTTATATGGACTTAAGCAGTCTCCAAGGCAGTGGTATAAAAGGTTTGACAGCTATATGGTGAAGTTGGGCTATACTCGGAGCTCATATGATTGTTGCGTCTACTACAATAGGCTCAAGGATGATTCATCCATCTATCTGGTGCTTTATGTAGATGATATGCTGATAGCTGCAAAGAAGAAGTATGACATTCAGAAGCTGAAGGGTTTACTTAGTGCTGAGTTTGAGATGAAGGATCTGGGAGCCGCTCGGAAGATTCTAGGGATGGAGATCATTAGAGACAGAGAGAGAAGGAAACTTTTCTTGTCACAGAGAAGCTACATTCAGAAGGTCTTGGCGAGGTTTGGCATGTCTTCATCTAAGCCTATTGATACCCCCAGTGCTGCCAATATCCATCTCACTGCCATGTTCGCTCCACAGTCAGAAGAAGAGAAGGAGTATATGTCACGAGTCCCTTATGCCAGTGCCGTAGGAAGTTTGATGTATGCTATGGTCTGTACAAGGCCAGATTTAGCACATGCAGTCAGTGTAGTGAGCAGATTCATGGGACAACCAGGGAGAGAACATTGGCAGGCTGTGAAGAGAATTTTCCGGTACCTTAGAGGTACATCTGACGTTGGTCTCATTTATGGAGGTGATACTCAGTGCTTGGTTACTGGCTATTCTGATTCTGACTATGCTGGAGATGTTGACACAAGAAGATCGATGACTGGCTATGTGTTTACCCTTGGAGGATCTGTCGTCAGTTGGAAGGCAACTTTGCAACCTACAGTGACTTTGTCTACTACGGAAGCGGAGTACATGGCCTTGACAGAGGCTGCAAAAGAAGGGATTTGGCTGAAAGGGCTGGTTAGTGATCTTGGTCTGCATCATGATCAGGCTACGGTGTATTGTGACAGTTTGAGCGCAATTTGTCTAGCCAAGGATCAAGTCCATCATGAGAGAACCAAGCATATTGACGTAAGGTATCATTTTCTGAGAAGTGAGAAGAGAATCAAGGTGAAGAAAGTAGGAACTGCTGATAATCCTGCTGATATGTTCACAAAGCCGGTTCCACAGAGCAAGTTTCAACACTGTTTGGACTTGCTCAACATCAGAAGCTGTTAATTGCCCTGCGGGGCAACTCTGAGGAAGAGGGGGAGGCCTGGCACTATCATAGTGCGTCAGAAGAATCTGTTCGGAGAATTCAAGTCAAGGTGGAGATTTGTTGAATGCATTGAATTGGACCCGTTACAAACAGAAAGGACGGGGGTCTTTAATATATACAATGTTGTTGTATTGGGCCCTTAACTATCTGTCAATTCTGTATTTTGGGCCCAAGCCTGTTAGGGCGTAGCTTAGCACTATATATAGACTCTTTGACAAACCCTATTCTGTAATTCTGTTCTTGCCTCTCCTTAATAAAACTGCTCTCCCTCTTCCCGTGGACGTAGCCAATTTATTGGTGAACCACGTAAATCTGTTGTCTTGTTTTTCGCGTTTATATTTTCTCGTATTATCTCGAATTCCGCATAACAAAAGCGATTATATGGTTGTTGATGAAAATGATGAGCAATCGACTCAAGGTAACAAATCATGTGCTTTGTCTACTTCAAATGTATGAAATGATGCTTGTTGCACTCACTCAAAACTACCACATTGCTCTAGTGTCATGGATACTACTTTTTATTTGTTGCAACGAAGATCCAATTGACTTAATATACAAACTTATGGTTAGTTTTGATACTTTTTAAAACTTATGGGTATAAATCATATTTTTCTAAAAAAGTGAAATACATTTCCCAAATACTATGGCCAACACATGGTCAAATTTCACCCAAATAAATATTTGCCAAGAATATTTGGGAATCTATGGTCATACGCTAGCTTGATATTCCTAAATTCTACTCTCTCCGTCCACTTTTATTTGTCATGTTGTATTTTTTGAAAATCAATTTGCCTAATTTTTAAAGTTAAATTAGATTACAATAATTCGATATTTTAAGTGAAAATGTAGATATCAAAAAACTGTATGAAAAGTACTAATTGCAACCTTTTACAAATTAATATGATAAAAAAATATATTTTAAAACGACAAAATCAATTTTTTTATAATCTAATTTTAAAAATAAAAAGATACGACAATTAAAAATGAACCGCAAGCGGAACAGACACACATGAGGATGGTTTTCAACGCAAGTACTCTGATAACAACATTTCAAAGGTTAATAATTAATTGCCTTAATCTTGTACATGTTCAGTGAAGTCTAGGAAAATCTAGTGAGTAATGATAGATCTAATTATGTTTTGACTACATGAATGGATAGATAAGACGATCAGGAACCCATAGGAGTATACAAAATTGAATTCAGGCGAGTAGGATTCCCGAAAATGATCTTAGAGTGAACGAGTAACATTTTGTCTCAATGCAATCCGCCAGAGCAAGATTAAGGCGCAAGAGCAGGGTCGCTAGAGCGGCATGGGGTCCACCGTAGCGGGTCAATCGTGACTTAAAGTCGTAAATAAACTTCCAAAATGTTATTTTACTGCATTTTTTTACTTTAAGAGCTAAGAAACGACTCTAGGGGTTTTCTTGACGATTTTCCACAATTCTTGAAGCTAAAGGTAATATTTTTACTCACCTAATATATTTTCAATCTGTAGAACCTGTTTTATTGAGTTAAATCGATGTGAAGGTTTTTTTATCATAGAATTATGGTAAAAAACCCTAATATGGGCATGGGGACCAAGGGTTCGGTCTAGAGTTATTGAGTTTGTTATAATCTAGATAATTAGACCTTTGATTGTTGATCCTTGCGTATATGAATTATTTGTAGACCTAGAACAAGGGGAAAAATTTCGAAAAGGGAAGATTCAAGTGCCTTGGAAGATTCAAGCTTGGACT
This sequence comes from Solanum pennellii, assembly GCF_001406875.1. NCBI lineage: Eukaryota > Viridiplantae > Streptophyta > Magnoliopsida > Solanales > Solanaceae > Solanum > Solanum pennellii. Next base: position 17,560,843 of record NC_028645.1, on the reverse strand, counting down.
CGAGGTAGGTGATGATTGTGATTTCATGATTGTGTGATATATGTTTGTTCTTGCTTCATTATGATGCATATATATATATATATATATATATATATATATATATATATTGAATGTTGCATGATTGATCACACTAATTGTAATGAGATAGATGAATGATTATATGTCGTGAATCACTCTTGATTCTATGACTTGAAAGTATACTTGTGTTTGTGATTCTGGTGTGTTGATGGATCAGATTGTCATGTTTCGGCATAACTAACTTGTATATGATTGCCACGTTCCGGCATAACTAACTTGGATCGGATTTCCACGTTCCAACATAACTAACTTGAATTAGATTGCCAGATTGGGACATAAATATGGGATGGGTTGTGACATTCCAACATAAACAAGAGATCGAGTACCACATTCCGGTGCACTAATAGTTTGGGTTTGGATTCGATGACAAGACCATTAAATTGGTTTCCATGAGAGGACCAACTTCTGATAAATGTATATTGTTGAAGCATGTGAAATTTTCCGTTGCTCGTAAATGATAATTGATATTGTATATGTTTGGTGTGTGCATGCTTATGATACTGTAATGACTAATGTATGTTTTGTGCCTGTAGGTTGGCAGAACCGCTTGACTGCGGAGGAAGATAGCAAGCAATTTACATGAGAAATTTCAAGTTCAAAACTAATCATACGAATCTTGCCCAATAGGCACAACGATATTCTTTTCCTAGATGTTCATACAACCCCCTAAAAATTATGGATAAATCAAAAGGATGTGATAAACATGTGCGTCGAGGTAGGAGCATATTGGCTCACACTTAGTGCCCTTGCTGTGAATTTTTCTTGTACTTTTATCCAACTTTATTCGATTTGTAGTTTTAAAAGATGGAAAGTAAATGACCTTCAACATTATAGTCACAACTCGGATTCTGGAATTCAAATTGCAACCGGCGTTGTTGACCTCTCAGAGGTCGCAGACAAGACTCGTCTTGCATTCATCACATTCATATGGTTAATTTTAGCGGAAAATTTAAAACTTTTTATGAGTATGAAGTTTACATAGACTTCATATAGTTAATACTCAATTGCATCATATACTAAGCTCAACGTAAATGAAACAACCATCTATCATAAGAATCAATTCGAAATTGAAGATGAATATATCATAAATAGTTTGCAAAACACAATCTTATTACAAAGATTCAAAACGAAAATATGAAAGAAACACTAGGGACAACATCCACTAGCTATATCTAAAACTAAGGCTAGACTAAAACTGTAGCATCCTTGAAATCAAGAGGACCTACCAAATGGTTTGGAGTACGCTTATGTTCAAACTGTTGTAAGAATCTTCAATCTGTCCTCTGACCTGCACCAATAAAATAGTAAATTGTATAGGGTTAGTACACCACTTATACTATGTATAGGTGTATGCACACATACACATAAACTATGCATGATCAATGAAAGCTCTTCCTAATGAACATGACATTTCTGGAAAGTCTAGTCATTAGACTTTCCTATTTCGTTAGTTGTGAATTGTGGTATGAATATGATGTATTTTAATGTATTCAAAGCACACAACTCATTTTCTATATGATTACAAGACATTAGTATCATCAACATAATTTTAGAACCACTCGGGCGAAGATTTGGAAAATTCCTCTTCCTAACCTTAGAGCTCCCCTCTCTATACTTAGTTTTATTTTCAACCTTTTTCTTCTTCTTGTTGTGTAGTTCAATAATTCTTTTAGCCTATATTTTACTTACAAGTGCAATGATTCATTGTAGTCCCATACCCATAATGAATCGATGTAAGTAATCCAAGGACTAAGGAATGATTACCTACCTTATAATGAGTCATTCTTTACACTATTTATTCATTAACATTTCATAATCCATTCTCTATTGGCTATGCCATCTATTTCATTACTTTCATCTTAGGGAAGTTATGAGGTATTTAATTAACATTGCTTTCTACTTCCGTTTATTGGTATCATAAGAAGTCATTATAAGCCAATCTTATTTGGTTGTGCTCATTATTTGCTGAAACTTCATGAGTGTGATATTGACACTTGACATTCTGAAGCTCTTCATCATTGCTCACTTTGCACATACGTTCCATCATCATCATCATTCTCACTTTCATAGTGACATCATTAGGAATAAGATCATGCGAGCTTAACATGAAATCCAGTGTCTCCTCAACATTGAAAAGAGGTTATTCACCGGTTAAAATGTATGTTAGACCATGTGAGCTACTCATGAAATCCGGTGTCTGTCCCACAGCAAAAAGAGGTGATCCCCGGCAAAGGCGAATCCATCTCAAGTGTTCACTGCACACCGAAAAGGAGTGGCTTACGACTATAGTGAACTAATAACATATCGTGAGATTAACCAACATAGATCATGTGAGCTAAACATGAAATCCTGTGTCTTTCCCACACCGAAAGGGGTGGAATCACTGGCCAAGGTGAAACCGTACATGCCTAGCTCGCTTAGGTGGAAACCACTAGCTAGTTGCTATGTTGACTAGACATAGTTCGAAGACTAGGGACTTAATGAGACTACTTATCCACCTCGGTGGTGGCCTCGTCGCATGAGACTTACACTGCAAGCACATGCTCATAACTAGTCTATCAGTGCTATGTTCACTTTTATTATCTTCTTTGTCTTTTAGAGTTGACTCAAGTATTTAAGCTTGCTTCCAGATTGAGATTTACTTACTCTTTCGATAACTTGTCATCCTTACATTACATTAATGAAATGTGAATTGTCCTTACATATCATCCTTACTTTACATTGATGAATGTGAATTGTCCTGACGTATCATCCTTACTTTACATTGATGAATATGAATTGTCCTTACATATCCTCCTTAGGTGTTAATGAGACTAGTCTCACACGTTCTAACACCTTCATTTGTGAGTATAGTTTAACATATTAACTTAGGTGTGAGTAAGACTTGTCTCACTTTATTTAACACCCCATTCTGATCACTTACTTAATTTAGACCCCTTTAATTATGTTATAACTCACGTTACTTCTTTACTTTAGTGTAGTAGCTTCATTTCATCATTTCTAGACGATGAGCACTTCTTTCAATGAGTTGTACATGTTCATAGTTTATTCTTGTAGAGCATGTTGGGAGTTGTACCAATGAATGACATGCCCTTGGTTATGGATTCATTAGTTACTTTAGAAGTGCATATAATATACTTGATACTCTTACTACACAAGGTTGGCATATAATTAGTATTGGCCTCAACATTTGGGATATTAAACCACATAACCATTTTTGTTGGCATAAGCCAATTTTACGCATGTCATTTACATACACTCATAGCCATCTGCTTGCTTTTTTTTTTTTTATAAAGTATGGTTAGCCAATTTGTTGGCATAAGATAGACAATTCATTCAAGATATGATTTCACAGATGTCTTTCAAGCCAATCTTAGTTTATGACTTTAGTGATAATGTTCTTGAACCTCTTGGACAGAATCATATTAACATTTGATGACTTTATCATCTTCACAACGTCACAATAACGGCAAGACAACATTCGTAGAAAACCATCAACACTTAAATAATTACAGACGTGACTAGCACATTATCAATTCTTAATTCACGTTATTACCGTTTTACTTCGTATTATTATAAGTTCATAGGTTAATTCGAAATTCATTATACAAGAACATTACAAGCAAGATCAACCAGCACCACATACCAACGACATGATCTCTAACCTATTCAACATTGAATCGAAAAGGATAATAGGGACAAGGGAGTTCGACGAAAACACGGGAACAACCCTAGTTTTCAAGATGTTTGAATCGTTGAAAAGAAAGCTCTGTTGGAGAAAGAAGTATAGGAGATAAACCCATACCTTATGTAAAATTTAATCTACGAAGACCACCTTGTACGAAACCTTGAAGAAAGCCTTGAAATCGCCTAAGAGAATCAATGGAATTTTCTGTTTTTCTTTCGTTCGCATGCTTACTGTTTTGATTCGCCTTTTCTATGATTTTGATCGTGAGTTTTTAGGCTTAGGAACTGATCTTAAATCATTCAACTAAGGTTTAATAAGTTAATTAAATAAATAAATTAATTAATTACTAAAAAGCCCCTCCTAGATTGACTAGAACTATGAAAACACAATACTTAGTCAAATCTGAAATTTTTCCTAAGAATTTCATTTTGAGCCTTTAAATTATTTAATTAAATGTATAATTTAATTAATTAAGGGACCTAGGGTAATTACTAAAGTACCCCTAAGTCATTGGAACCGTCATTAACCTTTTTAGACCATCCTAGGTTAAGTACTAGGATGTTTTTTGAGTTGTACTAGGTTAGTGTAAGAATTTTGTTTTGAACCCATTAATTTAACTAATTAAATTTCTAATTTAATTAATTAAGTGACCCAGGTTAATTACTAAAGTACCCTTAAGTCGTCATAACCATAACTAATCCTTTGGATCATCCTAGGTTAGGTACTAGGTTGTCTTTTCCTTGTCTTAACCGAAATCTGCAAATTGCTTTGTGATTTCGGTTTCCCCCCTTTAAATTAATTAATTAAGTTTATAAATTAATTAAGTAAGTAGCCTCAGGTAATTACTAAAGTATCCCTAAATTATTGGGACCATAACCAACCTTTTATATAATCCTAGGTTACGTATTAGGTTGTCTTTTGCTTGTCTTAACCGAAATCTGGAAATTGCTTTGTGATTTCGGTTAAGTCCATTTAAATTAATTAATTAAGTAACCTAGGGTAATTACTAAAGCATCCCTAAGTTGTTAGGACCATAACCAACCTTTTGGACCATCCTAGGTTAGGTACTAGGATTTCTCTTTAACTAGTTACTAGGTTAGTGTCACCCGATTAAGTCTTAGGTTGTCGGGTACACTAATTAGTTTATTTCGTTTGGTCCTAGGATACTTAGCTAGTTAGGGAAGTAGGTTAGAGTCTAGAATTAGTTAGATAGCTAGCCCCATATGGAGGGACCTGTCCGCACATGTTGCTCCTTAACTACCCTTATCGAATTCGGTTAGGGTGGTCCCCTCCTATGGCCAATTCCCACATGCTTTGACCATGTGCTTGCACATGGGTTGGTTGTAATTTCCTAACTAACTATTATTCATGTCCTATTTGGAATATTTGCTTATTGTCCCAAGGATCCTCACTATGTCCTTGGGCACTGCTTAATTTACATAATCATTTTAAATGTTCATGTACTAGGGTACTAGGCTTGACACTTGGATGCCTAGTACATAATGTGTTGCATTGAGAATCTATTTTTAGCTTAGGGTCTTCCTTGCAGGTACATTTCTAAGCAAGCTTGGATTATATTATACTTATTTGGGTATATATATAGAAATTGACTAACACCCCTTAGCCAATTTTTCTATACTATGCCCAATATTTCTCAATATTGGGCATTAGTATACTTATTAAATCAATGTGATTATATATGAAGGATATTCTTATTTTAATTACTTGTGCATACATAGAAATTGCCTAACACCCCTTAGCCAATATTTTATAATATGCTCAATATATCTCAATATTTGGCATTGGGATGCCTATGTACCCTAATATGCATTCTAACGAACTTACTGGGCTCTTCATTAGACATATGATTTTCTGGAATGTTACAGAACTCTTTACAGATATTGAAGGATTTCTTTGCGAAGGTTTAGAACTATTTATTGGTTCCAGAAAATTGGAATTATCTATCTATAACAACTCAATTCAAGATACATTTCCTGTTCAATTGTGGTACTTGATTGATCAGTTGTAGAACTTAGGAACAAACATTTAAATTGGTATTCCTGCGGTCCAAGGTTGTTTGTATCATTTTCCTATATATATATATCCACATATATTGCTCCATTGCTGATGCTCTTCTTATTTTAACGTAATTCCAATGAGAAATTCCTTACCTGATCAAGTAATATTAAGTACTTCCAGGCAACCAGCTTCTTTCACTTTCATCCATCTTATCTTTAATGCATATGTACATATACAAGGAATAAGTGTGTTTTATGTTCACATAGTCTGATTGTGATATTCCTCCTGTTCACAAATGTGTCGTAAAGCCATTTTTTTTACGAATGTGCTTGGGACTTATTGACTAGAATTTTAGATTCATATCGATTGAGTAATTTCCAAGTTTGTTTTGTATTTTACAGATTAGAAGTGGCTTAATAGATGGTTAATCTGTAAATATGTGATGCCACCTGATGACATCGTTGAGCCACAATGCAAGGACTACATTCTTCTGTCTTTTCTAAAAGAGAGAATATTATACATGTTAAGATCTGTTGTATTTGTTTAATTCCACTCCTAGTTGTGATGACATTTCTTAATGTAGGATATTGAAATGGAAGTAGCATAACACTTGAAGAGGGAGAGGCTTTTCATAAATGCCGCATGACAAGTTTTTATTTCATTGTTAGAATGAAGTCTTTGTCCTGTTTAGAGAATATTGGTTCATTTGGAGATATATACGTGGTTATAGTGTCACAATTGTGTTATTGGCAACTCTTCCCCTCCATTTTGTTTGAGAGAAAAACTCGAATAACCATATTGGTTCCTTAGAGATGTATAATCAATAACGTTGAAGTAGCATGATGTGGTTATAGTGTCACAATTGTGTTATTGACAACTCTTCCCCTCCATTTTGTTTGAGAGGAAAACTTGAATAACCATATTGGTTCCTTAGAGATGTATAATCAATAACGTTGAAGTAGCATGAGGTGGTTTTAGTGTCAAAATTTGGCACTTTTTTTGCTCCATCTGGTTTGAGAGGAGAACTCAAATAAGCGGAGAATCAATACTAACTGGGCACCAACTATAGTGACCTTGTTTGCAATATTGATGTATTTGAGTTATCACATATTTGTTGGCATTTTTAATCATGTTTACTGAAAATATATTGACCTTTTTGTTTGAGATTTCATTCTCCATGTATGATTGGTTACATTAGTTGAAGAAAAAGTTTCTTCATTCAAAAGTAATTGTCATTCTTAAGAAGTGCTTCAAAGCTCAGAGGATGTCAATATGATCCATTATTACCTGTCGACATATTCTTATTTGATAGGTTAGTCTTTAATGAACACCTTATCTGGAATAGACTTGCCCTTTAAGAGCTTGGCTTATCAATTGAAAAGTGAAATTGCACACTCTATTTAGTTTAGTGACTTGATTATGCAAATAACGCTTAATGCACAACCAAAAATCATTTGAAACATGCTATCAAAGAAGTCTTGGGTTGGTCCCGTGATTGCAAGGGCCAATATCATCTAGTTTTAGCTATAAATGTCTATAACAATATCCAAAGCTAAAAATTTAGTTAAATAGCCTTCACTTCAATAATGTAACACAAATCACTTAAGTGGCGTCTTTATTCCACACCGAAAATTCAAAGAAAAAATAGTGGTTTAAAATTAAAAGCAAAAGTGCAATAGCCAAACGCGGGTGTGGAGTTGAGGTTTGCACACAATTCCTGACCAAACCCTTAACCGCTTCAAAACGTCTACGCGTGTGTCAATTCTTAGTGTTGAATTTCTCCTATCAGGTTTGATAAGCTAGTAGCTAGTGGTTCAGTTTTTAATTTTTAAATATGTTAAATCAATAAGATATTTTTTTTAATCGGTTTTGATCCTTAGTTGTTCGATTTCGGTTTAACCCATAAGAAAATACTTATCAAACAACTATACAACTTTTCTAATAAATTTGATGTGAAAAAACAATAATATAATTTTACAAATGCTCATAAAATAGAAACAATAATAACAAACATGAAAAGAACTATACAAGTGTAACACAAAGAGAAATTAAGAAAAATAAGGTCCTTACATTAGATTTTAATGTTTTGTATAATGTGAAATTGTGAACTCAAAGTAATTGTAAAGTGTAAATTGAAGGTTATAGGATAAACATAGTAACTAGTAAGATATTGAAATTAATATATAACATTTATGTACAAGTAAAAGTAGTAAATTACTAGTCTTAATGGGTCATCGGTTTACCCAATAACCCAATATTAAAAATCAATACCAAACTAATAATTCAATAATTTCTTTTTACAAAATCATTAAAAATCTTTAACCCAATACCCCAATAACACTTTTATCGATTTGGTTAATCGATCGGTTCGATTTTGGCACACCCCTAGTAGTGGCCGCATAAATGGACATATATTGTGGTTGCTTTGTCCTCACTTTCAAGCACCACAACTTTTTTCATTTCTTTTTTAGACACTAATTTAGTTATGTATAGAGCCGTCAAAATGAGCAAATGAAGTCGGTTCAACCCAATCCGTTATTATGGTAGGGTTATGATATAATTTTTCAAGTCCATTTAAAAGTAGGGCTCATAAGGCCTGTCCATATAAAACTTTGATCTTTGAGGCTTGATTTAAGCCGGATCAGGTCAGGCCATGGACTAAAAATATTTATTTAAGGATAAATCAGAATTTTCACTATCATATAAGCTAATTACTTAGATGCATACTATGTTGCAATAGTAATTTATATGAATTTTACCATATTATAGTGTGTCACATGTATCTCGGGATACATGAACTCCAAAATAAGGTGTAATTTGTTTTAGATACACTCTATCCAAGTGGTTTCACATGTAACTGGATACATTAACAAATCCTGCGCCTTTGTCTCCCTCTTATCTCACTTTTCACTCTTTTATCTCGCTCTTGTAATTGGATTAACTTATTTTAAGAGTTTTAAGCTGAAATAACCTTTAACCACTTTGTTGTGCCTGAATAAGTAAAAAAAGAGTGCTTAATAAGCACCTAGTTTTCAGCTAATGCTAAAAATAAGCCGCTAATACTAACTTTTTGGCTAAAATGCTAAAAATAAGCCACAAGTTAGTACTTCTAACTTATGACTTTTGGCTTATAAAACAGAATTAAAAAGTCAATCCAAACAACCTCTAAAAGTACACTCGAATTCAAATCATCCTCTAATACACTAAATTATGGATATTAGTTAACTTTATTTTATTACTAGAGAATGTTTGCTATCCTTTGGAGTAATCATGCTGAGGTTTTGCTTTTAATTTTGATTAAGAGACTCGTAGATACAATTTTTTCTTTTTTCTCCATAGACNATAGATAAACATTTAGTGTATATATTATAGTGTGAGTAGGACTTTATATTAGTTGGAGGTAAAACAATTAAACAAGTAATTTGCATTGTCTTGAAACAATTAGTTTGGTTATATATATGTTAGAGAAAAAGAAAATCAGCAGAGTTAGTGCGTCAAGTGTTAAATTCTCTTTTTGTATTCTTTCATGTATTTTTGGAAAAATCACGTGTGCTACAAAAATAAGCTAAATTAAAATAACATAATTCAAATTATACCAATATTTAGATGATCAAAATATTCCTAATTATCCCAAACAGTATAGACAAAAAAATATTCTTGTCGTCTTTCAAAGTTCAAGTATTATATATAAAAGAGAAAATAGTTGTTTGATCCCTCTGTTATTGTCTTATGTTTGTTTTGGTCCCTATAATATCTCACTAATTATACGTAATCTTTAATTAATTAAAGTAAATGATTTCAGTCCTACTAACAGTGAATGCTAATTTAAACATATCACTTATTGTTGTCAAGGGTAATTTTGGTATTACAACAGAAAACACTTCTATACAGAGAATAAACCTAAAGCTAGAAAAAGTTTATAACTTCTCCCGTAACATCCTTTCTTATACACAACCATATCTCTTCCATACCGCCTTCTTTAATTTGAATGTGGATTCAGTCCTCTCATACACTACTCTGTGTTTTCGTTTGTTGATGAACAATTTTTCTCTTTAATTGCCTCCCCATTTATATGAGAATACAATCCAGACACTCCTGCAACACAGGAAACAACTCAGTATACTTATTGAAGAAAAACAATATTATTCAATTTCACAATGAAATTTCGAAGCAAGAACGATCTACAATTCACACCGACATGTAAGTACTCAATTAATTTATTTATAGCCGAAATCATTGATTGTATAGAAATCTTTTTAAAAATTGAGTTAGAGAACGCAACTAATATTTTACATAAAGAATAAATATCAATTTTTTTACAAGAGTTATTATAATTCTTATATGTGTAGTGCATATTTTAAATTTATATGACATTACATTTTGTGTTTGTTCCACTTATTAGAATACCATAAGCATATTTGAAAATTCAGAATTGCACACAATTAAATGAAGTAATCATACACTATGATACATATAAGTAAACTTTTTAAGAATTGTAGTTTCCATAATTCAAATTCAAAAAAATTTAGATTTTCATTATTGGTTACATATTTATGTGTTGGATTTTTATCATTTACATTTCCTATTGGAGATGTTTATTGCTATGACACTAATAGATTCTAATTTACTTTACGCGATGGATGAAGGCAAATATTAATATATATACACCATTAAATTACACTATAAGGGTTGGTGGGTGTTTGAGCCAGCGATGAACTATGTTAGAGAACATAGAAATGAAAATTCCATTAGTCAGATGAGGCAGTGTATGAAAAAGTTTAAAGTCAATGATAAAAAGGTGAAATTTTGATTCAAGTTTTGGCCTTATTTTGAGATGAGTATAAGGCTTTTGACAACTGATTTAAATATATATATTTGTTGAAAGTAGAGAAGTTGAAATATTTGTTTAGCACACCGAAGAGGACCAGTGGGACTATGATGTAGCTGATTCCGAGGGCAACCCACTACAAGGCGGAGAAAAATTGATAGATGTGAATGTAACAGACAAAAGTGATGCCACATGTGTATAATATGAGTCATTTAATGACTGATTATTCCTTGGAATAAGACGATATGAGTTTTTATAAAATCGTTGACTCTACTGTAGAATGGGTTGGCCTTAATGGTAGAAACAGAGAAAATCAAGTTAAAGAAAAAAACGATGGAGGTTGGAGTTGCCTCAAACATGTTAGGTATGTTTCCGAATAACACTCAAGAAAATGATTGTGCTACATCATATGAGGAATTAATGAGTTTACATGGAGATTCTGATGATGAAAATCTAGATCCACTGTTTTTAATCAAAGTAGGAATTTGGAGGATCCAAAATTTGAGTTTACACTTAATATGATTTTCAGCAACATCAAAGAATTCAAGTGGGAGTTGAGGTACAAGCTGTGTTCCAAAAAAGTCATCAAGTTTAAGAAGGAGGAATGCACAAGGTCGAGGGCCATTCGTAAGGTGTCAAGTTGGAAATGGTTCATATTTTCATCAAAGTCTAATCAAGATGAACCTTTCAAGATCAAGACAATAGGCCCTGACCATTCTTGTGGCAAACAAAAAGATAACAAGACTATTGACTCTGGATTTTTGGCTAAGAAATACTTAGAAGAATTTAGAATAAATCTAAACTAAGGAGTAAAAGAATTACATACTCATGTGATGAGGACTCATAATTGTACTATTACTCGAACCCAAGTGTATATAGCAAAGAGGAAGGCATTAGATCTAATTACAAAAACTAAAGAAGAGCAATTTGATATGTTATTGGATTACTGCGCTGAGCTAAGGAGGAGTTATCCATGGAATACATGTATTTTAAAGCTGGATGAAAATTCAAAAACAATGGTTAATGGTAGAAAAAGATTTTGTGACTTTATATATGTTTTGCAGCTTGAAAACATGGCTTTTTAGACGGATTTCGCCGATAATAGGGGTTGATGGATGTCATTTGAAAGTGCACCAAAAGGGGAGTCAATTATTGACAGCAATAAGCATTGATGGAAACAACAACATATACCCTATTGCATTCGCAATTGTAGAAGGTGAACTAAAGGAAACATGGAAGTGGTTTCTAAAGCTTTTTGATGAGGACCTAGGAATATCATAAAATCCTTTTGCACGGACTTTCATTTATGATAGACAAAAGGGTTTAATTCAAGTATTTGATGAGATAATGCAAGATGTTGCACACAAATTGTGTGACACATCCGCACAATAATTTCAAAACTGAAGGTTTTGGAGGGCAAGCACTAAAGGATATCATATGGTAAGCTTCTAGAGAAACTACAGAACCTGAATTCTCCAAGCATATGAAAGATAGTGAAAAAATAGATCTTAAAGCTCCATCATGGTTTATTAATAAGCCACCAAGTCACTGTTCAAGAGCTTTTTTCTCTTCTTTTCCAAAATGTGATGTGTCAGACAAGTATATTTGGACAATGATTGAATCAATTAGGATCTATATGATGTCCAAACTTCAAAAGAGCAGAGATAAAATGATGAAGTACTTCCAGAAAATATGCCCAAAATCATGTTGAAGCTATAAAAAAAATGAGGCTAAAGCGACTGAATATATTTCCACTTAATCTGATCAATTCCATTATAAGATTGAGGACATCTATCTTAGACTATTCTCTATTGATCTTAAAGAGAAGACATGTTCTTGTATGAGAAGGGACTTAACAGGATTACATTGTAATCATGCTATTGCAACTACATGGGTTAAGAAGGATGAGCCTGAAATATATGTTCATGAATGTTATACAGTTGATCGGTACATAAAGAGTTAGAATCCATCCATCCTGCCAATTATCAGCTTTTTTCAATGGCCTAAGACAAGTATTGAACCACCAATATACAACGCACAACCAGGGAGACCAAGAAAACTAAGGAAGAGAGGGATTGACGAGAAAATTCAAAAAGAATCAAATTCTGGAAAGTTTACCTTGTTAAAATCATCAAGAGAAGGCAGAAAAAAAAAGTATGGATCATGTGGAACATTAGGGCACAATAGTAGAAAGTTCCCTATTCTTATAGGGAGAATCCACTCTGAAGTTCAACAATAACAAACTCATCAATAAGTCAGAAAGGAAGGTCCTTCTACACCTAATAATGCAACAAAAGTAAGTAGTCAAATAAATTGGTTCTTTTCAGTTATTGTTGTCTACTTAATAATGCAATAGGAGTAGTCAAGCAAGTCCAAGACAATGATACAATTTTCTTATTGTAGGGTTCAAGCACCATTATTGAGAGCACGCCATCTATGCAGTCCAATTCTTTATAGTTGAACAAGCTATAATTATCGTTCTTGTTATCTACTAATGTTGCTTGTATCCGACTTACTATATACTAATGTTGGTTGTATCCGAATTACTATCTGACTTATTTTCGTATATATATATATTGTAGGTTAATCAAGTTACCAGCTAAGGGTACCAAAAGAGAAATTGAGAAGTTCTGCTTTCATTTTAGAAGAAACTGGTGAGCATTCCAGAGAAGTTACAAGACCACTCTTCATCGAGAGAATGGGAACACAATACATACCAATATCAAAATTACAAGATGTACTTTCTCAAATTAGCAAGAGGGTGGGAAGTGATCCACGGACCAAGAAAAGAAATGTTCCTTAAATAAAGAAGAATATACACATGTTTAGATCTAGTTCTTTCTTTGAAGTTATTCATGTTCATGGATGATCTTGTTTTATTTTTTGAAATTTTATGCAACTTAAATAGTTATTTTTCCATGGTCAGTCTTCATAATTGTTCTTCAGTATGACGCGAGAAAGAATTTTTATATAGTTCCACAAAGATAAAATCTACGAAAGAGAGAGAATCAATTAGTGAATTCTCATGAGAATTTGAAGTTACATTTAAAATTTATGCATCAGCTGTAAGTTCACAAAATATTAGTTTATGTAGTTGCTTTAGTCTATCAATTTAAATATGTATATTGTATTTGAGGATAATGTATCGTGTACAATAGTGAAAGGTTCAACAAGACTAAAAATGTTATGTCTAATTAACTAATTCCTTTATACATATCTCTATTTATCATTAGAAACTTGAACCAAATCCTCCTTCACCGAGTCTGTTTCTACTTTGAGTTATTTGTTGCTGAGTCAATAACCTCAAATTCAATTAGCATAAGTTCAATTGGATCTTCTTTCTTTAGTCGAAAACCCCAGAAATTCTTTTATCAAATATTTGACAATAATGAACAAGCTTCTTAGCGTAAATATAGCCAATAAACACAATTTTCAACTACTAAATTCATTCTACAAAGATTATTTCTGTTAGAGAATAAAAAGTTTAAGTTCAAACAGAATGACCTGCCTTTAAGGAGACTGAGGTTAAAATATAAAGTTTGCTATCATTCACTATGGTTGTGATCAGCTAGTGCTTCCAACCATCATTTACATCAGCAGTGTAAGGGCAAAGCAAGAAATTTTAGACCATTCCAGGGCATAGCAATAAAGTCAACAAGGACCCATATAGCCGAGTCCAACTTTCTTGCGATTAACATATGATTTTGGACATCAGTGATTCTATGTGTTATATGGTTCGTTTGATTTATATTAAGAGACCGAGCAAATAAGGTTGCCACTTGTTTTCTCTTTGTTCGAAAGGTGAAACAGAAATGATTAAGAGTGTATTTATCTTTATACAAACATTCTGAATTCAGATCTTAGTTGCCAAAGAAAGTTATTTAAATGATTGAAGTTGTCCTAAAGAGATACCTTTGGACTGTGAAGGAAGAAATGTCACGGAAAGCACTGTTAGCATGGGAAAAATTTTGCCAATTGAAAGACGGCAGGTGAATTTAATGTCACTGATTGATATTGTAACATGAAACCAATGAAAATTTATCAACTAAACTTTTTTAAATTAATTGGCAAGCTGATTATCTTTACATATTATAGCAGTCATATGATACAACAACGGAAGGAATGCCATGGAAGAAAGCCTCTCGTGCACCACCCACTATCCCTGAATAAACACTGCCTTTCCAGCGCTAGGTCAAATTTACACTGGCACGAATAATAAAAAGGGCAATCTCTGGCAACATAAGTTTGAGAAATAAGAACCAAGAAAGGATAAACTCATACTCTAGTCCAAGTCTTAAATGAAAGAAGAAACTCTACTGTAGCATTTCAAAGCACATAAGACATTGTTTTCTATAATGTTTCATGTACATATAATTTGTGCCAAGGTTAAAAATGTGAAAATTGGTCAAATGAATAATTATAACTAATACAAATTGCACAACTAACAAAAAGAAAAGAAGGAAATTGACGAAGGGTATGAAAATTAAGCATTTCACCGTATGGATCTAAAGGCTCGATAGAAAAGTTTATGTACAAGTCGTAAATAAAATTGCAGCCTAAATTAATGCCACTGACAACCTGCAAGCCTAAGTTGATGAGAGTTTACATACTGTGTTCAGACAAGCTAGTAAAAAGAACGAAACAACCCTAAAGAAAATTTTAGTTTTGTACATGTATGTCCAATATGTATTTTTTTTCCATAAAGATGAAATAGAATAAAATTATATAAACTTCATGAAGATCACTAATAGTTCATACACAAATATGTGATAAGTGAAGCTACATGCTAAATCAATTTATAAATGAAGCATTAGTCTCAAAAGATACCAGATGAGGTACTGAAAGAAAGATCTTTTTGGAGATCTCTAGGGAAGTTGAGTTTGCTAGAGTTCCTGCCAAATGAAACCAGAATGTGCGTGCGAGCTATAAAGAGAAAACAACACAATTATCTTTATAATTGAAGTCTGATAACAGGTTGCCGCTAAGGGAATTGTAAAACTCTGAATCAAACTAACCGGGGTTTGAATCAGAAGATATCATTTGCTTTTGTTTGCTTTACAAGATTGAAATTCAATATTTGAACTTTTGTTCTCATTTTTTTATTTTCCAATTGTAGGATAGTGTAAGATAATAAGTCCAAGTCACACTAGTTTGTGGGAATATGAATAGATACAACTTACAAGCACAAAATACAACAATTTCTTAATTAGCTATGCGTGGTAACCGACTTTAAGAGACACTGTAGGCAATAGTTCTTTTTTTCTTTAATTTAAGATAGAATAGCTCTTCTGGATTATGGAGGGTTAGTAGGATTATTTTAATTTAAGATAGCATCGCTAAACACATTTTATTGAATGACTTGAACTGAGAAGTGTGTTTTCTCAAGGACTTAATGTTTATCCATATATTTAAGCATGGAGCTTTCTCCGTCCCCCTTCGTCGGGCGGTGCTTGTGTGGAGGGTGCTCCACCTAAAATCAGGCTTGAAGCTCTCACCTTACCAACAAGACGAGAGTTGACGGTTGTTGGTGTTGACGTAAGCATAAAAAAAAATCACACTACCAAATCAATTGTACCTACCTTAAACTTAAGGTACCATGAATAAATTTTTCTTAAGCAAAAGCTTCAAATATCAAATAAGATAAAACATTAATCATAAAGATTAATCGTAAATTTCGATAAAAACAACCGAATTCAAGAAACAAAAAGGCTGGACGAAGCTTGCAAGAAAGAAATTTGAAGAGGGATGAGAATAAATACCTCTAGCTCAAATCAAAAGAGTGAAGAAAACTAAAACATTGATAAAAAATCTGAGCAAAATTCCTTCAGATATGAGCTCTGCCTTGAATTTTCTCCTAAAATTTCATCAACAATTTGTTGAGTTCATCCCTTCTGAAGCAAAGAAAGAAACGAGA
Source organism: Solanum pennellii (assembly GCF_001406875.1). Taxonomy (NCBI): domain Eukaryota; kingdom Viridiplantae; phylum Streptophyta; class Magnoliopsida; order Solanales; family Solanaceae; genus Solanum; species Solanum pennellii. Next base: position 17,544,316 of record NC_028645.1, on the reverse strand, counting down.
GGAAGATAGAGATATCATTTTGAGAAATGAGTTTTACTTTGAAGCTTCACTTTCCCAAATAAATGACATTACTTTGGAAAGTGCCATTCACGGCGAAATGGGTTAATTCACGTGAACTCGAAAAAAAATATTATTATTTATATATATCATTATTGTAATATCAAAATTACCATTGACAACAATAATTGATCTATTTAAATTAACATTCACTGTTAGTAGAAGAACTTAAATCACTAACTTTAATTAATTAAAGGTTAAGTATGACTAGTGAAATATCATAGGGACCAAAACCATCATAAGACAATAACAGAGAGACCAAAACAATTATTTTCTCTTTATATAAATATACTTTTTACCAAATATTATATGATGGAATATACTTGATATAAAGTATTATATACTTGAGGTTTACGTTCAATGAAAGCAAATGAAGAAATAAGAATTAATTTGAACTTGATATCAGCTTAGTAAAAATAATTGTTACTATGAGTTATAGTTTTTATATTGCCTCATCAAATTTGAAAAACTTTAATTTTAAACTCAAAAATTCTTCAGGATCACAATGTTTCTTGAAACATATTTCTTCTTCATATGTTACTAACTATTTTAAACCTCTTTATAAAATGTGTTGTCGATTATACCATCGTCATCAATTTTTATTTTTTCTCTTTCTGATTGTATCTCAAATTCTGATTGTATTATATTCTCATTGGAGTATAATTATGACCGTTTCTTGGCCTTATATTGGAAAAAAACCTTTTAATTTTATCTTTGATTCGGTCATTTTTATGTGCAAGTCTATTTATTTTTTTTATTTCGATTCATCTTGGATGATGTGAATTTGATTCTTTTTTTTATATATAAAAAAGAGTGGAATTTTTATATATAGTCACTCAAAAATAGCCTAATTATGCTTCATAGTTATAGTTTTTAATTACGATATGTAGTTACATGTTGTAGGGAGGAGAGTGGCGAGCAAGACTGGGTGAGGGAGGAGCGAGGAGAGAGAGGGGGCAGAGAGTGGGAAAGAGGTGAATTATATATGTATATCAATTAGACAATAATATATTATATGTACGTATTTGTATATTCTGGTGAGCGAGATTGGAGAAGGGGGAGAGAGACGACCAAGATTGGGAGAGGGATGAGAGAGGCGAACGGTAGAGGACAACAATTTGTATAACTCGCATCTTGTTTGTATAATTCAAGTGTTTTTTATAACCAAGTAATATAAAGTCTGAAATATACAAATATAATAAAATTCTAGTTAAAAAATTGATACCAATATAAACATATGAACTTTAACCAATTATGCAAAATACATTATATAAATTATATTATACAAAATCTAAAAATCTAAAAACTACACATTTATACAAACGTCAAAATGTTATACACAAAAAGATTGAATATATATGATGAAGAAATTCAAAAACGAAAGGAAGTCATCATCATATACAAATACAAACCATCGTATACAAATACAAATTAGTAAAGAAAAGAAATCATCATTTTAAAATTTGTAAAGAAAGACTGTACTTGGAGTGAAGAAATTGTTCATTAGCATGTGAAAAGATTATACTATAAAAAGAGTTAATTACACAATTTTGTTGACAAAGTGATCTTTATAAATTTATATGTATTTAAAACTTTATAATTGCAAATATTTTATCTATAAAAGATATGAAAATATGCGATATATTAATATCGATATTCATAAACTACGGTTCACTATTTTGTTAAGATTATTTAAGAATTGGAAAATTTTTAATAGTCTTCACAATTTGTGGACTTCTTATATTTATGATTAAAATTACAACTTAAAATTTCAAATTAAATATCAAGACAAAACTTCCACTTTAAATCATGATTTTGTATTACATGTATCTTAGTTAGGAATTACTTTAATCCCTCTTCAAAATAGCCAAAAGAAGTGAGGTAGTGTGTATTTGCTACAAAAAATATTTTCTTGAAATAAGTAGTTCATTAATATTTATTTTTTAGTCTTTGACAAGTAAGTAAAAAAAGTCACAAGTATTTATATGTAACATAGGTAAACACTAGGGGTACCGGAGTGGGGAGGAGGAGTTTGGGGGAGGGGGGAGGGGAGGGGGTAGATTTTCAATGAGTGAAGGGAGGGTTCGATGAGTGCGTAGGAGATAATAAACTTGGAATGTCACTTGTAAAACTAATGTTTTTTTTATTTCCATAAGGAAAATTATTTTCCTCATCTTTTAACTTATTTTTCTTTAGAAAATATTTTAACCAATCAAATATGAAAATATTGGAAAACATTCTTACATACCAAACTTACCCATATAATCAATCCATTATTTATAGGCCAAATATATATCCCCGTTAAACTAGTCCCTAAATTTTGCCACCTCAACTCAAACTTGTTTCATTTTAATCCTACAAGTGCATTTTTTATGTTTCATTTAGGCACTTCTTTGGAAAGAATCAACAAAATGGATGTGTATACTTCACATGTCGTGATGTGACACAAAACCAATTAAAAACACATACACAACTCCTAAATTTGCCCCCATTTTTTATTTTGATACCGTATCTTAGCCTTATTCCATTTGAACCCTTTAGCTCTATTTTATATCCCATTCAAACACAAAACATTAATTTTATGATTTCTTTATTTTTATCTATGTTCTTCATTTTCATTTTTTAATATTAAACATTAATGTCATATCTTTTTCTAAAATATAACGGATGAACATCATTTTTTATTTTTTTTAGAGTTTCTCTACATTATTATGTGAAAAAATACCGACTAAATTTTTTTTCTTTTTTAAAACAATTAATTAAATTAAATGACACCACATATTTTTTTTCGTATCTAGTCTATATGGATTTATCTCAAATACTAGCTTTCTAATTATTCATCAACTATATACGAATAAAAAACACTCTTGTTCATTATTAATTATTAACACTACAAAAAATCACTAAAACTCGACACACTTCGTTGGGTTTTCATTGATTTTTTTAAGAGAGAAAATCAACGCACATTCGTAGATTATTTTCAAATGAAAATACGGAGAAACTCTTATAAAGAAATTGCTATTTTTTTTTAAAAAAAATCAATAATCATACGACAATTTTTTTTATAATAACTCGGATGAATGTAGATTTTTGAAATGCGAAATTGCAGTTGAAGAACATATAGAAATAAATAAATCATAAAATTAGTATTTTGTGTTTAAACAATACATAAAAAAAAGTTGAAGGATTAATCTTTTATTATTTTGTAAAGAAAAAAACATTTTTTTTTGTTTTTCACCCTTTTAGAGAAAGTGTGATGCACACCCTCTGCCACATCACTTAAAAGTTCCTAAATGAAACATAAAAATTGAAGTTAAAGGGTTAAAATGGTACAAAGTTGAGTTGGAGTGCCAAAATGAAATTTAAGGAAGAGTTTAAGGGTGTGGATAGGTGCTTGACCATTATTTTTAAAGAAAAAACTAAGCTCATGCACCATAAAAGTTAAACAAATACCTCTTTATAATTAATACACCAAAACTATCAATAGTGGGAAACGGATATCGTTTGCAATTACAATCCCTTTCAAAATAGGAAAAATTGTATGAAATAGAAAACTGCTAATTCAAAATAAATGTTATAACCACCGTTTCACTTAATTCTAATTCGTGGCATATATATTTTTATTCGTCTCTTTCCCCAAAATTCTTGATCGCCATTGTCCAAAAATCTCGCTCGCCACTCTCACTTTATACAAACACAAATGTATAAATTCTGTTTGTGTTTGTATAAAGCGAGAAAAATTTGTATATACAAATACAAATACAAATATTTTTGTCCTAACACTTATAATTATTCAAATATAGATCTGTTGCTGTCAATTCTCTTTTTTTGCTTTCTATAAATACAAATTTTACAAAGTACAATGTATAATTTTTGTTGTGTAAAGCGAGCGAGAGAATTTTTTTTATATACAAATGTTTTATTTCGATTGAGTTGCATACAAATTCAAATTTTATACAGATATACAAGTAAAATAATTGATAAATAAACACAGTGGTTACATATATACAATTATCCAATCGATATACATATCAATCAATGCGCTTTTATACAAACGAGAAGCCCTACTGTGATTTATACAAAATTGACGCTTCATAGCAAACATGCAAATAGAAAAATTGTAGCTATAGAGGCTAATATGATATTTTTTATGTTTGCTAAACCTAAATTATGCTTTTTATAGTACTATACACGATCTCTTGCCTCAAAAACTAAGAAGAATATTATCTTCATGGGTAATTCTAACATTTCCAACGATCTTCTGTTTGAAATTTTTAAACAAATTCTTGCCAAGTCTTAAATGTGTTTTAGGTGAATTTCGAAGTCTTAAGTTCTCTTACATCATAATCTTTATTCATTGAAGCACACCAAAAAATTGTGTAGCTGAATTTCTTATATATTATTTAGCCTTAAAGTGAAAATATGTCATATACAATTTAGGACGAGATGACCTAACTTATTTTTCTTATCCCTTCAAGTACTTGGAGGATCGATGTTTTCAAAATCTTGATCATTATTCAAGGTCTATCAATGACATAATTTTTATGTGAAACAATTAAGGATATGTTTCTATTTGTAATCCGTTCACAAGATATCATGCCTTTCTTCTTAATTCATCGACTGAAAAAATTGAAACACGTTCAATTACAAGTCGCTCTTTAGGGTTTGATCCCACCAAAAAGAAATTTATAGTACTTGTTTTTGGATTTTTATCATTAGGGTCGACAAATCATGGAGGAAGACATATGTAAATATTCCTATATTGTTTTCTAAGAAGGATAGTGTTTTTATCATTGGTGTTATTAATTTCGGACAACATTATTATATATATGCATTCAGTATCGGAGATGAGAAGTTGAGGTAAGGGAAAACTCACCAAGATTGATAGATGTAAAAGGAAAAGTTGTAATAATGACTATTTCAAATTTTCTCATCGCACATTTACATGTATCAAAAAATGAGACAACACGAATGAAACACTCAATTGAATTACCATCAAAATTATCATTAGAACCATTTGTATTCCTTTATTTACTACAAATTTTAAGGGAGGGCTTTTATAAATTTCAGCTTGTGGGATTTTCCCTTGTTTATATATGACACTGAAAGAAACATTGGAGGATAGTTAAGATACATGAAATTGAGGAACAGAAATATAAAAGTAGGATTCACTTTGGTGCTGCGCTAAATCTTGTGTAGAGTTTGACCCATGAGATGATCTAAGCGGAGCTAGAGGAGCAAGGTCATCAGAGAATTACACCATATACATAGTCAAAATTATTTTTATGTATATATGTAGACTTTGAATTTCCTTTGTTTCTTGGTATATTTAGTTTTTCCAAGCTTCTTTATGGTTAAGAGTGTTAAAAAAAAGCTATACCCTGTTTTCATTATATATAGACACCTTAAGCCAGAGTTGTTGTGTTTGAAACTAGTAGGGGTACTGGATTATGCTTTGAATCTTTGTTTGCAAACTATACTTACAAATTTTAAATCTCGTATATGACCATTTCTTCATATGCTTTCACTTCCGTTACTTTTTCTGGACTGTTCTTTCTTGAGTTGAGGGTACACCTGAAATAACCTTCCTACTTTTCTGACAGAATTAAGACACTATTTGTATGGTACTCAACAAATTTCATGAAAAGTAATCACTGATATAATTCAAATAAAAATCTTGAGATATTAAAACTTAGAAACATTATGAGTTAAAAAAAATAAATTTCATAACAAGCAAACATAGTAGACATAATTAGGATCTATAGCTATTGTTTCCATAACTGCACTTCATAGTTATAATTTTATTTGCTATGAATTTTTGATGTATACAAATCATGAATCGAATCGTACAAATTCAGGATTTATACAAATTACACTAATTAGATTAAACCACAACCACTAGGTGAAATCACCATTAAAATGCAATCTAAGCTACAAACAAGCAAGGCAAACAAATTAATCAACCCATAATTGGTAAATGACACCCCAAAAATTTAAGCCACACATCAAGCAATAATAAAATATACTTAAAATTATAAAGGAATCAAGTGGGTATAAGAGATCAAACCTTAAAAGTAGTAAAGGAAGGTAACTGGAGAAGACCCACTTCCAAAATTGGAAGAAGAACTTCTTTCTTCAAGCTTCCAAAAAAATCATCTCCAAAACTTGAGAGAAAACTTAAGAATAAAGTTTCTAAAATAAAAATATCAAGTGTAATTATTTCACCCTCTAATTTTCTTTCAAATAATAAAAGAGTTCAGTATTTCTAGACTTCTGAATTCTGCTGGCAAATCTCTTTGGCGTAGTTAGTCGTGATTCGCCGAGTGATTCAGCGAATCACTCTTCGTTCAAATCGCAGCTTGCACATTTCCCTCTTTGTCTATGTGATTTGGATCGATGGGCTAAAATATTCTGCTTTGCGGAACTGATCGGCGAAGCGGCGACTGTCCCTTTTCGTTGCCTTTTGATTAACATCCTTTAGGGCTCACTTGCTGTAACAGAAGACAAAACTTCTCTATATGGAGGATCACCAAGTGTGCTTGGAGATACACACCTTTTCATCTTCGGCTCGTTTTTTCTATTTTTCTTGTGTTTTGTTCCTAACTGTCTCAGCTCCTACAAAATTCTCAAATACTTGAAACTTAGGAGTTTTTATCAGATATCAAGATAAAGTAAACAATCGAAGACACTATTTGCATTAAAATAAGGCTCTAGATGAGTCCAATTTGAGGAATCATCGACTCCCCCAACTTAAACTTTCGTTTCTCCTCAAGTAAAAATTAAGTTCAGTCATTCAAGTAAGATATCTCAAATAGTGCTATACAAGACTCAATCATGAATATATACAACAAGACTCAAATTAATCATGCATATGTCAATTCTATACTCAAAGATTCAAGTTATGAAACACCACTATGAAAGATTTCCGAGCTCACAATACTTGATACTAATGCAAGTTCAAGCTCAACAAATGTATCTACATGCCCTTACACCAAGAATGATTTCATCTTCACACACGTAGATTTATTAACTTAGTACCAGCAATCTGATGCAACACTCACACACACAAGGAGGAACACCATGCATGTTTTCACCCATAGGTTTGCCCTTATATTGCAATTGACTTTAGCTTATGTTCAATCAAGATCGAAACGGTCTTTCCAAGATTTGTAATGGGGCTGAGTGCAAAGGTATGTTCATTTAGGCTTAGTGGATTTTTCCTCAATGAGATTTGAATTTCTCAACGCATATCCTTTTTCCTTTATCAACCTTAGTCAAGTTCCTTGAATTCAACTTTTTTTTTGATTCATGGACTGCTTGGAAACCCGATTTATCCTCTTTTCGTGCTTTTATTCGATGAATTTTTTTATAGAGGGTTTTCAATTTGCTGCAATACCATGAGTTTACATGAATTTTCTTTATCTTATTGACTTCTCCTTTCCCTTCCCACACCCCAACTTAGGCCCTAAGTTGACCACTCAATTATGAACATATCAAGAGGATTATTGTAATGTCCTAAAAATGATAACCTAGGTGAAACTAGAGCCTTACATGTGTGTCATGAGGTTATGAGGTCTTAAAATTGCTAGTAATAGTGTTTAGAGGCAGTGTATAAATATTTGAAGAGTTCAGATGGAAAACGTCCAAGGACGTCCAGAACGTTCGACGACTAGTCGTTTATCTGGTTGTATGTGTTTTATTTGGTGTGTGTGGCTCTAAGCCTTGTTTGAATAAGTTTATGAGTCAATATTGAGGCAAATATTAGACTTTAGGATAAAGTACCCTAATTGATGTTGGTTGAAGGTTTTGGATAAGGAGCCAAGACAACAGGGACAAGCCTTAGCCAAAAAGCCAAGGTTGTCCCAAGTTGGCAGTTCACTACCTCAAAGTTCACGGACCACTTCACGGTCAGTAGACTTTAACATGGTACGTAAAAGAGGTCGTGGACATGCCTTAATATCATGGAGGATTGGCAAGGAAAGTAGGCTACTGCCCAAGGACCACGGACCGTCAAAGGGGTCGTGAACCACCTTCACGGACCGTGAAGGTGGATGTGGTCCCTGGGCGGGTTGCCCAAATTTGATTTTACAAATAATTTCTATTTGAGTTTTTATTAAGTGGGGCTATTTTTAAAAGGTTTATGTGATCAATATAAATAGTTTTAAGTCTTATTACCTTCCTTATATCATTATTTCAAAACCCTAAATTAAAACCCCAAAGTTCTCTCTAGTCAATTCCTCCATTGTTAGAAACCTCAAGCTTCAAGGAAGAGGACCAACTTCTCAAGGTTTACAAAAAATTTTTGTGAGTAACTTCTAGTCAAGGTATGGTGGTTCATCCCTGAACTGTCTTTCTTCAAGGAGCAAAACCTCAAAAGGCTTTTCCAAGACTTTCTCAAAGCATGAATCTATAAAAGTGACTTCTAGCCATGGTTTCTTGCGTAAAATGTCTTGAATATGATTAAATTGATGTCAATTTGATGATTCCAAGTCAAAAATTCTCTGAACCTATGCAAATCATGATTTCCTCATTTTGGGTCTAATGTGGGTGATTCGATCAAGGCTTAATAGTATTGAATTTTTATGTAGATTGTATTGGTCTATTAAAATATGTATGGATTATGCTAGAATTGTATATAGGCTGCCACAATTTTGTAATTATTGTATGTATTATGTTGATTCATTGTATAGTTTGATTATTTTATTGGATTGGTGTAATGGCTATTGGTAAGAGCCTTTGGGAATTGAATTGGTTGGAATGGCTATGTATTGGAGGTGTTCTTGATAGTATGATGGTATCTTGACCTCATTCCCTCTATATTGTGTAGTATAGGTCTTGAATTGTGATGTTTTGTATGGTCCACTTATGGGGACGGTGCTTATGTGATATAATTGTGAATATGTGGCCTCGTCGACATTGCTTTATGATGTATGATGTTATGATGTTATAACTTGTATATATGATCATTGTGAAGGTCTATATGACTTATGTGAATACGTGAATTCAAAGTATGAGTGCTTCTAGTTGATGATATGTGTTTATAGTAGACTATGATGGTGTTTTAGTGTGTTTTACTTAATGTTGGAGTGTGAATCTTCCTTATTGGCTATATGAGTTTTATGATGAAATGTGTTAAGGTTCTATAGGAGTGAATAGGGTGACTTATAGTTGACTTGTTTATCTCTATGTGCTTCTTGAATGTTATTGTACATGTGATAAGATGATGATGAGTGTATGTTGTTTGGTAGACATATATCCCTTTACTTGATACATGAAGTATGTGAATATGAACTCTTGACTTATTAGGCTAAAACAACTTTGTCATGTGTGTATGTATGATTGAAATATGACCTTGAACATGTTAAGAGGGTCGTTTACTTAGAATCTTCAAACTAGAAAGGAGGTTATGCTATCCTTGAAGTAGAAAGCCGTAATGGTATCCTTCTTGCGTAAATGATGGACTTAAAGGTAGGTTGGATGGAACGACATCATACCATCTCTAAGAAAGTCATTGAGCTATCCTAATTGATCATTGAGTGACAACCCTAGTGGACCTATCCTTGGTGAGGTGTATTATGATTTGGTTCTGACTACTATATGTTACCTCTTCATATGCCCTTGTGTTTGAGCTACTCTATGAGAAAAAAGTCTAGCACCGAGTGAGTATGCTTGGGGAGTGAATCTAATTAAGTTGATACTAGAGTATATAAAACCCCCTGATATTCCTTAACCATGTGCCAACATCGGATGGGTCCTAGTTCCACCTTTGGCAAGTAGAACTCCCTTCATCCGAGTAGGGTAGACTCCCGATTCCATGCGTATGTAGTAATGGTCTATGTTGGTTATTGCCTATTCTAATCATGTGGGATACATTATAGCAGTGGATAAGTACTATAACGTTTACGTAGTGGAATGGACACTATCTAGACATTACACGAGTAGGATTTGAAAGTGTTAGAGTGTAGGTTGCTTAGGTCTTTCCAAGACCATTATGTGAAGTCTTCTAAAATGTTTAAATGAATCTTAATTGACTTTATGGATTATAATGACTTGAGTTAAGGTAGGTTGCATATAAGTGTCCCTATTTAGGGTAGCTTTGAGGGTTGCTTAGATAGACTTGAAGAGGGTGTATGGGCGGTTTCTTCATGTTTTACTCAAGAGAATCTTAGAGTAACCTTAGGTGGTGAGTTGAATGCTAAATACAGAATAATATTATCTTAGGTAAACTTAAGGATTATTTATGTTTGCTTGAAGAGATGTATGGGTGATCTCTTCTTGTCTTACTTAAATAAGTCTTAGGATAACCTTTGGTAGGAGTGTTATAAGCTTATGTGGTTTGATGTGATGCAATGCTAATATGTGGGTTACTTGGAAGATGTCTTATATGTGAAGTTTGTGTTAAAGGTGTTTCTTATACATATGTTATGAAGCATTTTTTTTTTAAAAAACAACATAAAAGAGCATGTTTTATACAAATGTCCTTTTAGCATGATTTTATTACATGTAGCCATACTTAGTGAATTCTAATGTACTAACTCCATATATTTTGTCTTTATCTCTAAAGGTGTAGGTGGCATCTGAGAGTAGTCATTAAAGTGAAGCTTGGACATTATTACTCATTCAAACAAGTCGTGGTATGTCCTCACTTGATTCGAGAACATAGCTATGGTTAGTTTTCTTATTTAAAGACGTTGTAATAGACTTTACTATTTTCTATCTTGATATTGTATGGGTTGTGACGCAAGATATTTGTGTGTCTAAGATGGTGACAATGAGACTTAGTATTTTCCTATGTCTTCTATAAAAGAGATTTTAGGACGGTGTTTGTGAAAGGTTTTAATTCCGCACTAATTTTCATATATGTTTATGCAATGAATGATTTCTAAGGTCTTGTAGGAGACCCCTGACAGGTCGAATACGCCATGTGGCGACTTGATAATAACTTTTCTTTTAGGGCATATGCTTGGATCGTTACAAACTTAGTATCGGATCATAAGGTTACGAAGTAGTCTTTAGGAATCAAAAAGTCTCTTTAAGCCACATCTAGTAGATTTTTGTTCATTGGTGTGAGTCGCGACACATTTATGAACGATAGTCTTTAAGACGATAGAGTTTCCATTCTTCATTACTCTTATGTCGTGCCGTAGATATAAAAGTTATGAGTGTCCTTTCTTAATGATTTTCCTTGTGTTTATAGGAGGTGATTACTAGAAGGATGGCTGCCTAAAGAGTTGAAGATGAAAGAGTTACTAAGGGCGCTCCTCCCCAAGTTGAGCAAGTTGAACAAGTACTCCAAGGTGGAAAAGTTCCACAAGGTGAACAAGTTCCTCAAGGTGAGCAAGTTCCTATTAGGGGTCAAGAGGATGAGGTTCCGGTGGCTCCCCCAAATATGAATAATAGGGAGATTAGAGAGGCTCTTCTTACGCTAGCCTGAGCTATGACAACTCATGAGACTAGAGACATTGGGCCTAGGGTGTATGCTTTAGAGAGTAACATGACCTCAAGATTGAGGGACTTTGTAAGGATGAACCCTCCTTTCTTCCTTTGTGCTAAGGGGGAAGAGGACCCCCAAAAGTTTCTAGATGGTGTGTATAAGGTGTTGAGTGTCACGAGGGTGGCTTTTAGGGATAAGGCGGAGTTAGGTTCGTACTAATTCAGAGAGTTTGCTCAAGTGTGGTACACTCAATGGAAAGATAATAGGCCGGTTGAGTTGGGTCTCATAGAGTGGTAAGAGTGTAAGGAAGTTTTCTTAGGAAAGTACTTTCCTCGTGTGAGGAGGGAGGTGAAGGTTGAGGAGTTTATTAACCTTAGGCAAGGTAACATGAGAGTTGAAGAGTATTCTTTGAAGTTTACCTTGTTGTATAGGTACGCTCCATCCTTGTGTCTAACTTTAGGGAGGAGATGATAGGTCTGTGACCGGCGTTACCGACCTTGTGAAAGAAGAATGTTGTATGTCCATGCTCCGTAATGACATGAACTTGTCTAGACTTATGGTGTATGCACAATCCATTGAAGAGTCCAAACTTAGTAGGATCTCAAGGAATTTGAAGAGGAGTAAGGTGGAGAGAGGTAGTTCTCATAATGTCAAGATTGAGAGAGGTAGTGGTTCTAAGGTGTGAAGCCTACTTGTGCTACTTGTAGGAAGAAAAACTTTGGGAAATGTTTAGCCGGTACAAGTGGCTGATTTGGTTGTGGTAAGGATGGTCATAAGGCAAGAGATTTTCCTACTATTGTGGCCAGACAAAGAGAGGCCAAGCAAGTTCCTTCAACTGTTCCACATGGTGATGTTCCAAGAAAGAATCACTTATATGCTCTCCGAGCTAAAGGAACAAAATTGGATGATGATGCCGGTAAGTTATAGTTTTCTCTCTGTAGTTATTATGGGTTCTTTATAAGTGGGGGAGTATGATAAATAGTTGGATTGTAGATTGTTGTTTCTTCTATTGTATTCTATGCAAGAATGAGAGTTAGATTGAGAGAGTAGCATGTTGCATTTTTGTTTGGGAGTGTTGTTGAAAATAAATTTCATTGAAATCTTTGTATTGTGAATTTTTTAATAAGTTATGTTTATGTTGTAAAATGAGTTTATATGATCTTGTCTCTCACATTGTCATGCCTTCATCATCAATTGCTTAAAGTTGCATTAGTGATCTAGTGAGCATGTTCATGGTGAATTATTTGAGATTCTTGCTCAATTGTGTTTTCTTGAAAAATGGTTATGATGTGTGTTATAGTTATGAGCTTCTATACTCGTGTCTTATCGCTTGATAGTGTTTAAAATAAAGCAAGTGTCATTCGAGGACGAATGTTGTCCAAGTGCGGGAGAATGTAATGTCCCAAAGATGACCTAGGTGAAACTAGAGCCTTACATGTGTGTCATAAGCTTATAAGGTCTTAAAATGGCTTATAATAGTATTTAGAGGCAGTGTATAAAGTTTGGAAGAGATCGTAGGGCAAACGTCGAAGGACGTCCAAGACGTTCGACGACTAGTCATTTATGTGCTTGATGTGTTTTATGTGGTGTGTGTGGTTTTAAGCCTTGTTTGAATGAGATTAATGAGTCAATTTCGAGGCACGTGTTAGACTCGTGTCTAAAGGACCCTAATTTATGTTGGTTGAAGGTGTTGGACAAGAATCTAAGCCAAAAGGAACAAGCCTTAGCAAAAAAGCCAAGGTTGTCCCAATTTGGCAGCTCACTGCCTCAAAGTTCACGGACCAATTCACGGTCAGTAGACTTGACCATGATCCGTGAAGGAGGTAGTGGAAATGCCTTAGCCTGATGGAGGCTTGGAAAGGCAAGGAAACTACTACCCTAAGGGACACGAAACTTCAAAGGAATTGTGAACCACCAGCACGGACCGTGAAGGTGGACGTGGTCCCTGGGCAGGCTGCCCAAATTTGATATTTCAAATAATTTCTATTTGAATTTTTATTTAATGGGGTTAGTTTTAAAAGGTTTATATCATTATTATAGATTATTTCAAGTCCTAAAACCTTCCTTATATCATTATTTAAAAACCCCAAAGTTCTTTCTAGTCAATTCCTCCATTGTTGAAACCTCTAGCTTGAAGGAAGGAGACCAACTTCTCAAGGTTTTCAACCAAATTTGTTGGTTAACTTCTAATCAAGGTATTTTGATTCATCCTTGAACTCTCTTTCTTCAAGGTGCCAAACCTCCAAAGTCTTTTTCCAAGACTTTCTCAAAGCATGATTTTCTAAAGGTGAATTCTAGCCATGAGTTCTTGCATGAAATGTTCTGAATAAATGATATATGATTAAATTGATGTTAATTTAATCATTCTAAGTCAAAAACTATATTAACCAGGAAAATCATTATATCTTTATTTTGGCTCTGATGTGGGTGATTTGATCAAAGCTTAATAGTATTGAATTCTTTTGTAGATTGTATTGGGCTATTTAAATATGTACAATTATGTTCGAATTGTATATAGGCTACCTCATTTTGGTAATTCTTTTATTTTATTATGTTGATTCATTGTATAGTTGTTTATTGGATTGGAGTCGTGTGTATGAATATTGGTAAGAACATTTGTGAATTAAATTGGTTGGAATGACTATGGATTGGAGGTGTTCTTGATGGAATGACGGTATGTTGACCTAATTCCCTTTATATAGTGTAGTATAGGTCTTGAATTGTGATTTTTGGTATGGTCCACTTATGGTGGCAGTGCTTATGTGATTGAATTGTGAATAATGTCCACGTCGGCATTACTTTATGTTGTATGATGCTATCATGTTATAACTTGTATATGTGATCATTGTGAAGGTCTATATGACTTATGTGTATATGTGAAGTCAAATCATGAGTTTGTATACGTGAAGTGAAAACATGAGTTTTTCTAGTTGATGACATGTGTCTATAGTAGACTATGATGGTGTCTTAGTTTGTTTAATTGATGTTGGAGTGTGAATCTTCCTTATTGGCTATATGTCTTGTGATTAAATGTGTTAAGGTTATATAGGAGTGAATAGGGTGACTTATAGTTTACTTGGTTATCTTTATGAGCTTCTTGAATGTTATTGTATATATGATAAGATGATGATGAGTTTGTGTTGTTTGGTAGACATATATCCCTTTAGTTGATACATCAAGTATGTAAATATGAATTCTTTACTTAGTAGGCAAAAGCACCTTTTTCATGTGTGTATGTATGATTGAAATATGACCTTAAACATGTTAAGAGGGTCGTGTACTTGGAACCTTTAAACTATAAAGAAGGTTATCATATCCTTGAAGTAGAAATCTATAACGTATCCTTCTTGCGTGAATGATGGAATTAGGGGTAGGTTGGCTGGAACGACATGATACCATCTCTAAGAAATTCATTAAGCTATCCTAATTGATCATTGAGTGGAAACCCTAGTGGACCCATCCTTGGTGAGGTATATTATGATTTTGTTGTGACTACTATATGGTACCTCTTCATATACCCTTGTGATTGAAATACTCTATGAGAGATAACGCTAACACCAAGTGAGTATGCTTGGGGAGTTACTACAATTAAGTTGAGACTAGAGTACAAAGGAACCCTTGATATTCCTTAACCATCTACCAACATGGGATGTGTCCTAGTTCTACCCTTGGCAAGTAAAACTCCCTTCATCGGATTATGGTAGACTCATGATTCCATGCATAGATAGTATTGTCTATGTCGGTTATTGCCTTTTCTCATCATGTGGGCTACATTCTAGTATTGATAAGTACTACAATGTGTACATAGTTGAATGAGACTCTATCTAGAGATGGCACGAGTAGGTTTTGAATGTGATGGGGTGAAGGTTTCCTAGGTCTTTCCAAGACAATTATGTGAAGTCTTCTAATATTCTTAGATGAATCTTAATTGAATTAATAAATGATTTTGACTTGATTTAAGGTAGGTTTAATAAAAGTGTCCCTACCTAGGGTAGCTTTTAGGGTTTCTTAGGTAGTATTAAAGAGGGTGTATAGGCGGTTTCTTCGTGTTTTACTCAAATGAATCTTAGAGTAACCTTAGGTTGTGAGTTGAATGCTAAATATAAAATAATCTCATCTTAGGTAGTCTTAAGGATTATTTAGGTGTGCTTGAAGAGGGTGTATGGGCAGTCACTTCTTGTCTTACTAAAATAAGTCTAAGAATAACCTTTGGTAGAAGTGTTATAATCTTATGTGGTTTAATGACATGGAATGCTAATATGTGGGTTACTCGGAAGATTTCTTATAAGTGAAGTTGGTGTTTAAGGTATTTCTTATACTTTTGTTACGAAACTTTCTTTAAAAAGAGCATGCTTTGTACAAATGTCCTTTTAGCATAATTTTATTACATGTAATCATACTTATGAATTATAATGTACTGATTCCATATATTTTTTCTTATCTCTAAAGTTGAAGGTGGCTTCTGAGAGGAGTCATTGAAGTGAGGCTTAGACATTAGTATTCATTCAAGCAAGGTTTGGTATGTTCTCACTTGATTCGAGGGCATACATATGCTTAGTTTTCTTAATCAAAGACATTGTAATAGGTGAAGGATCAAAGGGAAAATTAAGGCTCAAAGGGTTTTCAAGAGAGTTTCACACGCTCACATGTAGTCCACAAATGAAGTATATTTCAAAGTTGGCTTACACTCTTTGAATGTTGCCTAAGATCATCTCACGAGGATACCTTTCAAAATTAATCAGATTAACAAAGAAAATTATAGGTAAATTCATGCAAGGTTAAATGTATGCTCATCACACAATGCATTGACACTTAGGTCAAACAAGACAACACACTTTTGCTAGTGTGCAATGGTCATTGCAAAAGAATCAATTCGGTAATTGGCTAATCACAACGAGATGCTAAGAGTTCACATATTCTGTATGAAACTTTATTTATTCTCGTTGTAGCCGAACATTCATGTTTGCTTGATTGAGAGCACTTTTCAAGTAATTGGTTTTGATCGAAACCGAGACTTACATTTGTACAAGAACAACCACTTTCAACATAAGAGGTGGCAAAATTTTCAAAAATGAAAATTTTTCTGAAGGGTAAAAATTATTATGAAATTAGGACCCAATAGAGAGCCATAAGCTTAAAAAATCAACAAAAATCAGATTTAAAACACAATTTAAAACAGACAACCCATCTCAAAACACACAAACATTCAACACAACAAAACAAGGTGTCCTCAAGTGCAGTGCATATGATACGCGAAAGTTAATATAAAGTGATATAGAAAAGAGAGTAAGGAAATAAATCTTGTTCAAGTTTCTTTTCTGTGTGTTGGTGTGTTTCTCCCATTGGAGACAACATGGGGTTAATTTATCATAGAAACTAGTACTGCTGCCCTCATCAAGATCTGTTCTGTCTCCATTGGTTCCTCGTCAGCAGCATTAGGTGTGTATTAAGGGATGCCTTTTTTTGTCAGAGCCTCTAGTTCAAGCTTAGTCACTCGTCCAGACATCTTATCAGTCGTTCTTTGGTTGCGTTCGCACACTACCACACTCACATGAAGTTCATCAACGGTAGTTTTTAGCTGTGTAACAACAATAGTTAGAGCAATCTAGATCATTCGTGCAATAGAGGTTTCTAGGTCAACTATTCAACGATCTGCAAATTGAGCAAGTTTTACTATTCAGTAAAGCATAACTTGTGTGACACGAGTATGAGATGTTATGATAGCGGTAGGTCGATTTCTGATTGTAGTGGTAATCGGCCATGTTGTATCAGTTGGATGGGTTTTCGACACCATTCCTGTACCGTGTTCTCCTCGTGATCCTTAAGGTATTCTTCTTCGATTCTTATGATGTTGGTGGATGATGTAGGATTGATTTTTATATCCTTCTGAGCTTCCTTAGGTACTTGAGCTTGTTTGACAATTTAGTGATCAGTATCGTGAAAGAAAGTGAAGTTTTACATTGTTTTGAACTCATGAGGATTTCGGAATCTATGATCTCCCCCAGATTAAATTAAATTCTGTCAATGATGTAGCCTAGGCATGCGACCCTTACAAGCCGAAGAATAGAATCATTTTGTGAAGGCTTGATTGAGCTACTGATTAAACTAAACCAATATCGAGCTGCTACAAGTAGACTTTTCTTTTCAATTGTTGTGTCAGCTCTTAACCAATTTGGGGTATCATCTGAAGTTATGGGAGCTAACCAATCTTTAATATTATCCAGTGTTCCCGTTTTATTTAGGTGTTTGCTTGCTTCCTCCGTGTTTTTAGGATGACCTACGATAGCGTTAATACTATTAGGATCGGACCGGACTGCCCTCCCCTGACTATTACAAAATCGATTGGTTTGAATGCTGCTAAACGTTTCCTTTCTGATGACATCAGTAATTTATAAGATGCATAAAACTGCCGAACGAAACTTTGAATGTATGAGACACACAACTTAGTAAAAGCTAGAAATGATGATACCTTAGTGTTCTCATAATTTCAGGATATCTATCAATCACCTCATCTATGGATAATAGTTTTTCTTTAAGAATAGTTCATAACCCATCAGCCTTTGCCCTATTTGATGATTTTGGTAGTAGAATCTGCACCTCTTTGCCATCAATACTTGCAAAAATTTTCTTCATTTTGCCTCTCTATATGCATATCCTTTCATTTTGCAAAACCCTAGTTCTTTCCCATGACGAGGCGTTAGTTTTCTTGCAACTTTAGATCAGGCCATACCTACAATCACAATAAGATACAAATGTCGTTAGTAGGATTCAACTCGAGTTGGGTTTATATGTAAGCCAAATTAGTTTGGAAAACTATATCTAATATTTGGCGAACCAAACTCTTGTACATCGAGTGTTACAGTATAACTAGCATTCTAGGTGCAAATTGGGGCGATTTATGACTCAGTTGGTTGGAATTACCGCCGAGTGTCCCAGCGAGCCAGATGTGGCTCGCCAGACTACTTTATTCCCTATTTGTCATTTAAGTTTCCTAAAATCAACCCTGAAACCCTTCGATGTAGAATTTACATATTGCTTTGCTCAACTTTTAGTTGGGTTCATAAAATTGTCGCTTAGGGTACTCAGTTTTGTACTCATTCCCATATCAAGAAAGTTTAGCATACCTTATAGGGGCAATAAATATCTCCAGATAGCAAATATCATAATTGAAGGAGGCTCATGAAGAAGTAACCCTTTCTGCTGATCTCGTGAAAATTTAGGCAACAAGCGGCAGATAGTTCTAGATTCAAGCACTAATTGCTCAGCTAAAAATAATTCTGAGATACCACAGTTTTTTAAAGACTAAATAAGTGTGATTTTGCTAAAATCCAGAATGGGAGTAACGTAGAAACGCTAGAGGATTAAAGGTATCGATTTTATACAACATTCCTATATCTCATCCAGTTGGCGACATTAGTGACATTCTACTCAACTACTTTGCGGTACGCCAAGTGAGTCTTTTCTTTGCCGAGTCGTACAAAACCTTCAGCAGATTTGTAAAGCCAAACATCGGACATTATCACAAAGAGGATTAAATGTATCGATTTTATAGAACATTCCTATATCTCATCCAGTTGGCGACATTAGTGACATTCTTTTCAACTACTTTGCGGTACGCCAAGTGAGTCTTTTCTTTGACGAGTCGTACAAAACCTTCAGCTGATATGAAAAGCCAAACATCGGACATTATCACAATCACCAAGAAAGTTGGCCCCTCACAAATGTAATTTGTGTGTATCATTCCATTTTCTTCAGAAGCCCTTCACTCATGAATCTACAAAATTAAAACACCCTAATTTTAAATAAGATATTAGAACACTTTAAGGGTTTTGGGTTTCCTCCCAAACCACGTCTTAGTTAATGTCGTTGCACGACACCAGTCAACATTTATTCTTTTTCCTCGGGTTCGCCCATGGTATAATTAGGCGAGCCTCCCGCAAATGGTGGATGACGACCTAATAATAAATCATCGACTTGATTGTCTTTATGCTGAATGGTTATAGAGTTTGTTGTTTTTTTCTCATACAATATGTTGCCTTTCATCTCATTCAACATTTTTTCTTGTGCTTTCAGCTCCTCGACTTGCTTTGGTAGAATGTCTACTTGGGCTAGGAGTGAGTCTTACTCATAATTTTCCTGATTTTATTTATCAATTCTAGCCATATCATCAAGGGTTCGGGCTACCACTTTGTAGGGGTGAAATAGCATACCGCCCGTAAAGATTTGATCAAAGATACTTCTATTTTCGGTCCTAAGACCTCTATTGAAGTATTCTAGTAAGGCCTTGTTAGTCAACCCTATGAAATGGGCATGAGGCTTATATTTTTTTGAAATTTCAACCACATGTCCTAGAGAGTCTTATCCCCCACTTGCTTAAAGAACAAGAGGTTTTCCCTGAGGTTTAACAAATTCAAGAGGGGATGGTTCGTGTGAAGTCCATAGTGGTTTTCCTTTCGTATTCCTCTGCGCCAGTACACAATTACACAAAACAAAGAAACACAATAATAAAAGTAAAATTAGTAAAAACTATACAAAGAACTAAAAACTATAAGTAGCTATATTTTAAAGTGACACCACTCCTTGGAAGCGGATCAATTTTGATTATTTGTTTCTGGTGATCAACTACACTAGCCTACAGTCAGAGTGTGTACGAATAGAAGCTAGTTTAGTAACCCAACCAAGGGTTGGAGTCCTGTCCCAAGTGAAAGTTGTAACTACTTATAATTCTGTTCTAAATAGTGATAGTTTAAGACATTTTCAAATATTAAAACAAATTAATTTCAGTTTGTCATACCAAAGTGTCAAATATCAAGATTTGTTTGTCACTAGTAGTAGAATACAATAAAATAAATTAGAAACAAGTATGAGAGAGAGTTATTGGGGTGTGATTGCTATATGTGAAGATAAAAGTGCTGGGTACATGATTTCAGTAGCGAATTTCGCAAGATAATGATGACTAGGCTAAGATTTAAGTGAAAGCAAGTTTCCTTTAGAGAAACTTACCCCATATCAAATGGGTTCCTCTCGGACACCCACTTGTCTAAACTATCTAGCCTATGCCTTAACCGCACTCGCTCAATCGGAGGGAGTGCTTTGATATGGGACTAGGGCTCACCCTCTCGGGCTGAACCTCATGTCGACCCACTCCTTAGGAGATCATTCTAGTGGTCTTAGTTTCTCTACCTCTCTCTCGAGCAAGCCGAAAACACATGGGTGGTATTGTACTTGAAACTACAAACTCATAAGTTTAAACCACAACCACTATGTGAAATCACCATTAAAATGCAATCTAGCTTCAACAAAGCAAGACTCAAGAAATTAATCAACCCAATATTGCTAAATCACACGCCAAGAATGGGGTTTTTTAGACATACGTCAAT
Source organism: Solanum pennellii (assembly GCF_001406875.1). NCBI lineage: Eukaryota > Viridiplantae > Streptophyta > Magnoliopsida > Solanales > Solanaceae > Solanum > Solanum pennellii. The sequence continues at coordinate 17,523,445 of NC_028645.1, read as the reverse complement.
CAATAATCAAATATACATAAAATGATAAAGGAATCAAGTGGATATAAGAAACTATATCTTAAAAGTAGCAAAGGAAGGTAAATGGAGAAGACCCACATCCAAAATTGGAAGAAGAGCTTCTTTTTTTCAATCTTCAACAAAAACCCTCTCCGAACTTGACAGAAAACTTAAAGAAGAAAGTTCTAAAATAAAAATATCTAGTGCAATTGTTTCACTCTCTAATTTTATTTTATATAATAAAAGAGTTCAGTATTTGTAGACTTCACAATAATGATGGCGAATCTTTTCGGCGCAGTTAGTCGTGATTCACGAGTGATTCGGCAAATCTCTCTTCGCTCAATTCATCACCACTTGCACGTTTCCTTCCTTGTGTATGCGTTTTGGATCGATGGGAAAAAATCTTTTGCTTTGCAGAACTGATCGGCGTAATGCCGACTTCTCATTCTGGTTTCCTTTTGATCCACTTCCTTTGGGGCTCACTTGCTGTAGCAGAAGGCGAAACATTGTTATACAGCAAATCCCTAGTGTGCTTTGTGATGCACACCTTAGCATCTTCAACTTTTCTTCTCCGTTTTACTTTATTTTTGCACCTAAGTTTCAATGCTCCTTCCAAATCCTCAAATACGTGAAACTTAGGATTTTTATCAGATATGAGATTAAATAAGCAATGGAGGACACTATTTACATTAAAATAAGGCCCTAGATGAGTCTAATTTTGAGGACTCATTAGTCTTCTTGATTCTTCTTCCTTTGCTTAAATCAAGACTTATATCCCTATACCCATTTGGTTTCAACATCATTGAAGGTAAAATTCTTATTTCTTAATGTGTCGCGAAAAATCCCTCATTCTTGGGGTTTTATTGGCAAATATGAGTTAATATTATTGTTGGGTCTTTCTTGTTAATAGCCTAGATGTAGTTTTATGGTGATATCGTCTCGTGGTTTTGGTTTAATATAATTGATTTGTAGCATCAAACACAAGTTCACCCGTGTGTTTTTGTCTTGCTCGAGAGTAAAGTCGTGAAACCTCACTCTCTTACAATGAACATTGTTTGGATATTTCTATCAATTGCATTTGAGGACAAACACATTTATTTATGGTTGGGTGAGGCTCACCTTTGCTTGCTACTATGGATGTTTGTCTTAATTTTAATTATGTCGTGTGTACACATTTGGGCGGTCTGTTTTAAAATTATGTTTTAAACTACTTGTCCGATTGTTTGAGATTATGGCTTTTTTTTTCGTGAAATTGCAAACGATTTTGACCCCTTCAAAAAAATTATTTTTACGAAAATTTTTGCCACCGCTGGGGTTGAAAGTTGTGTTCTCTTGCGGGTTCGAGTATCGCTTCTGGTCAATACCTATGACTTGAATGGTGCTCTCAATCGAACAAACATTAATGTGTGGTTACGACGAGACCAAATGAAGTTTCATAGACAAAATGTGAATTATTTGCATATCATTGTGATAAGCCATGTATCAAACCGATTCTCTTGCGATGACCATTGCTTACAAACTAAAGTGCGTAGTGTTCCCTGACTTAAGTGTCGATGCCTAGTTTGATAAACTTTACAATGCCTGAATAAACCTAGAATTTTCAATGTTAGTATAGTCAACTAGGTAATGATTTATCTTGATATGATCTTAGGAAATATTATAGAGTGTAAGTCAATTTGACATATACCTCTTTTGTTACCTCCTTTGTGAGTGTGTGAACCTCTCTTGAACACCTTTTGAACTTTAACTTTCTTTGGAAGAAACTTGATAAAACCTAGACCGTTATTCATCAACTACATATAATCCTCGGGACTTGTGGTTTAGTGAATAGAAACCTTAAGCCAAACACTAAAGTTGGGGTGTTGTGACAATGAAGAGGGGAAGTCAAGAAGTGAAAGAAAAGTCTCCCTTAACCCATAGTGTTGAAAAGGAATTGAAACCCTCCATATGTATAAAAAGAAAGAGAAACGAGAAGAATGAAAAATAAGGTTATCGAATAAAAGTACAAAAAAAATTGGGGTTCCAAGCAATCCTATAGATGTGAATAATGAGATGACTTAGAAGCACCGAAAGAAAAAATGATAAAATAAAGAGAAGAAAAGGGAGTGTTGTGAGTATCACAATTCATGATGATAATTGGTCACTAAGACTAAATGACTATAAATTTTCACTAAACCCCATTACAAGCCTTAGAAACACCTTTTTGATCTTGCGAAAGCTAAAACAAATGTTGACTGAAAAATAAGGGCAAATCTATGGGTGAAAGCATACATTGTGTTCCTCATTTTGAAGTGAGCGTTGTATCTAATTCCTAAACTTTAAATTGATTACACTTGTGTGTAAAATGGAATCATCATTTGTGTGAGGCAACTTAAATGCTTATGTTGAGCTTGAACTTGTATTTTAAGAAAGTAATGCGAGCTTGAGAATCTTTGATAATGGTGTGTTACAACTTATAACTTTGTGTACACAATTGATCCTTGCATAAGTAGTTTGAGTCTTGTTATGTATGTTCATGATTTAGTCTTGTGTGGCACTACTTTAGATATCCTTTTTGAACTGCTGAACTTGTGTTTTACTTGAGTACAAACAAAAGTTTAAGTTTGGGGTGTTAATGAGACAACACATTAGACTCATTTAGGGCTATATTTTAATGGAAATAGTGTCCTCAAATGCGAATTTTTTTCCCAATATCTAATAAAAACTCTTAAGTTTTAGGTATTTCAAGATTTAAGGAAAACATGGACAAAAAGGCTGAAAAGAATGAAGAAACTGAAGTCTAAGAATCGCCAAGGGGTAGATATTGTAACATCTCGCAAATTAAAATAGCTAGGAAGAAGCTTAAAAGTTGAAATAGTCAGATTTGGAAAGAATTAAAATCTGAAAATTTTCTTAAGTTAGGAAAAAATGAGTTTTTGGTCAACTTCAAACGGCCATAATTCCTAGATCAGGATGAGTTTGAGGTAGTTCTTTGTATGGTTGTAAAAACATCTGCTGAGTTTGCATATTTTTGATATCATGTTAGTGAGATATGCCTATTGGACGTTGGGTTTTTGGAGTAAGGAAATATCCAATTCGGATTTAAGGAAGGACAAACTAGTCTTTTCATCAATTAATTTCCTTTTTCCATTTTAAGGGTTTATTGGGGTAAAATCTAAGTTTAGTTCAATTTTAGAAAATCAAAAATCACGTTTAGGGATTGGATAAGAGAGAGAAGAAGAAGGAAAGGGAGAAAGGTTAAGAATTTGCAAAGAACGACAAGCTTTGCGAGTGGATTTCTTCGGGGGTGATCCCTGTCAATGTATGTGAGATCTTTTCGTGTTCGGTTAGTTCTGCCACACAACAACGTATTTAAATTCAAAGATTTTTAGTTGATTAAATGAAAGAAATTGAAGATCTTGAAGAACATTATAAAACTTTTGTTGGTTGAGTTGTTGCATGCCTATAGTTAATTTGATTTGTGTTTCCGGGTTGTTTTTCGAGTGAAATCCATCAGGTATTGAGGGTACCAATGTTCATAAGTGCATAGCAAAAGAACCATGAATGTTTAGAGAGGGTTTACACATTAAAAATGAAGGAGATAAGTCGTAGATTTCTGGGCAAGGGTTGGGGCGCCGCTCCTGCCTGATCGCGACAAAAGTTCTTCTAAATTTTTGCCTATGGTACGTCACGCCATACATAGCAACAAAAGTATTCAAAACTTTGAGGGGTGGCGCCCCTGGGCTTTTAGAGCACTTGGGGCGCCAATTACCCCATTCTTCCCCCACCTATTCTTACTAGTTCCTAAGTGATAAACCCATATTTCTTAGTTGATTCCAGCACTCTAAGGTACATATAAACATCATGAAATCATCCATGAACATAATTTCTTGAACCTTGAATCCATAATCCAATCCAAGAAAAGTTTAGATTAAAGTTAGAGAAGTTAAAAAGCAAGTTAAAGCAAAGTTCTTAAGAGTTCTCAAGGGTCCTAACAACATTTTAAAATTATGTTAAGACTCAAGTTTCAAGTTATGTAACAAGTAAATAGTTGAGTTCATTTATCAAAAATTTATAAGGAGTAAGTTTTCCCTAAGAGTAGTGTTAAGACTCAAGTTTCAAGCTAAGAAAAGAGTAAGGAGTTGAAGTTCTTTCTTCAATAAAATATATAGGTACTATGTATTCCCAAAGATAATCAATAGAAATGTTTTTCACATTTGAACAAGAATGAAAATTGAGTTTCCAAAAAACCTTAGGGCTAGTTTTTAGAAAAGTGGTATAGTTTTACAAAATGAAGCAAGCAGGGAAACTGAAATTTCAAAGATAGATTTTGAGCTATGTTTTTGAGTACTTATATTAAATCACAGGAGAAGTTGTTTGTTTTAAAACATATAAGTTAAGTATATTTCTTAGAGTAGTATTGAGCACCGATGGGGGGATGTGAGTTTTATATTAACTAAAATCTCCGTGAAAACCATGTATTAATCATGGGTAGAAAAGGGTCATACTTTTTGGATGAATCCTTTTCACAATAGACTAGTGGATCCATTAGGTAGTTCGGGTCCTATAATCTAGCAAGGTTAGGATGGACGGACAGCGTGGATCGAGTAACGATTTATCTTCACTATAACTATAAACAGATGATTGTCAGTTGGAGAAACTCCCACAGTAGTAGTTGCATGGTTTCTCAAGAGGTTCTGCTTAATATGAATAAAGGTATGAGACTTCGTTCATGCATTGCACGAGTAGAGTTTGAGAGGAAGCATTACATGTCTTTTATTACAATTCAGAATTGAAGTTAGTTTATTATGTACTTTTAGATACATCCGGAGTTATTATCTTTGCATACATCATAGAGCTTACAACATGTTTTAAACAACTTTTCTTTATTATGCACTTGCTTTTAAATTGTTTAATATTGAAATGAGTTTAGTTAGTGTTCATGAGTTCAGAAGAGCCAAGATAAGTGGCTCCTTCAGAATCTCCTTCAGGACTATGTTGTTTTAGCAATCTAGCTCGCATACTCGTACATTCAATATACTAATTTCAATTGTCCTGCATTGCTTATAATGCAAATGCAGGTAGTTAGAATAAGCATCCGACGTACCGTTGATCAAGTGAGCAACTCAAAGTCAGTTGGTAAACCTCCCTACATTGGGGAGGACAACTTTATCTTTCAGTTATTGTTTTTGGTTTTCAATTGTTAGGATAATTAGGGGTCCTTCCCAACATCCATATTTATTTTAAAGGCTTCATAGACATATAATATTAGTTCTTTTGTCTTATTCATTCAAGTTGTATGTGTTTAAGAGTTACGTTGCCGTTTTAGCTAAGTTATTCTCTTTTTTAGATATTCCTTGAGTTATATTCTCTTGTGTTTAAGTCTTCCGCTGAGTAAGTATGTCAGGCAAAGGGTCCGCTCGAGGCAAACAATAGTCATCGAGTGTCAGTCCCGCCCAGGGTGTATGATCGGGGCATGACACAATTTCTTAGGATAGTTTAGGGATGTTTTTTTGTTCATTATGTAATATAAGGATGTACTTTAAGTTTGAGGCATAAATGAGGGATGTTTTTAGCCATTTACTCTTCTTTTTATATTCATAAAGTCACGAACCGAACCTTCCTGATTTGCACCACACTACGATTTGGTGGGAGAATCACTACTAATAACCAACTAAATCAAGAAATCTAAAATTAAGTTACAGAAGCAGTTAAATAACTAAGGAAAAATTCCATTAAAAAATAAAGATCTAATAACTAACTAACAATTCAGAACATAAACATAGAATCTGAAAGTCAATGTACCAAAACTATAAAGAATAACCCAGTCCAATAAGAATTTCTAATAAACTATCTCACTGACTAAAACATAGTCTAGGTCCAAAAATGGCGGACATAGACTAAAGAGAATTCCATGGCATCCAGAACGATGTAGCTCACCCTTGAACTCGAAGGGATCACCGATCTCCTAAGTGAGCTCTCTCAACAGTCGTGTGAAAATGTCCTCTACATAACAAAAATTAGTTTAACATTCCAAAAAGTTACATGTCTAGTGAAGAGCCCAGTAGGTCTTTAAAAATGCGTATTGGTGGTACGTAGCCATCCCAATGCCAATATTGAGAAATATTGGGCATAGTATAGAAAATTGGCTAAGGGGTATTAGCCAATTTTTATATAATACCCAAATAAGCAAAATAATGGGCATATTAGAAAATATTGTCTTAAAGGGTGTTAGCAAATTTTCTAACATTAGTAAGCTTGTTTGGGAAATGTACCTTCAGTAACTACCCTAAGCTAAAAATCAAGTTGCATAATAGTAACACATTAGGTACAAGGAATCCAAGTATAAAGCCTAGTACCATATAACATGACCATTTAAAATGATCATGAAGATTAAGCAGTGCCCAAGGACATAGTGAGGATCCTTGGGACAATAAGTAAACATTACAAATGAACCATCAAGAATAGTTAGTTAGAAAGTAAAATTAACACATGTGCAAGACATGTGAAAATCGGCGAAGGGAAGGGACCACCCTAATCAAATTTGGTTAGGATAGTTAGGGAGTAGGCGTGTAGATGGGTTCGCCCATGTGGCTCCTAGCTCCCAAACTAACTCTATACACTATGTAACTTCCCCAAATAGCTAACTAACCTAGGACCAACCGAAATAAACTAATAAATACACCCGATAACCTAAGACTTAACCGGGTGACACTAACCTAGTAACTAGTTAAAGAGACAACCTAGTACGTAACCTAGGATGGTCCAAAAGGTTAGTTATGGTTCTAACAACTTAGGGGTACTTTATTATTTACCCTATGTTACTTAATTAATTAATTTAGAAACTTCATTAATTAATTTAATTGGACAAAACATAAATCATAAAGCAATTTCCAGATTTCGGTTAAGGCAAGCAAAAGACAACCTAGTACCTAACCTAAGATTATCCAAAGGTATTGTTATGGTCCTAAAAACTTAGGAATATTTTAGTAATTAATTGTTACATAATTATTTAATTTAGCAACATAATTAATTAATTTAAAAGGACAAAATCGAAATCACAAAGCAATTTCAAGAATTTCGGTTAAGACAAGAAAAATATAACCTAGTACCTAACCTAGGATGGTTCAAAGGGTTAGTTATGGTCCTAAGGACTTGAAGTACTTCAGTAATTAACCTAGGTCACCAAATTAATTAAATTATCAACTTAATTAATTAAATTGAAGGGGTCAAAGCGAAGTTCTTACACTAACCTAGTATAACTCAAGAAACATACTAGTACTTAACCTAGGATGGTCCATAAAGGGTTGATTATGGTTCCAATGACATAGGGTTACTTTACTAATTACCATAGGTCCCTTAATTAATTAAATTAGCCATTCAATTAATTAATTTAAATGGTCAGAACAAAATCCTTAGAAAAATTTCAGATTTGAGTAAGTGTTATGTTTTACTATTCCTAGTCAATCTACTAGGTTTTTTTTAGTAATTAATTAATTAATTAATTTAATTAACTTATTAAACATAAATTTAATGAGTAAATATCAGTTCTTAATACTAAAAACTCATGATAATTCACTTAGAAACACGATGCCAAAATAGTAAGCAAAAGACAGAAAGTTTCATCGACTCTCTTAGGTGAATTCAAGGTGTTCTTCAATGTTTCACGCAAGGTGGTATTCGTAGATTAAATTCTAAATAAGTTATGGGTTTTATCTCATGTAATTATTTCTCCAAGAGACTTTTCAAACTTTTAAATTCATGAACTTCGAAACTAGGGTTGTTCCCCAATGATATTGTTGAACGTCCATCTCCCTAGTTATCCTTGTTTTCGATTCTCTAATTATATAGATGTAATCTTGAACATGTTGTTGGTATGTGGAGCTAACTTATTTTATAAGTTCTTGATTTTTTAATTACTAATGAGGTCTATAGATTGGATTCGAATGATTTGAGTGTTAGTTACACGAATTAAAGAATGATATGATGCTTACTTATATTTCAAGAATATGAAGTTTGTTAAAAGTCGATTATGAAATTAGTTACGTTGAATTCGACTTGCTGCCTATTGATGGAATCATTATATTACATTTATGGGATTAATTGATGTGGTTAGTCATAACATAATGAAAGTTGTTTAAGAGAAAGTTTGGTTTATGCCAATAAAATGGCTAACAATGCATTGTCCAAAAAGTTTGAATGATATTGGCTTACAATATTGCTTTCAAAGAATGATGGAAAGAATGGCTAATAATGTTATGCCTAAGATATGATATAAGATTGACTGATAATGATTTCATGAAATTATATTTGAATGAATGTTTTGCTTATGCCAATAAAATGGCTAACATTACATTGTCCAATAAGTTTAAGGGAATTGGCTTATAATGTTATCTTTAAATAGTTAAAAGATTTGCTAATAACTAATGTATACCAAATTAAACATGAATGAATGTAACTTTTTCTAGTTCCAATAAATTGGTTATGAAGCCATTTCAAAATTTTTTAGGCCAATACTTATTATATGCCAACCACATATAAGCAAAATATTGTAATGACCACTTAAGTACATCTAAGGAAATTCAATGAATCCATATCCAAGGGAATTCCAATCATTGGGACAAGTCCCATAATGCCCTAAATAAATGAACTATAAACATATGTAACTCATTGAATGAAGTTCTCATCGTCCATAAACGATGATATGAAGCTACCAAATGAAAGTAAGCAAGTAAGGTGGGTACTAACATAATTAAATATGTCTAAGTTAAGAAAGTGACTAGAATGAGGTGTTAAAGGAAGTGAGACAAGCCTCACTTACAACTAAGATACTATGTTAAGATACTCATGAAAAGGGTGTTAGAATGTGTGAGACAATCTCATTAACACCAAAGATGTTATGTGAGAATAATTCACATTTCATCAATGTAAATAAAGGATGATAAGTCATCAATAGAATAAGTAAACCTCAATCTAGAAGCAAACTTCCATAATGTTTGAGTCAACTCTAAAAGATAAGAAGATAAATGAAGTGAGCAAAGCACCGATAGACTAGCTATGATATTGTGCTTGCACGTGTAAGTCTTATGAGATGAGGCTACCACCAAGGTGGATAAGTAGTCTCCATATGTTTCATAGTCTTCGAACTATGTCTAGCCAACATGGGAACTAGACTGTGATTTCCACCTAAGAGATATATGTATGTTTTGATCTCACCTTTGCCAGTGAGATCACCTATTTTTGGTGTATGGAAGACACTGGATTTCATGTTTAGCTCACATGATCTATGTCGGTGAATTCTCAAAAGAATGTTCTTGTTTCAATTTAGCCGTAAGACACCCCTTTTCGATGTGGGATAAACACTTGAGGTTGATTCACTTTAGCCGACGAATAACCCCTTTTTGATGTGGGGCATACATTGGATTTCATGTTAGATCACATGATCTTTATTCATTTTGATCGGTGAATCACCTCTTTTCGGTATGGGGAAGACACTAGATTTCATGTTAGCTCGCATGATCTTAATTCTAAAAATGCCTCTACGAAAGCAAGAAAGAAAGAGGAAGGAACGTATGTTCACTGAAAGTAAGAGCTTAGGAATATCAATTGTTAGTGTTTTATACCAATGAAGTTTTCTGCAAATTATGGGCAAAGACAAATAAAATTGTATTATAATGATTTTTTGTATTATTCCAATAAAGGGGAGTAAAATGTAATGTCTAATCATTTCCTTACAACTTCCTTAATATGAAAATGATGAAATAAGTGGCATAGCCAATATAAAATGACTTATAAATTGTTCCTGCCCAACGAATCTATAATGTAAAGAATGAAGTCTTAATAAGTTATTGGCTTGTGCCAAATCAAGATATATGCTTCATTATCATAACATTATGAAAATGATCAAAGCCAAATAAGATGGGCTTATAATGACTTCTTATATTATGCCAATAAAGGGGAGCAAAACATAATGGCTAAACAATGCCCTATAATCTTTATAGTATGCAAAGAGCAAATAGTGGACATAGCCAGCAATCTTTTATGTCATACAAATGATCAAATAATGGTCATAGACAATTAGGAATTCAAATATTATCCTAGATGATCAAATAATATATATTGCCAATAATGATTGGCTTATAAGGACTTCATGCCCATAGTAAGCAAGATCATGAGTTTTAATTATATGCCCCAAGAACTATAAATATTATGCAATCAATTAAATAATTGGTATAGCTAATAAGTTTTGGCTTATAAATACATTCATGCCCAATTTAACAAGAATGAAAATTCAAACTTGTGACTAGGGTAGTCAAATCATTTCCTTAGTCCTTCGAATTACTTACTCGATTCATTATAGGTATGAGACTACAATGAATCATTACACCTGTAAGTAAAACATAGGATCAAAGAAGATCATTGAATTACACAACAAAAAGAATAAGAAGACTAAAAAATAAACCAACTACAAAGGGAGTGCTCTCGGATTCAAGGGGATCAAATTTTCAAATCTTCGCTCGAGTTGTTCTAAAAATATGTTGATAAGTCTAATGTCTTGTGATCACATAGAAAATGTGTAACGACCTGTTTAGTCGTTTTAAGCAGTAGATTTTATTTCTGGAAAAACTGTGTGAGTTGACGGAACCCACGACGGACCGTCATGGGCACGACAGACCGTCGAGGGGGTCTCGTTCCAAAACACTTAGAATTCTGATATTTGGGTACTGAAATCGACTCTCTGAACTTCGTAACGGAATGGCAGGACGGACCGTCGTGGGCACGACGGACCGTCACAGACTCTTCAAGGAAATTGAGTCTCTGAACTCTGTGACGGAGCAGCAGGACGGACCGTCGCAGGCACGACGGCCCGTCACAGACTGCGTAATCCCAGGCTGGGTCAGATTTCTGCTTAGTAAATTAAGGGGCGTTTTGGACTATTCCTGCTTTAGTTATAAAGTTAGTGGGTTAATGTTAATAAGTCTAATTACTTGGGGGTTAAAAGAGGTAACCTTGAGTTAATTAGTGGGATATTATTGCCATCTTTATACTTAATTATATGCTAATTAGGGTAAAAGAA